>NW_028246552.1:0-449928 GCF_964263255.1 Lissotriton vulgaris | reverse complement strand
TTTAAGGTGAGTCTCCTGCAGAGCAATTATATCATAATATTGATCTAATAAATACTTTGATTGTTTGTGTCTTTTGACCAGGGCGTTAAGCCCCATAATATTCCATGTGAGAACGATAATTATGCTAGTTGTGGAAGTCCCTCCTGCCTCTGTATCAACCCCACTCCTTGTGAATCCTCTCCTCCTTGGACCCGCCACTTGACCCCCCCCCTCTGTACATTTCCCCTTCTTATACTTCACCAGCTTGAATCTTCAATATACTGTGATTCACATATTCATATACACCTGGAGTACCTGCACACAAAAAAGATAAAAAGGACCCTAAGTGAAACTGGTTGGGACAACAGGTTCCCGTTTTAGTCCGATGATGCCATAGGTGATAGCCATGGGGCTGATTTGGATCAATGATGCCACCCTGTCTCTGTTATTAAGTGCAAGATCCATATTTGTCGCTGTAAAATTGTACGTGGCAATCTCCCGTTAGCTGAAGATTTCTGTAGTTTGGAAGTCCGGCAAATGTTCATTGGGGGGGTATCCTTCCCTGCTAGATTAAGGAAGGAACTTCCCTTGGTGAAAATTAGAGCTCCTTCGCATAGTCCCATATATGCTGCGCATAGCGTCAACCACCTCTGAGCTTATGTCAGTTCCAAGGCCTCATCTCCTCAGCGCCTCTTCTGCTTGTGGGATCGCTGGGAGACCCAGGGGCCCCCTCTGTAGCTCTTGGGGAGGCTTTTCCAGGTGCTGTGAGTTCACGATCTGCATCCCCATTTACCTGAGGTGTCAACCCCAGTAGCTTCATGGGCTCATCCAATTCTGTAAAGTGGTGATTTCTGTTATGGAATTCAAAAGCCAAGCCAAATACATATGTCCAGCGATATTTAATATTTTCCGGTAGGAGTTTGTCCGTGACAGGACGGAACTGTTTGCCCTGGGGCCAGCGTCCCCAGGGCCTCATCCTGAAACAGCAGCCAAGTGACTCCCTGAAATTACATGGTCTCCCTTTTTCTGTAAGCTTGCAAGATTTCCTCTTTTGTTTTGAAAGAGTGCGGTTTGGCCTGAATATATCTTGGACGCTGATTCACACCTGGGAGCAATCTTCCCACCCTGTGTACTCTATCTATTTTGATTTCCACAGTGGGTGAGGCTAACAGTTCAGTGAAGAGATCTACCACAAAGGCCTCTAGTTCTGGTCCCTTCATCCAGGTGCCAGATCTTAATGTTATCCCGACAAAACCTGTTCTTCAAATCTTTGCCTTTCAGGATAGCCACCAGCAGCTGAGCTTGAAGAGAGGTGGTAGTTTCATCCTTGCGCTCAACACGCTGTTCCAACTCCGTCGTTTTGTTTTCAAGGTCCATCACCCTTCTCTCCGCTGAGTCTATATCCTGTTGTAGCAACGTCAGTTTTTTCGGAGAGATCAGACTTCAGTGTCTCCAAGGAGGACACTGTGTCCCCCATGAGTTCCTCCTGTAGCTCCTTCTTGAAGTCCCTTAATGAAGCAAAGAGGTCCTCCTTCGTAAGAGCCATGGTCTCTCGCACTCCATGGCCCTGTCGATTCCTGTCAGCCTTTGTGGGGGCAAAATATCTGGATACCCAGTTGCTCTGCTATTTGCTTGGTGGCATATAAAGAAATGTGTAGAGATGTATGATAGAAGGCCATGAGCATGATTCCAGAACAGCCCTTCCCTTTCTCATGTTCCCTGCAGGGAAGACAAGGACTTCCCACCTTCCTCGTCGAGGATGGCACCCCTGCTAATTTAGTCCACTCCCATTGCTCAGACTTACCCTCCTCTCTGTTTGTGATGCTTCATCATTCCAGGGGGCAGTATTAGTGCGTAAATGAGTGGGAGGCAATAGTTAATCGCCCCCACAGCGCTCAGGGCAGTTCTGTTCCTCAGCTGGCCCCTCCGAATCTCTCGCAATGACTACTAGTAGGCCCCTGTAAGAGGCCTCAGTTCGTCATGACTGAGTCAGGCATTATCGGTTAAATGCTCTGCTTCTTCTCAATCTAAAGGGCAAGGCTATGCAGCAGTTGACCGCAACTCTATCACCATCATATCAGCTCCCGGGCTACTCCTCAGAGGCTATTCCCTCTTCTTGCCTCGCTCCTCAGTTCACTCCTCTCCTCTTCATCATGCCTCCGGCCTCCATCTTGAGGACAGTCCATTGCTCCCATCGCCACCTCCTCAGGCCTTTCTCGACTCTGGTATTGCCAGCCTCCTCTGTTCTTAGCCCACGTTGTGAGCCGACAGCAATGATCTCTCTTGCTCGCCTCTTGCTCCGACAGTGAGAAGACTGCTCGCCCACCGGGACGCGTGTAAGCGGGGTTTCCTTCTCACATAAGTCTTGTATTGTATTTTAAACTGTGCTCAGCTGTGATTTTAACTATTTACTTTACTTTTATTTTACTTTTTACTCTTTGGGTGACATAAGTCTAGGCGCTGCTCATTCTCCTTCTACCCAGCAGTTCCCCTATGTTTTCAGCGCATGCCCTCCTACCTGCCTGAAGGTAATCGCTCCTCTTTTAGCATCTCTGCTACCCCTCTCGGTTTCCTCGTTGGCACAGCCCCGGTCCGACGCGGGCTTGCCTGATTGAGCGGAGGGCGTGTGGGGAGTTCGAGCAACCACCTGACCCTGGGGGTCGGAATCTCCGGCACCACCTCTTCTTTGGCTGCCTACATATCCCACATGCACTACACCGTGCGCAACGGACACATGTAAGCGGGGTTTCCTTCTTACATAAGTCTTGGCTTGTATTTTAAACTGTGCTCAGCTGTGATTTTAACTATTTACTTTACTTTTATTTTACTTTTTACTCTTTGGGTGACATAAGTCTAGGTGCTGCTCATTCTCGTTCTGCCCAGCAGTTCCCCTATGTTTTCGGCGCATGCCCTCCTACCTGCCTGAAGGTAATCGCTCCTCTTCTAGCATCTCTGCTCCCCCTCTCGGTTTCCTCGTTCCCACAGCCCCGGTCCGACGCGGGCTTGCCTGATTGAGCGGAGGGCGTGTGGGGAGTTCGAGCAACCACCTGACCCTGGGGGGCGGAGTCTCCGGCACCACCTCTTCCTTGGCTGCCTACATATCCCACATGCACTACATCGTGCACGCCAAAGGCAAGCCCGTCTGCGCCCGTCCACTGCCGGCCGGGGCTAGGGGCAAGGTACAATGCCCTTTTTCATAGGTCCTCTTTCCAAGAACTCTTTGCTCTTCAGGGTACTTGGACGATTTTGAGTTACACCCTTTCGAAAATCCAAGATATTGGTATTTTAAATCCCAATCCTACTGCGTCCTTTCCTCCCTCATTAGGCCACTTACCACGCTCGCCGTTCCCCGCCGGGCAACCCCTTTCTTTTCTTCACAACCACACCCGGCACAGCTCGCCCCGAAGACCTTGTCAGCCTATCTTCTTAACACCCGATCCCTGGCCAAGCATCAGCTTGAGCTCTTCTCATTTCTGGATTCAGTTAGACCTGACATGTTGTTTCTAACCAAAACATGGCTCTCCTCTGATTCCTCCCCTGACATCCTGGCGGCTATCCCCGATCCTTTTTATGTTCATGCGCTCCGACCGGCCAGTTGGGAAATCTGGAGGTGGTGTAGCGATTATTATCCATTCAAAACTCCATTTTCTGCCGATCCCTTCCTTAGCCATTCCGGCAGTAGATTACCTTATTATTAGATCGGCTTCCACCACCGCCCCTTTAACCTGTGCCCTTTTCTACCGCCCGCCGCAGTCTATGCCCCTATTCTCTCATACATACAATTGGGTAACTGCTGGCCACTCTTGCTGTCAATAATTCTCGCCTTCTGGTGCTAGCCAAATTTTTGACCTTCTGACCCCCGGGAGGATTCCTATTGCAAAGATTTCACTGATCTCCTTTGTAATTAAAATTTTTCCCAGCACATACACTCTCCAACCCATATCCATGGTCACATCCTTGACCAGGTTTGGTCGGCTAACTTAGACATTTCCATCCCGACCATTAGCCCTTGCCTTTTGTCTGACCACCATTTCATTTTCTTTTCCTTTGACCTCAAGGAGGTGGGCAAACCCTCGCTCCCTTCTAACACCTGGGTCCATAACTGGGGACGTGTGGACAAGTCCCTTCTTTGCTCCTCTCTCTTATATTCTTGCCCTGACCTATCTGGCTTTTCTCTCCATGACCAGGCTACGACCATCAATAACTGGCTTTCTTCTGCCTGCGACCAGTTGGTACCCCTAAAACTACTTAAGACTCAACGCCTTCACAATTCCAACAGATGGTTTCCACCCGAGTTAAAGTTAAAAAACTGGCCCTTAGGCAAGCTGAGCGTCAAAGGAGGCTCAGATACTGCCCCACTTTAAGATCTGTGTATCTTACCTTACTGCATGATTACAAAAAAATCTATCCTTTCTGCCAAATCAGACTATTTTACATCTAAAATTCTTCTTTCCTCTAATAAACCTAAGGATATTTTCTCCATTGTTCACAACTTCGCTACATCTGCAAGGGTTACCCTTAACCCCTTCGATGCTTGTGATAGAACCATTCCGTCATCAGTCACGGTTGGGCTGTGCTGATGACGGAATGGTTCCGTCACGGCCACACCCATTTACATAGGGGCCCAGCACAGCAGGATAATCTCTTTAGCAGCCAAGGTGTTAAACCCTCCCCTTCACTAGCCCGCTGTAACTCCCTCAATGAGTACTTTTTTGACAAAATCAACACTATCAAAGCGAATGTTCCCTCCCCCTCTCCCAACTTTTCTTGCCCTGCTCCCCAGCCCAATATCCATCATCTGGAACAGTTTCCGCACATTTCTAGGGAAAATGTTCTCATCTTGCTTGCCAAAGTCAAATCGGGTTCCCCCACGACAGCTGCCCTGTCCACCTACTGAAAGAGGTCTTTACTGCTTGTCCTGACCCCCTCTTTCACTTCTTAATAATTCTCTCACATTGGGTACGGTCCTCAACTTTTTCAAGTCCGCTAAAGTTATACCCATTGTTGGACAGGCCCCAGGCAGGGCTCGCTCCCCCCCGCATGACGGAGCCCGGACACCGGCTCTCCAGGTGCTACCCACAGAAGCAACCCGCAACCCGTCCCCTACGGGACGCCTGCCCCGAACATCTCTGTATCACTGGCCCGGGCCACCGTCAGCACCATTGCCCAGGCCTAGCCGCCATCTTGGACACTGCACCACGAGGCCGCATGGCCTCAGCTCGACCCCAACCCTGGGCCTGGCCAGGCCCCGACATCCCGGCACCACCATCCACCCGGGAGGTGAACGGACCACTTGGCAGGTCAATGGGAGAGAAGAGTGTCGATGGCTCTCCCCCGCCAGGTGCCGATCGCCCCCAGCCTCCCCGGGCGCTGTTTCCACCCCCCTGCTGGGTGTCTGGACTCCCTCATCCCGGACCTCCCGACCTCCAAGTACGAGGGTCCGGACATCAAAGGGCGCCAGACCTATAACTGGGGCAGCTCCAGAGCAGGAAGGCAGTTGTATCCTGGAGTCGAGAGACACCTTGAAGAACTCATCCTTGACGGACTGCTGGCGCTGCCGCAGCCCTGCCTTGTGAACTGTCGTCCTGCCTGCTGCCGCGGCCTTCTGCAACCTTCATCCTCGTCGGGACCTGCTGGCGCTGCCGCGGCCTTCTGCAACCTTCATCCTCGTCGGGACCTGCTGGCGCTGCCGTGGCCCGTTGCAACCTACGTTCTCGTCGGGACCTGCTGGCGCTGCCGCGGCCCCTTGCATCCACCAACTTCGTCGGGACCTGCTGGCGCTGCCGCGGCCCGTGGCTACCTTCGACCTTCTCAGGACCTGCTGGCGCTGTCGCGGCCCGACCTTCTAGAACGCCGAGCTCGAGGATTGTGAGCTACCCATCATTCCATCTCAGCTACCAGATTGGTAACCAAGACTGTCCCGCTACCCCTTTTCCCTTCGAGAGACTAGAATCGAGAGGACCCTCGTGTCCTGATCTCCCTGTACCGTCCTACTTTACTTCAGTACTGCTTATAAAAAGCGTTAAACCTTATCTTTGTGTGGTGTTCATCTGTGGGGGGGAAGTTACTTGTCTGTACAATCGCTAGGAGACGGCTCTCCCCGGAAGCCTCTCCCCTTGTCCTCGGCCGACCCTCCAGGTCCCGTCTAACATTGGTGGCCAGCGGCGCGATCCGAACCAACGCGTATTCGTACAGAGAGTAACTCACCCCATGGCTAAACCACAATGTCAACCAAAGAGAGCGGACCCACAGAGAAATTCCAGATGGAAAAACTGGAAGATTACAGCCATCGAGAGCTAAAACAATTTTGCATGGAACTAGGCATTGCTACCACCGGTCTGAGCACGAAAGACGATTTCAAGCACGCCCTAGAATCTTGGGCAGAAACGGGTGCCGCCAGACCCCGGGACCAAAACATCGAAGCACCAGAGACAAACACCACCCCGACCGAAGAAAGGAGAGCGGGTCTCTCCCGGGAAGAAATCCAGGAACGAGAAAAAAGCAGACTCCACGAACTAGAGTTGGCACGGCTCAAGTTGGACGGAGAGCTGAAACTAGCGGAACAAAAGATGAACTTGGAACACTTACGGCTCCGGAAAGAGCGGGAAGAAAAGCAAAGACAAAGAGAACTCGAAGAGAAAAAGCTGGCATACGAACACGATTCAGAAAAGGGGGTGGTGATGAACAGAGTGTCTGAATTAAGCAGACCACTCTTACCCAGTCCAAAGATCAGGGCTTGATCCATCACCGTTTTTTAGCTCACTGCACCATCCCAGCTCAGAACTTGGCTATATGCAAATTAGTCTGACCCTGGCCCAGTGCATCATGGGAACAGGGCAGACCAAACTACCAAGCCAATTCTTATACTGGGAAGGAAACAAGCTACCGGGGACCGGTTTCTGGCATTTCAGCCGTCTTCGGCCCGGCTTGCTTGAATCCTGATGGTGCAATGAGCAAGGGACTCACATCTGAGTATACCCTTCCACGCTTATGGTGGACAAAAATGATTCAGAAAAGGGGGTGGTGATGAACAGAGTGTCTGAATTAAGCAGACCACTCTTACCCAGTCCAAAGATCAGGGCTTGATCCATCACCGTTTTTTAGCTCACTGCACCATCCCAGCTCAGAACTTGGCTATATGCAAATTAGTCTGACCCTGGCCCAGTGCATCATGGGAACAGGGCAGACCAAACTACCAAGCCAATTCTTATACTGGGAAGGAAACAAGCTACCGGGGACAAACTGGGATGGTGCAGTGAGCTAAAAAACGGTGTTGGATCTAGCCCTGATCTCTTGACTGGGTGAGAGTTTTCTGCTTAATTCAGAGACTCTGTCCCTCACCACCCCTTGTTGTAAATATTTTTGGCATACGAACACGAGCGTCAACTAGCAGAAATCGAAATGCGAAAACAGAACAAAGAACTCGGGGTGCCCGAGCGACCGCGCACCCCCGGAGCTACGGAACCAAAAGTCCACATCCCCAAAGATGTCGTCCGAGAATACTATCGGAACGACGACATACAACAGTGGTTCAAGGCCTATGAGATCGCCATGACCTCCCACCGGATCGATCGAAGTGACTGGGGAGCCGGTCTATGGGGGAGGTTTGTCAATGAAGGCCGCGATGCCCTGCTACAGCTCCCGGACCATCAGATGACGTCCTATGACCACATGAAGGCTGCCCTCCTCACTCGATATGGGCTCACGCCCGAGATGTACCGCCAGAGGTTCCGCGACTGCACCCGGATCCCGGGTACGACTTGGGTAGAATATGTGAACTATTTCAGCCGAGCCTTCGAGGGATGGATCAAGGGTAGCCGCGTAACCACATACGAGCAACTCTTCAACCTCATTGTGTGGGAGCACCTCTCCAACAACTGCTTTGTCGAGCTCAGGCAGCACCTCCTTGACAGTAAATTGACTGACCCGCGGCAGCTCGCCGCTGAGGCTGACCGATGGGAGAGCACCCGAGTGGCCCGGAGTGGGCCAAACGAGCAGAACCGAACCAACCAAGGTCACCATCGTCCCCGAGGAGGAGGAGGAGGAGGCCAGGGCCGGGGCAGAGATGCCGTCCCGGCCACTCCCGCCAACAACACACCACCCCCGGCTGGTCGGGGAAACCCCCCGATGCGCCCAGGGTTCCGAGCCAACATTACTTGCCACCGGTGCCAGCGAGTTGGCCACTATGCCAGCGACCCGAACTGCCCCAAGAACCAGACCCCCGGGCCCCGCCAGGTCGCGGCCGCCGCCCTAGGAGAAGAGCAGATCTCCGAAGAGCATGAAGAGTACGAGCAGGAGCAGCCCGAATGGGAACCTGCCGCCATGGTCCTAGCATGCCTAGGGGGAAGAGACATGATCCCGCGGGTCCCCCTACCCGCCAACACCAGAAAATACAGCCAGTGGGTGAACATCAATGGGCGCAAGGCCGAAGCCCTGCGTGACACAGGGGCCAGTGTGACGGCCGTCCGCTGTCACCTGGTGACCCCAGAACAAATCCTGCCAAAGGTTCTTTGCCCCGTCCGATCGGCCGACAACTCTGAGAGCCTGTGTCGGATGGCCTGTGTCCCCTTTGAATGGGGAGGGGTGTCCGGCATGCTAAAAGTGACTGTCCGCGATGATGCCCCCGTGGACTGCCTCCTGGGAAATGATCTCGAGAGTTCCCCGTGGGCGGCCGTGGAAAGAAGAGAACACCTGGGGATGTTGGGCCTCCCGGACTGGGCGTGCGTAACAACCCGGTCCATGGCCGCCCGTGCCATCCCCAGACCCGAAGAACCCGAATGGCCAGCACCTCCTCCCCGATCACTCCAGAGGAAGACACCGTCCATCCTGGCCCCCCAGAACTAACCCAAGAAGAGGCCGCTCAGCCCCAGGACCTTCCAGACCTGGCTCAGTGGCGTCAAGAGGGGGGGCCCACCCAAGAACAATTCCGGCAGGAGCAAAAGACCTGTCCCTCCCTCTGGGGACTCCGACAGCAAGCCCTCGCCCAGAGCGCGGGAGACACCGCAGGGGCCCACTGGATCTATTGGGACAATGACCTACTGTACAGCGAGCAAAGAATAGCGGAATTGGGGGCCAGTAGGGTGCTGGTGGTGCCCCTCCGCTTCAGAGACTTCCTTTTGAACTTGGCACATGATGTCCCCCTGGCTGGGCACCTGGGGCAAGACAAAACCTACAACCGCCTGGTAACCCACTTTTACTGGCCAAAGATGCGAAATGACGTCTCCAACCACTGCCGGGCCTGCCCCACCTGCCAGGCCAGCGGAAAGAGCGGCGAAAACTCAAGGCACCCCTGCAACCATTCCCCGTCGTCACCACCCCGTTCGAAAGGGTGGGAATAGACATTGTGGGGCCCCTGGACCCCCGAACAGCACAAGGGCACCGATTCATCCTGGTCCTGGTGGACCACGCCACCCGCTATCCCGAGGCCTTTCCCCTTCGAACTGTGACAGCACCAGTGGTAGGCCGAGCCTTGATGGGGATCTTCTCTCGAGTGGGTTTTCCCTGGGAGGTCGTCAGCGACCGGGGCACGAACTTTATTTCCAAATATATGAAATCCCTCTGGCAGCAGTGTGGCGTCACCTACCGATTCACAACCCCCTATCACCCGCAAGGAAACGGACTGGTCGAGCGGTTCAACCGCACTCTCAAAGGGATGATCATGGGGCTGGAGGAACCCCTACGCCGCCAGTGGGACGTGCTACTCCCGTGCCTCCTCTTCACCTACCGAGAAGTCCCCCAGAAGTCACTCGGGTTCAGCCCCTTCGAACTCCTGTACGGACACGCGGTCCGAGGGCTCCTCAGCCTAGTTAAAGAAGAATGGGAAATGGCCCCCCTGAAAACCCCTCCAGACGTCTACAAGTACCTCCTGACCCTCCGCAATCAGACCAGGCGATTCAGGGAGATCGCTAAAGCCAATCTTGAGGCTAGTCAGGAGGACATGAAGAAATGGTACGATCAACATGCTTCCTCCATCGAGTTCGAGCCTGGTCAGCAGGTATGGGTGATGTCCCCCACCGAGCCATGTGCCTTGCAAGACAAGTGGACAGGACCCTTCAAGGTGGTCGAGCGCAAGGGCCCTGTCACCTATCTCATCGACATGGAGACCCCCCGAAACCCCCTCCGGGTCCTCCACGCCAACAGACTCAAACCACACTTTGTGCGCTCGGAGCTCAGCCTCCTGATGGCTACAGACAGTGGGGTGGAAGAAGACTCCGAGCCCCTCCCTGACCTACTGAGGACCCGTGAGAAAGATGGTTCAGTGGACGGGGTCCGACTCTCCGATGCCCTGACCCCGGAGCAGCACCAAGACTGTCGGACCCTCCTGCTGCAATTCGCAGACCTGTTTTCCCTCACCCCCGGGGTCACCCCCTGGTGCCTTCACGATGTGGACACCGGGGACAGTCCTCCTGTTCGACACCGGGCGTACCGAGTACCAGACCGGGTGCGTGCCTGCATCCAAGAAGAGGTCACCAAAATGCTCACCCTCGGAGTCATCGAGCCCTCGGACAGCCCCTGGGCCAGCCCAGTCGTACTGGTCCCCAAAGCGGCTGCCCCGGGCACCACACCCGAGCTCCGGTTCTGCGTCGACTATCGGGGTTTGAACGCTGTCACCCGAACAGATGCTCATCCCATCCCCCGAGCGGATGAACTGGTTGACCGCATGGGGGCTGCCCGCTACCTAAGCATCTTCGACCTGACAGCGGGCTACTGGCAGATCGGTCTCACCCCCAGGGCCCAAGAGCGATCCGCTTTCTCCACCCCGGATGGGCACTACCAGTTCACAGTGATGCCATTCGGTATGAAGAACGCTCCAGCCACTTTTCAAAGACTTGTGAACCAGGTACTGGCGGGCCTCGAAGAATTCAGCGCCGCCTACCTGGACGATATCGCGGTATACAGCCGCCACTGGTCAGACCACCTCTGCCACCTCCGAGAAGTCCTGCAGGCCCTTCAACGAGCCGGCCTCACCATCAAGGCCAGCAAATGCCAAATCGGCCAAGGGTCCGTGACCTACCTCGGACACCAAGTGGGGAGCGGTCTGGTGGCCCCGCTCCAACTCAAGATCACTGCCACCCAGTCCTGGCAGCCACCCGTCACACAAACCGAGGTACGAGCCTTCTTGGGGCTCACCGGATACTACCGGCGGTTTGTGAAGGACTATGGCAGCATTGTGGGGCCCCTCACGAAACTCACATCCAAGAAACACCCGAAAATAGTCAATTGGACCCCAGACTGTCAAGTGGCCTTCGAGAAACTGAAGGCCGCCATGTGCACCGCCCCTGTGCTCCAGGCCCCCGACTACAGCTGTGAGTTCATCGTCCAGACTGATGCCTCGGACCATGGCATTGGGGCCGTCCTCTCCCAACTGAACCCCGAGGGAGTCGACCAACCAGTGGCCTTCATCAGCCGACGCCTGCTGGCCCGAGAACAGCGCTGGAGTACCATCGAGCGGGAGGCCTATGCAGTCATGTGGGCCCTCAAGAAGCTCCGGCCCTACCTCTTCGGTACCCACTTTCGGGTACAAACAGATCATCGCCCTCTGCAATGGTTAATGCAGATGCGGGGGGAGAATCCAAAACTGTTGCGATGGTCCATCTCCCTGCAGGGGATGGACTTCACTGTGGAGCATCGCCCGGGCCAAGACCACGCCAACGCGGATGGCCTGTCACGCTTTTTCCGCCTCGACGAGGAGAGTCCCCAAGAGGATGGGTGACTCTCCCCGCCTTCAGCTGGGGGGACGCATGTTGGACAGGCCCCAGGCAGGGCTCGCTCCCCCCCCCTGCATGACGGAGCCCGGACACCGGCTCTCCAGGTGCTACCCACAGAAGCAACCCGCAACCCGTCCCCTACGGGACGCCTGCCCCGAACATCTCTGTATCACTGGCCCGGGCCACCGTCAGCACCATTGCCCGGGCCTAGCCGCCATCTTGGACACTGCACCACGAGGCCGCATGGCCTCAGCTCGACCCCAACCCTGGGCCTGGCCAGGCCCGACATCCCGGCACCACCATCCACCCGGGAGGTGAACGGACCACTTGGCAGGTCAATGGGAGAGAAGAGTGTCGATGGCTCTCCCCCGCCAGGTGCCGATCGCCCCCAGCCTCCCCGGGCGCTGGCTCCACCCCCCTGCTGGGTGTCTGGACTCCCTCATCCCGGACCTCCCGACCTCCAAGTGCGAGGGTCCGGACATCAAAGGGCGCCAGACCTATAACTGGGGCAGCTCCAGAGCAGGAAGGCAGTTGTATCCTGGAGTCGAGAGACACCTTGAAGAACTCATCCTTGACGAACTGCTGGCGCTGCCACAGCCCTGCCTTGTGAACTGTCGTCCTGCCTGCTGGCGCTGCCGCGGCCTTCTGCAACCTTCATCCTCGTCGGGACCTGCTGGCGCTGCCGCAGCCCGTTGCAACCTACGTTCTCGTCGGGACCTGCTGGCGCTGCCGCGGCCCCTTGCATCCACCAACTTCGTCGGGACCTGCTGGTGCTGCCGCGGCCCGTGGCTACCTTCGACCTTCTCGGGACCTGCTGGCGCTGCCGCGGCCCGACCTTCTAGAACGCCGAGCTCGAGGATTGTGAGCTACCCATCATTCCATCTCAGCTACCAGATTGGTAACCAAGACTGTCCCGCTACCCCTTTTCCCTTCGAGAGACTAGAATCGAGAGGACCCTCGTGTCCTGATCTCCCTGTACCGTCCTACTTTACTTCAGTACTGCTTATAAAAAGCGTTAAACTGTCCATCTGTGGGGGGGAAGTTACTTGTCTGTACGATCGCTAGGAGACGGCTCTCCCCGGAAGCCTCTCCCCTTGTCCTCGGCCGACCCTCCAGGTCCCGTCTAACACCCATCCTGAAGAAGACAGGGGCCAACCCCTCCTCTCCTAGTAATTTCCGCCCTATCTCTCGGCTCCCCTTCCTGTCTTTTGAAGCTTTTAGAGAGCCATGTTACTTCCTGTTTAAGTTATTTTGTTGAGACTTCGAATTTTTTGGACCCCCACCAAGCGGGCTTCCATCCTGCGCACTCAACTGAGTCTGTTATCCTCACTCTTCTTGACGAACTTAGATGCAGCTCCGATGCTACCTCTTCTCAGCCCTTGGTTCTCCTGGCTCTCTCGGCTGCATTTGACACGGTCGACAACGCTATTTTGGTCGACCGTGTCAAGATTGCAGGCCTACGGGGATCCTCTCTAGCTTGGATCTCCTCATTCTTGGAGAACCGTCATCAGACTGTTTAGTTAGCTGGCTTTTCAGCCACTGCCTGCTCCATCACTTGTGGTGTCCCCCAGGGTTCTTCTCTTTCTCCCCTCCTTTTCAATCTTTATATCCTCCCACTTATCTTGGCCCTTCACAAACTGTACGTCACAGTATTTAACTATGCCGATGATCTCCAGCTTATCTTTAACATTTCCTCCTCTCTTTCTTCTATCCTCAATTTTCAATCTGTCATGACTTTTATCAGTGACTGGATGAGCTCGAACCATCTTAAGCTCAACCCAGAAAAGACAGAGCTGGTACTCACCGGTGGCGCTCCCAGGCCCTGGTCTTCCATCTTCTGGCCCCCTTCCCTTGGTTCTTCCCCTCTCCCTCCAATACTGTTAAAAGCCTAGGCATTAAGGTCAGCAGCGACCTTTCCATGCATCACCAAGTTAGCGCTGTGGTGTCCTCATGTTTTCTTAATTCGCGCATCATACGCAAAATTTCCCGCTTTTTTCCCATCAAGGCGCTTAAACTAATCTTGCTAGCCATGGTTATTTCACGTTTGGATTACGCAAATGCTCTGTATGTCGGTATACCCGCCTACGAGCTTCGCCGTCTCCAACTTATCCAAAACCAAGCGGCAAGGTTAGTTTACAAACTTCCCAAATATCTTCACACTACCCCATTTCTAAAATCCCTTCACTGGCTACCCCTCACTGAACGTTCTCTGTTGGAACTGGGCTGCCTGATCTTTAAGGCCTTAGCCGGTTCTGCCCCTGTGTTTGTATCTGCCAAGTCCTATGTCCCTACTCGTGACCTTTGATCCTCCACCAAAAACCTCCTGCATATCCCTCGCTTCAAAAGGAAGAAACATGGTGGCTGAGCTTCTCATATCTGGCCCCTTCCTTTTGGAATTATTTACCTCTTACTATCAGAACAACGGCACATTACATGGAGTTCCGCAAACGGCTGAAGACCTGGCTGTTTTCACAAGCCTTCGCTGAGTAAGCAGTTCTCCTTTTACACTTGTCCTCAGCGCCAAGAAACCACCTGGTCAACGTGCGCTTAACAAATCCTTTCAACTTCAACTTCAACTCCTTCTCTTGCAGTGGTGTCCTCTGGGTTGCGGCTCCCTCCGCTGTCTCTGCCGGAAGTCATGATCTTCTGCTGGTCTCAGCGATGCACTGACCACATACTGTGCTGCGGACACGCAGCTCGCCACCCTGTATCAGCCGCGGTGCCACTCCTCCTCCGCTGCGCTCAAGGCCAGGCATGTCTGCATCCTGCCTCCGCCGCACTCCCTGTCAGCCCCCTCTCTATCTGACCTCATCCGCACGTGATCTGGACACCGATGCTATCAATAAAGCTAAATTTGGGGCGGGTGAGTGCTACCTCAACGATTCTTCTGCATCAATGTTTTGTATTCAACCATTTCTTGCATTTCTTTCGAAAGGGTAGCGGAGGGGAGCTATTATGAATTACATTCACACGTTCATCTTTGCTGGCCACGCCCCAAGATATACAAATATTTTTGACCCTTAATTTAAAAATAAATTCACAAAAAGCACAATGCGCGAAATAAGATCTAGCTTACTGCCAAACTTGGTGTAATTCCATTCAACAGTTTTTGCTGTAGCCCTGCCTAAAGAAGTGTATGGAAAATGCAGGGGAATTTTGTGTTTTAGTGTCCCACTTTTTCTCTGTCCCAGTTACATGGATCACCCCAAAACATTCCTTCCACAAGCTAGGCAAAACAGAGCACTTTTTTATAAAGTTTCATAGAGATTCGGCAAACAGGCCAAACTTCTTAGCAAAACAAATAATGTCTTCGTGTTTTGCCTCAGCCCTTCTTAGAATTAGCAAACAGGCCAAACTTATTAGCAAAACAAAAAATATCTTTTTGTTTTGCCTTCAGCCCTTCTTAGAATCATCAAACAGGTCAAACTTATTAGCAAAACAAAAAACTTTCTTCTTGTTTTGCCCTCAGCCCTTTTTAGAATCAGAAGACAAGGATAGAACATCCTTGACTCCTGATGCTGCAGTTTCTTTCTTGGTCTTGCGCCAGGTTTACCCATGTAATGTTTCCCAGGCACTGACACATGCTAGTCCTCTTGCACCTTCTGTAGACATCACCCCTCCACAGCAAGGCAGCAGAAAAAAACAAGCAATTGCATTGCAATCGGTCTCGCCTTTGGGACCTTATAAGTATTTAGCTGTGCAACACAATATTGTGGGTACAGCAACATTTACTGTTCTACTGCGCACGAAGCAATGAAAGGTTGCAGTACAACAGGCTGTCCCTACCTGTTATGGCCACATAAGTTACTGCACCCTTCAAAATTGTTATGTGGCAGAGGCCAGAGTTGCCAACTGGGGAGCTGAGGATCGGTGTTTGAGTTTGGCATTGGCTCAACATTCTGTAATTCTGGGCTGATCCTTTAATTTCCCCCGAGCGTCTGGATATCTGTGCTATTTAAATAAAAGCTACTAATTTAAAATAACCCTAAGAAATCAATGCAGCGATCTCGAAGGTGGGGGTGGGCAAGCAGTGTTGTGAGGGAGCAGTACCACAGGCTGTCACTAGGAGTCCCTTGGAACCTCTTTTGGCCACATATAGAACTGCACCATGCAACATGAATAGGGAAAGGATACGGTGCAGCTGTAGGAGCTGTTGAATGGGGAGCTGGGGATCCGTTTGAGTCTGGTGTTGGCTCAACATCCTGTGATAATGGACTAATCCTTTAATTTCTCTTGAGCGCCTAAATAGCGGTGCTCCATAAATGAATGCTACTAATTTAAAATATCAATAAGAAATCAATGCAGCAATCTTGATGATGAGGGCGGGGAAGCAGTGTTGTGCAAGGGGAGTGGGGGGGGGGGGACGGCAAAGAGAGATTAAATGTGGGCACTGTACTGCAAATCATGTGTAAATTAACCAAACAAAAAAACAAGCAGTGGCCTTGCAGGGGTGGGAAAGGCCTGAGAGCAGTGTTGTGGGAGGGGTGAGGGGAGGTACTGGGAGATTAAGGGATGGGAAACAAATGAAGCAGACCAAAGTTTCATTGCGCAAGTAAAAAGAACACTTAGAGAGCAAACAGGCAGGCCAACCAAAACACGATTGCCCTAAAAGCATAAATAACCTGAAGAGTAAGAACACTTGTAAACAGGGGCAGTCCTCATGGGAGGATTCAAAATTCCAAAAGGAGGGACTACTAAGTGTATTCACCAATAAAAAGCCAGGATTTCTAAAGGACAGCACGAGGAACTAATTAAAAATATGGGCATTTTTTGAAGCCCATATCCTAGATACAGCATGTCTCGAAGATACAGCTTTTTAGGTCTGCGTAAGCGAGACCTGAAACGCATTTTCTCTTTGTGAAAGGCAAAGTGAGCATCCAGGTAAAATACCTGCACAGATTCTTGAAAAAAAGGAAGGCACAACATGTCTTCGGATCTTCAGAAACAAGGTTACAACACTGCATAATAGAAATGCAGCCCTCTGCCAAGTGGAGGTAGCTATAAGAACAGTGTCACTTGCCCCACATCTTATCCCCTCCATGTTAGTAGTAATCAAGGACATATGATGCAATGTCAATATTTTTTTACACGTTTTTGGAGGCAAGTACCATCTACTTTACATTCACTTCCCAAAACACTGCTACAGAGATAGGCAAGGTGGCCTACGTAGAAGTACTTGTAACAGTGTTCTTGCCTGGGCAACACCACTGGGGCAGAGACTAGCCCCTTCCTGGATGGTAGAATGTTTCTGTTATCTTTAAGGGATTGTTTGATTCATTTGGATTTTATTCTCCACGGGCGACAATGCAATCAATGAAAATGGGGCTCTGCCCACCAACTGGATGCAGCGGGTCCCTCACAATCTTGGACACTGGTGTCAGCGCACCTCTTCCATTGATATTAAGGGCTTCCCTTGCTCACAGGTTTCTAAGTTCTTTACTCTCCTGCTTTCCTTCTCTCTTCCCTTTCTCCACCCCTATCTCTTCTCACCTTCTTCCTCCCTTTCACTCTCTTCAGCCTATCCCCTTTCTGTGTCACTCTCATTCCCTCTTCTGTGTCTCACCTGCCCATATTTCTTCCCTTCCTTTGCTCCATGTCATCCTTGTTTCTGGCTCTTCCTCTTCTCTTTCCCCTCAGTCTTGTCCTTATATCCTCATCTTTACGTCTCTTTTTCCTCTCTACACCCCTATCTTCACCCTCTCCTTTCCTTTCATTTAATTTCTCTCTCTTTTACATTTCTCCCCTTTCCTCTACTAAACAGGTGTTTTGATCCTTTGCATATAGTGTAGCAGCAAAACACATTTTGTTGATAGTGCTCGCTCAAACCATTATGAAAACTGTGGAATTAAAGCTGCTTTAATTGGGAAGTAGTAATTCCACAGTGTACAAAACTTTATCAAAGGGTAGGCTTACCAAAGTCAGGGGGTCAACAATCCATCTGTCTTGAATACTCAGACCTATGTAGTCTTATTAGCCTCTAGCTACTTTAGATGTAGACTCTTGTTCTCCTGGTGTTTTTTTCATATTTCTTGCAGGTCAAACACAAACCTTCTGAAATGAAAACAGTTCGGGCAATTCACCAAAGGTGCAGATGTTTTTGCTTTGACTTCATGTCCTATTACCAAACAGTGTTTACTTTTACTTTGATAAACCCATATATTAACCAGAGGGTGGGGCAGTGGTGAACTCCCACAATGGTAAGTAACACAGTGACTAAGAAGTAAAACACAAGTTTCAGTGAGGAGTTTTGGTCTTTCCTCTGTTAACTGTGGCTCAAAGTGACTGACCCCCCTAAGAGAAAATGTATGCAATGTCGAACTGGGAACCCAAAGCTGCCCTGACAAATTTCATCAGACCAGCCCGCATGCGGTGCATAGCGCGTGCACAGCGCGTGCACTGAGCGAGCAGGACCACTACCAGGGGGGTTGGGAGCTTCTCTCCCCAAGAACATTAGAGGAAACAATGCCAAAAATGATGAATTCTACAACAATTGTTTTAATTATATATTCAATTGTTTTAGCTTTCAAAGTATAGTAAACAATGACCTGACAGTGCACGAGGATACAGCAATGTTTATTGGGGCTCATCAATTGATTTTTAGAGTTTTATATAACGCAAACTCGACCCAAAGGTAGCAGAGCACTTTACATGAGCTACAGTTGCATTACAGATGGACACAATGCAAGGATTCCCTCACTATCATCCTGCAACAGTGCCTCTCATCCCTCCATAACCCCTCTCACATATATTTTGTTTATTTTATAACGCCTCTCAAACCAGTGTAGGGTTTCGGCGCATTTTACATCACACATACAGAGACAATGAACCATACGTGTGTAAATCAGTGTATAGAAAATGTTGCATAAGACATAGTGGACTACAAGGTGTAGGATTCCCTTGTAGGTTACACATGGTAGGCATTTGTTAAGAGTCCTTGATCTAGGGAAGCACAAACCAGGGATTCAGAACGTAACTCAGTGGTTAAGGTTGACTTTACTAATAAGAATGTATTCCTACTCAAACAACCCCTTTTTAGCAAAATTAGGATAATGAAAGACTGGGGAAAAAAACATAACTTTCTAACCTAGATTACGACAGTAATTTATAATCCGCACAGAAACAAAAGGATCTCTGTGACAAAAGCAGTAACCCACTGGGCTATGCACATAAAATACTGCTCTGTGATCTGCATAGTACGCGCTATCTGCAAAAGGCATATTAACTATCTATGCTAGCTTAGATGAATCAATCCTGGCACTGGACAAACTCTGATCAGCAGGTACATTAATAACCAGAGTTATCGTGCCTGAAAACTGTTGAATATACAAGGAACTCTGCAGTTCTTTTAAAACTGCTGCATTGCTACAAAACGAGGCCCCAGTGATGCAAATCCCCTCCCCCCCCAACCAGCCTCCCGGGGAAATGTGCGATGCCCTGTACAGCCAGTCAGGCCTTGAATGTATGTGAAGCATTTTAGCATCACTAAAACCAGATCAAAGTAAATAGATGAAACAGATACAATTCACAAACGAATTCAATCAAAAAGAAATTAAACAACAGGGGATCAGGATTTAAGAACTTGTAAAGAATTTTTTAAAAAAACATAAATTTAGTTGGGGAAAAATCTGTCGTAGTGGTAGAACATTTCAAAAAGAGGCCAATGGATGCCTCTCCTGCTCTAAAAATGAAAGTAATAATGTTACTTATTTAACTGATCGGCCTGAAACAAGGTGGTCCTTCCTGCCTTGAAATGCCACTGCCCTCTTGCTCTGTTGTGCCAATTGTCAGACACTGCAGGACGGTGGCGTCCAACAGCTCCAACCTAGTCATACAGCATTCGGTCTCTTAGTCACACAGGGAAGGAAATCCCACTAGATTTCTTGCTGCAGTCCGCCAGCTCTCCCATTTTGGGGGAAGGCACTCACTCTCCAAGGCACAGTTCTCAGCTTCTCAACTGCACCATGCCTTGGACACCCAAAGGTAATCGCGCGCTCTATAAGTGCAAATAACATAGAATTGTTGTACAACTTCTTAAAGGGTGAAGGGCAGTCTGAGTTGTCCACTCTTCAAGGGGTGAGCCCAAAAAGCCTATTCCAACCAATGGTCTTAGATGAGCGCTAGGGAATTGACACAACCACTTCTGGGAAGAGAGCTCACTCCAAGCTTAGAGATCTAAGTCCAGAGAAGGGGACTTCTGCTCTCAATAGTGGTCAAGAGCAAAGCAAGTCTATCTATCTGCTTCCAAACGTTCCTTGTGAGTCTTTTACGGTATTCCTCAATTCCAGCATTGGTCTAATTCCAGGTGTCCAGAGTCCCAAGATATGATGTTATCTCAGCACTTAGTGGGGCAGAAGCTTTTTGTTGCAAAGGTCACTTGCAGGACATCCCTTCCAAGCTTTGCAGCAGTTTTCTTGCCCTAAGTTAAAAACATTCCGGAAGGCACTCGTCTAGGAGTTTTCCAAGATAAGAGACAGCTATCTCTACTGCTGGAGCTCAACAAACTCCCTCAGGGGCATGTCTATTAAAATGAGGTACTTTCCCAGAAGTTAAAAACTTACTCAAAATGGGTCCCCCTTCGGGACCTTCTGTATGAAGATAAATATGTGGATTTGGGAAGCCCATAATCACACATGTACCTTTCATACAGATATAAACATGAAACTTCCAGGAGTTCCCGCCTTTGCTTTGTGTGGCCAGTTACTCTCAGTTGACCTTTTCTCCCCTCAGAATGTGCCCTGAATATGCACTACCCTCTAATTAATACTCAGATCCTACTGAATCCCCTGACAGGGAACCTGCACCTGACTTACATTGGTCTTCCAGGAAGACCCTGGTGAGAGTCATTGACAGCTTTTCATGTGCAGCTCCAGATTAGGGAAGTCTGATTGCAGTGGCTGCAGGAGGGACAGCCTGGCAGAACTCATTCAAGGGGCTACCGGTGCTTAGAGAAAAGCACATTTTCTAATCAGCATATTTGTGACATTTTTAAGAAACATGTATTTACCAGGTTTTAATAACTAATAAAATGACATGATGATGATATGTTTAGGGCGTACCTAAGCCAAGTTAGGAAGTGAGCAATTATATGCATAATTTTGTATTTGACAAATGGCATAGCGGCTTCATTCGTTGCAGTCGTTGCACTTTAAAAAGTTGTTGCTGCAGACATATGCAAGTTACATACTTGGCCTGCCTCACTTCTACATATTGTGCACCTGTAGGCCCTACAGGATCGAAGGTGCGTTTGAAAGGGGACTTATTTAATGTGAGAAGCAACTTTTTAAACTTGACAAAAATACTGCTTCTGACATGTGCATGCTGCATATGGGCCTAAAACATTTAAAGATTGATATGCCAAGCCTGATGCCAGGTGGAGAAGTGTGGCTCACTGGTTAGAGGAGGCAGACCCTGATGCAGAGGTGAGACCCGGGACCAGGGTTCAATTCCCGACGCGGCAGGGTCTTGAGCTCAAAAATGTCCACGGACTCGATAATTCTCGCCTCGGTGCCTACTCGAATCATAGGTTCACACTCTGCAACTCTGGGCAATAGCTTGCTTAATCTCCACTACGGCCCACCGCGATGGGATGCCTGGTCTTCACCTTGGGGATGCCCAGTAGGGGTTATCTCGCAGGGAAAGCCAGGACGGGTTCCCAAAGCAAGCGCTAAGAGACCTGTTGGTGATTTGGCGCTATATAAATCGAAATTAACATAACATATTGTTAACATGACATCTCTCCTGTGGCTGGCACTACATGGAGGCCTACATGCGATATTTGACTTTATGCCTCTTGCAGAGTTTCTGTGCAACTTTACTGTGACCTCACCTAAAAGTTACATTTGCCAATTGAATTAGCCAGTTATCGTCCATATGCACTGGGTCAAAATATGCTGGTAGCCAGTAAAAACAGCGGGGAACCTTGCGAAAGGAAGCAATTACCTACACCAAACAACTCAGGTGGACATGACCTCCTGGCCCAATTTGGCTACTTGTTTCCCAGTCATCTTGGTCATGCAATTTCTTCAGGGTCATAGTCTTTAGTTATTCGTCACCAGTAGTGGCTGTAATCTATGAATCCAATATATGGATAGTACCTCAATGTAAGTAAATAGGCTTTTTGCAGGTTTACCCCCACATTTTGCCCTCATTGTCACTATTAGGTACTGGTGTAATGACTCTGAAATGACTTGAGCCCTGCTAAACAGGACGCAGTGCATGTAATCTGACTCTTAAACTGGTGTATGTGTAATTGGCTTATACCCAATTGGCATAGTCTAACTTACTTGTAAGTCCCTGGTATATGGTACCAGGGGTACTCAAGGCTTGTAAGTTAGTGTTTCCGGGGACTGCATCACTTGTTGTGCCACCCTGAGTGAGACAAGGTAAAACATGGCTCCCAGACAGTCACTGCAGACTGGAAGGACAGTTTTAAATTGCTAACACGACTTTGCCATCTCAGGTAATGGCAAAGCTCAACCCTCTCTTTTTCATATATTTAAGTCACCCGCATGGTAGGCCCAACTAGCTGTAAGGCATGATACTTTATGTTAAAAAGTGTAACATGTGCTTTCACATGTCCCAGCAGTAAAACAACTAAATAACGACATTGTCATTTTTACTGTGGAAAGGCCAGTAGCTCCAGTGGTAAGTACAGCGTTACAGGCTGACATTTCAGCCCTGCTAACTTCTGAATGGGAATCCTAAAGTATGTACTGTAAAGAATAAAAAGTATCTGGGCATTTAAATCCGATTTTAATGTTACATCGAATTTAATGTCACTGGTTGGCAAAGTGAAACTTTAGAAGTTGACACTTTAGTTGCTCAATGTTTCCAGTGCCTGTTTACTGCTGTCCTCGGGGTCTGTCCTGCAGACAGCCTTCTGCCCTCTTGTAGAGATGTGCTAATGACTCCCAGAACAGGAGAAAATAGGGTCCTGCATGGGAAAGGGAGGTTACCTCCCTCCTGCAAGAAGTCAGACAGGTGTTAGCCCAAAAAGCGAATTTCAAAGGAGAAGCTATCTTTGAAGGGCACATGGTCAACACTTGGGATAGGGGCTAATCTATTCTTTAGGTAGCAAAAGACACACAATTGATGGACGGAATACAGAACAGGTCCTCCCTGGACTGGAACACGCATCCTGGGACTGGTTTCAGGGTTTCACCCCTCATCAGCCAGGATAGCTTGACTCCAGTAGCACAGTGAGCCCGGAACCCACGTCTGGGCATACCCGGCGCACTTAGGGCAAGAAAGCAAAAGACACACAATTGATGGACGGAATTCAGAACAAATCAAAACATTCACCCCCAGTCATGAGATCTGGGTTAAATCCATTGTTCTTTTGCCACCCCAGTTTAGACCAAGCCATATGGTAATCAGTCCAGCCCGAACTGCCAAGCCAGGTCCTCCCTGGACCGAAAACAAACATCCTGGGACTGGTTTCGGGGTTTCACCTCGCATAAATCCAGGGGTTGATCCCAAAGGAGTGATGCCCCAAAAACCGGTCCCAGGATGCTTGTTTCCGAGAGGAGAGGTACTGTGCCTGCTGCGTACTGCTAATGGAGAACTTGTCTCCAAAGCCTAGCCAAAGTCAAGAAACTCCAAGGGTCAGTTGGCTGACTTCCTGTTCACAGTACAGGGCCGCAACAGCTGAAAAGACTTCTCAGGAAAGTTGGTAGCCCAGAATCTTCAGATTGCCGGCAACCTTCGACATGCAGTTAGTCGCTTAAATTGACTAGAAGTGACCACAATACAACCAGCCAAACCTTTTGGTGAAAACGTTTCTAAGTGTCAAATTTCTGGAATTTGCCAATTCTTGTTCGCAGTTGAATGGAATGCTAGTTTGTAGGGAAGAGACCCACTAATATTTCCAACATCACAATGTGGAATTGCAAGAAGGTGAGGAGAAAGATAGCACAGACACATAGAATAAAGTCCATCCAAAACATGCCCTCTGCTAGTTTAATGAGGGAGAGCTATGTAAGGGCTCTTCTCCTTACCATGCATGACATGTTACCTTGTCCCACTCAAGGTAGCACAAGTGCTGCAGTCCCTGGGAACACTCAAACTGCCAGATGCTTTTTCATCAGGGAGGGGGGCAACAACCCTGCCAGATCAAGCAAACAAACACACACATAAACACCTCCATACACACATTATTATGGTGACATAGGACATTGCTATTATTATAACAAGGAGAGAGGTGGCTCACTCTGACATAGAACATTGCAACAGAGAAAAGCTGATACAGGGAGAAATGTTTACAGTCCTCTTGTCTATCTATCTTAGCTATCACCATCACTCAGGTGGAGTATGTGGCCTAATGGCTAAAGTGGTCGACCTTAAAGCTGGGGAACCGCGTCTCGGCAGGACCGATCGACGTCATGTGATTCTGGGCAAATCACTTAATGTCCCCGTGCCTTAAACATTTATTGTGTCCCTCTGTAATGCAACTGGTTTTCATGTAAAGTGCTCTGATACCTTTGGGTCTAGTTGGCGCTACATAAAACTGCAAAAAATAATAATTGAAATGAGCCTTTCCTCTAGGTACAAAACTTCCCAACAATGAAGATACTCAACCCTTTAATAACAGGCTTCGTTAAGAACAATGCAAAACAAATATGCCATCTAAATTACCCCCCAACCTGGTAGGCCAGCTGCCATCGCATTTTTCCTACACCTCTTGATATTTTCAAAATCTTTTCAGACTTTATAAGGGGCCACTTGTTTCTCCTTCTGCAGCATAAGATGAACTGTCGAGCACCTTGCACCTCCTTTCCTCATAGCACCCTGACACTCTCTCAAGGTCTCTGAGTTCATGACACTGGCATATTTCCACACACAGCCTTAAATATTGGGCTAAGAATATAGTGACAAATGTTCTGCAAAACGACAACTTCTCAAAATCTCTTTTGTCTTTCTCTTAGTTGGTACAACAATATATAATACTATTTTACTATACCCCTCCTGTAATTCAAAACTGCTAGTTTGAGAGAGAGCTTCAGCTTGAGTAGCACCTGACATTCTCCCAAATCAGTTGCAAAGTCTGCATCACTTCAGGAGACCTCAGTCCAGGGTTTTGAGTAGCAAGGCAAGAATCACCCCAGAACAACGCCATCTTAGGTTTATGATGATAGCACCAGTTTAGGTCTACAACTCTGAAGCAGAACTTTCAGTTTTAGAATGTACACATCCCTTTCTTGAGTATGCTCCTGGGAAGGCTAAACCCTTTATGTGCAGATTGAGTTTGAAAATGCTGGAACTGGAAGTTATGAATTATATGGTTGCTTTGGAAAGGCACAAACATATACCACCAAGTTAGAGTTTCCAGCAGGAGGGGGTATGGCCACACACCACCACAACAACGTGGTGCCAATTTACTCCAGCAGAATGACCTTTATATTAGGGGATTGGAAGTAATCCAAAGACAAAATGTTAGCTTGCCTGTAGAGGCAAAAACTCTTCCACCTTTTATGATTACTTTACCATTTTTGCAATTCTTCTTCCTTGGTGGAATGCCTACCGCTTCCAAGCCAGACATCACCCACAGCTCAGATCCAAGGGACCTAATCAAAGCACTTCATGACCAAGGCATGACACCAGCCTGTCAAAAGGCAATGCAATAGTTTTTTATGTAAACGGTAGCTTTTGATCAAATAAAGCAGACAAACCGTAGCCGCAAAGTCCCATCCACTTGTTAAAGTCTCTTGGTGGTACCAGAATAGACCGCCTTCCCTCCTCTCAGGGCCTACTACTGTATTAACTATGTTATGCTCATCTCACACACCGCAAGAAGCTGTTCATTTTGCACCATTAAATAAATTGTTGTTCACTACTGAACACTGTGTTCTGCCCGAGCTGGAAACCGCCAGATTCAACAAGGCTTCCACTCTGAGACAATCATACTGTAGAAATGCTGTGTCCAAGGCCTTCACGAGCTGTATCAAGACCCACAAAAATAAATAAAAAGGACTGTACACAGATACTATTCGAGAACCAGCTTCTGGCCCTTCCAAAGCCTCAAATTATGCACAGTTGGTATTTTTTTCTTTGAAATGCGGAACCTAAGTCGGTTTACAGTGTATGAAGGTGGCTCTGTCGCTACCTGTATTTCACGAGGCCTCTGGGTAAATAAGGAAAGAGGTGGTGTTTTGTAGTTGAGATTTCAGCAATGAAACGCAGGAGACCCGTCTTCACTACAGTACTGAATAGGGTATTCCCTGGTAATCTCTCCATTTCATTTCCCAATGTCTCACTTCTCTAAGCTACAAGGATGGGGAGCCCTTGTGAATGGGTTATCCCCAAGATGTCATGTGGAGTGATGAGCACACACTCGCCTTGGCTTCGTGGAGCTAGAAAACAGGAGAGATAAACAACAGGAACTACAGCTTAGAAGAAAACAACTTTTAAAAGTGTGCTGCAGGGTAGCAGTCTTGAGGCAGGTTACTTGGAAGCTTGTTCCATTCTCTAGCCACAGAGAAAGCGCTGTCCCCAAACGTTTTAGTACATGTTCAATCAACACACATAACCAAGGAGCAGCGGAGTGCAAGGATCGGGCTGGTTGGTGAACGAACAATTTGGGAGAGAAAGTGTGGTGCTGTGTCATGGATTACGTAATATTTTGCTACCATGATAATATGTTTCTTAATGGCAAGCCAGTGTAACAGTTCCAACACTGGAGAGATGTAGTGCTGGCTGGGAGCCCTATTAATCAAGAACACCCTTACATAGTAATCAAGGAGACCCCTGTATTTTGGACTAATTCATCAAGATCTAATTAGGGGATTTGCACAATCCAAGGGTGACAGAAGCCTGGACAATAGACACATAGTAAAAACTTTCATTGTAAGGTAAGATCTTTTCATAAATGTAAGATAACATTTAGATGTCCTATAAAGGCAGAAATCATCCATAAGTGCATTGACGCCCGCAGCAAGCCACTACATCCAAGACAGACCCATTATTAACACATTTTCCCTTAAAATACTTATACCTGTACCGCCATTAATTTTGCTTCATTTAGGGCATGTCCCAGAGTTCTCTCTCCTGTCTGCCAGTGCTAGGATATCACTTGGTTGACTAGGATGATCAGCTGAAGCTTTGTTAAATGAACTACGGCTGTTAGATTAGCTGGTGTTTACTCTGTGGCCAGCCTGACATGCGCAATTCAGGCTCTCGCAATCAGCACTACCAAGGAGCTGGGGGAGCAGAAACACAGCCCGATCCTTCTCAGATGGAACACTGTGTTTGCTTGCCTCAGCCAATCTTGGCACTGCACTTATACTGTTTAGTATTATAAACAGCCTGGGAGGAATGCTTGGATTGTTTCCCAGCATGCACATCTTTACAGCCAGGCAGTGCACAAAAGTGAGAGAATTAAACCTCGGTGTGTGTATTGTGTAATGGTTTGCAGTTGAACATGTGTCCTGAATCCTGCGAATAATATAGGACGATTGATACAAAAGGATTATGTTTATTTACAACAGAACTTGCGTTAAGTGGCAGAATGAAATTCACATTGCAGAGGTGACCCGGGAACATTCTATTTATATTACTATAAAGCAAACACATTAACCGTTATGAGCCTATTTAATTTTTACGCACCCCGCCTCGCTCAAAAGTGACCAGCCACCATTGGTAGAAATGTTACAATGTAAGTCCAGCCTCCAAATACATGTCAAGTTTCCATGCGATCTTGGAAGGTTCTGGAGGGGGGCATAGTTGGGGTGGGCAGCCAGTTTCTGAACATTATTTCTATAATCAGTATTTGTTTTGGAAGGATTAAACTTGAAAATGTGGTTTGCCTTTCAAAGGCGAATGATGGTATATTCACCAGAATGGAATGATTGGCAACAAAGGTAGGTGTGGATAATGCCTGCTGAAGCTTGAAAATCAGCTTAGTGTCATTGCAATATAATTGTACACCCAGGTCCTACAGGAGTAATGCTAACGGGGCCAAATATATGATAAAAAGCAAATGTGACAATATTAGACCCTGGGGGACACCACATGATACAGATTGTGTTAGATTTAAAGGGATGTGGGTTGAAAGATGATTTGAAAGAGTGCTGTGAGAAAAGAATGGAACCAGTGTAATGCTGTTTGACTACAGACTATCACTGTAAACCTAGAGAGATGGATGGTTTGGTCAACAGTTTTGAGGGCTGCATACCAGGAGCGGCTCTCCTTGTGGGCGCAGGAGCGTCGTACCACTGCTTTCTCGCAGTGCGAGAAGCAGACACATAAAAATAGTATTATAAATACCATTTTATGTTTCGGCTTCTCGCACTGCAAAAAAGCAGAAGTGTTTGGTTGGGGGTGGGCCGGTGGGCGGTCCTGCAAAAGGGCAGGGGAGGAGTGGCTGGCCCACTGCTGAGAGGCTGACTGTTTGGTCAGCCTTCTGAGGCCAACAAAACCAGTCATGCGCACTCTGCCTTTTCTCCACAGCCTAAATGGAGAAAATGGCCTCCCCATAGACGCCTGGCTGGACGCCGTCCCGACCAATGTAAATGTAAATGTGTTTCGATTTATATAGCGCAACACTTTAACCCAGGGGTCTCAAGGCGCTTGCTTAGGGAACCGGTCCTGGTATTCCCCTGTGAGATACCCCGGCCGGGTGTCCACAAGGTGAAAACCAGGCATCCCGCCGCGAGGGGCCCTAGTGGAGATTAAGCAAGCTATTGCCCAGAGTCGCAGAGTGTGACCCCGTGAGTCGAGTAGGCACCGGAGCGAGAAATGTCGACTCCGTGTAATTTTGAGCCCGAGACCCGCCGAGGCGGGGAATCGAACCCTGGTCCACGGCCGATCTCAGCTTCCGGGTCTGCCGCCTCTAACCACTGAGCCACGCTTCTCCACCTGTCACCCATCACAGCGTTGTAATTGGCTTAGGGGAGGGGAGGAAGGCTGCCTGCTTCCTGTTCCAGAGAACACGTCGTGGGACTGGTCCGGCAAACTAAGTTAACTTTTTATTTATTTTTATTTTAAATTACCCCACCATTCATGCGCGACTCAACCCCCTCCCCCCCCCCCCCCCACCAGACCCGCGAGCGACCTCCCCCCCCCCCCCCCCCCCCCGCTCTCCCACCTATGAGTCATGCTGGCTGCGACAGCTGTAGACAGATCTAAACACTGTTCCACCTAACACCAGCTCTCTTCTACATATGCGCTTCTGCAGGGCAGTGAGCAAGCGCACCATGTAAGCGATTCCAACAGCCCTTCAGCATCACCCACCAAGCACCAAGAACATTAATCCACAACTCACTAAAGTTGACACTTTCACCTAAAATAAGAAAATACTCAGTTACTCTGCTAAAAGCAAAACTTCACAGGAAGCTGGTCAGTGGAAAGCCCTTTGAAACGTCATCTAAAGAATACCAAAAGCGCTGTGAGGGAATACCAGTGGTAGATTGTGTGCTATGCCAATGCAAATAACATTACATAGCTATTAAAAAAACAATAACTGGAGAACTTAATTTTTCTGTGCCTTCCACTTAACATAAATATCAGAAGTTACATTTACTGGTTCCAAAAGGCAGATGACTCATATTATGTGCTTTGCAAATTTACTGAAATAGAAAATGACAAAATACCGAATCACCTTTTCAAAATAACTGCAGAATATCAATCACACCACCAGTCGTGACAAAAAGGCACTAACAATAGATTTCAGAACCACAACAGTTTGATAAGTACCTGTGAGAGTTCTTTTCTATTTAAAGACTAACAGAAAGCAGGGCACCACCAGGCATTGTTTCCTAAGAGATTCATCAAAAGCAGACATCCAAAAATATAGGGCAGATTTCTCACACTCCTGCCAGGCACATGCGCAACTCTGCATGTATTCGCAAAGTCTGTCCACAGCAGGTCTCTAGGTGAGAGTTGATAATTAGGTATTAGTTTCAGCTGTTGTGTTTTCTCCTTTGATTAGATTGGTTAACAGGGCCAGTTTGTAATGTACAGTTTACAAATTGTAGTGAATCTGCAGAAGCAAACCAAATAGTCCAAGCACCAAGCACAAATGAACCTGTGCTGTGTGTCTCACAAAGTCATGGCACAACTTTGCTATTCTATAAGAGATGCAAATAGTCTCAAACTTAGGTAAACTGTGGAAGCTGATGAGGCCACTGTTCATTTTAATTCACCAATTGTACTTAGTTACAAGACCAGAGGCTAACATTATGCATTAATCTTTAAATGCCGCTGCGTGCAACACTTTAGTACATTACATCATAAAACAAATACAATTGAGAACAGAACAATGGCAATGCATACAAGGCCCATGCACAGAACAACCCTCCTATTTTGAATGCCTCTTCTCGCTAAGATAAGTAGCGCTTTGCTCTCTTTGAGCTCTACTTAACTTTAATTATAGTGTTTACCTATAGCCTGTTTCCTAATCCTGGATTACCTTGGCTTTTTATCCCTCTTCCTTTCCAATTCATGGAAACGTTCACCCCCCTAGGTTATTTTACCTTGTGTTGTGAGCGGTGGCTGCTCCATTCCTACAACGCTCAAATCGGTTGTCCCAACTCGACTCGGCCTCCTGACTCGACTTGGGGCTTCCCGACGAGTCCTGTCTTCTCGCCATGCCCCTTTCATTGTAAAGATAAGATATGCTATGTTTGTTCTTAAATGTATATTAAATGTATATTAATTTATTGTTTTAACACATTGCTCACATTCTTCTATCTGTAACTTTGATATATTATTGTTTGTGTAGCATGTCTTTTATGATGAAATATCGAATAAAGACTTCTTTGACTTGACTTGATATGATATGATATGATATGATATAATATGATATGATATGATACTTGGGCCATCAATCAGAAAGCAGGGATCTCTCTCCCGGTCTGCCTGACTGCTCTCTGCTGTGGAGGGCTTCCTTCTTTTTTCCACAGGTCCGCTGAATGCATCCCAAGGCCTAATCTGACATGTATGGTGGAGTTTTCCAGACGTTACGTCTTTCTTTGTAGAAATCTTTGAGCAACAAAACTTTTCTTCTGAGATTGCCACAATGTTGGATTGGGTTTAGGCCTATTAAGTATGTTTTTCGCTCTTTTTCCAGGTATCACTCAAGGAATGCACATGCAATATAACCTGTACCAAAGATATGAATTGCCTACTAACTGATATACTGATTACAGTAAGGCATACAATGTATGGTATTCGTTCCAATTTATTGCAAATGTACCTGCGAATATACATGTTTTGTTGATTGAAAAAAGAGAAAACTAATAAAGTGTGTTTTATAAAAAAGTATGTATTTCACTCTGCCGCCCACCAGAGATACTGTAACACATCACGATTAGCGGTTGAGGGTTACACTATGTCCTGACCCAGCTGCTTCCTGCACATTCTGAAGTTGCCTCACCTGTTTTCTTCGTTACTTTAGGGGTATCTTCTATATTTTATGCTTAATTCTGACCAGTGTTTGGGGTATATTCATTAATTTGTGAGCCTTGCTTCCTGCTCCCCTCCCTCATTTAAACTAATAATTATTGTACACACCGTCTGAACAGGGAAGAGATTCCCCTGTGATCCGAGGGTACTATTAATGAAGAAATTATGAAAAAGTTAATCCAGCATGACATGCGTAACTGTGAACGTGAGACAATTAACCAGGCAATGAGCAAGAGGAGGCACAATATGGGCTCAGATTATAAATGCGGATCCATTTCAGAGACTCCAATACTGCGGATAAGGGAAGCAGAAAGAAGAGGAAGACGGAACACCTTGAAAAAAGGACTGTGCCCTCAAAGATGATGGAAGGTCTAAGCACCTGTCTGATGTGACACCATGGATTTGGATGACCTTAGTGGCACAGAGGTATTGGATACTCAAGAGGTTGGTTTGCTGACCAAAATGCTGATGAAGAGATGTATGATGAGAATGTGCTCAATCTCGACCAGGGAGCTATCTATGGGGATGACCTCTTCTTCCAAAGATGTTATTAAAAATCCTCTTGAAGCGTAGATGTCACAGCATTAAACATTCCACTAGTGCCGAATGGTAGCCCTTGAGTATGTGGGCAATTTTATTAGAAGGTAGATCAGGAATCTACTGGTAAAAGACATGCACAAGGTCCTCGAAGCCATTTGTTCTAGGCCCGTAATTCAAAACATGGTGGGTCTTACACTGGACTTAAACCCGGAACGTAGCACACTTCCTTTTCAAAATGGGCAAAGACCCCAGAAAAGGGCTTGATAGGTCCTTCAAACTTTGCCAGAACCGCCTCCTAGACTTTGTCGGCCCTCTGGCCAGGATAATTGATATGTGTGAATGTTTATATATTAAGAGCCTTCCCCTAGATCTGGACCGACTGAGAGGCTGGAGCCAGTGTGCTATGGTTCTCCTGCGAAACACAAATGCTGGCCTGAATTCTGAACGACGCAAAGCAATCCTTATGAAAATTAACCCCAAACTGGGAGATCTAACTGAGAAGGAGGTATTAGACAACACTAAAGGGCTCCTCTTCAGTGAAAATATGGTCAAGAGCCTGGGCAAATATGTTGCCACCTTCACCGCTCTTAATAAAGCCCAGAGCAACATGCGCAGGTTTTTCAGCCCAGGTAACTTCTGCTGGACCGGCAGAAGGGGACTTTTTGCCGACCAAGACTTCCAAAGGTCCCAATTTACTAACTTCAGACAAAGAGGAGGTGGTGGTAATGGCTACCAAGCCTGTGTGGCATCCACCTTCCACCCCCAGAGTGGCCATTATTAGAAAGTGATAGGATATCAACCCAGAGGCCAAGGTTTCTATGGTCTTCAGGGTGAGTACAGTGATTTCTCATTCTTCCCAGGGAAGAGTGGAGGCCACCTCATAGATTTTTTCTATTTTTGGGAAACGATTAACCAGGATTCTTGGGTTTTACAAACCGTAGAGGGATTCAGAATAGATTTTTGGGGAAATACCCTTTCAATCTAAAGTGCAGAGAGAACGGCGGACGACCTTTACAATGCGGTTGTTACACCGCAATACTTTTACATCGCGGTCATTACAACGCAAGTTGTTACAACGAGTTGCGCTGGATGGCGCTATACACTAAGGAATAGTATGATTTACTATTGCAACACCTTCCCTACTGTTACGTAGGCTGGAGTTGGAATAGTAAATCATACTATTCCTAAGTCCAGCGCCTCTAGCGCAAGTTGTTGTAACAACTTGCATTGTAATAACTGTGATGTAATGTACCGCAATGTAAATTATCGCGTTGTGATGTCACATATTCAGAGAGAACTGATCTTGAAGGCAGATCAACAGAAAACTGTAGACGAAGAAGTTAAGTCTATACCGGAAAAAGGTGCTATTGTGGAAGTGGAGTTAGAAAGCAGCGTCTTCGTGAGTATTCTTTTCTCGTTGGGAAAAAATAACACAAGGGCTGAAGACCCGTTATAAACCTAAGGGACTTCAACAGGTTCTTGATGTATAGACACTTCAAGATAGAAGGGATCCATCTGTTAAGAGATTTGTTGCTGAAAGATAACTGCTTGGTGAAGAAAGACGCCTACTTCACAATTCCCATGGCCAGGGACTGCCAACCTTACCTTCAATTCACATGGCAGGGTCGCCTTAACCAATTTAGCTCACTCCCCTTTGGCCTTTCATCAGCTCCTTGGTGCTTTACCAAGGTAATGAGTGCTATAGCTTCCTACCTCAGCAAAAGGGGCGTCCGGATGATCATCTATTTGGATAATTTCCTGATCATGTCCCAATGCCATTATCAAGTTTTGCTAGACTTGGACATGGTCATGTCCCTACTGGAGTTTGGGTTTCATAATCAACAAAGAGAAGTCTATTCTTATCCCCTCTTGAGCACTAGAATTCTTGGGGTTAGCAATAGATACAGTGAATGTGGTTCTCCTTCCCTAGAGAAAGATAACCAAGATTCAGAGGGAAATAAGATATGTTCTCAGTCGGGATTCTTTAATGCTAAGAAAGCTAACAAGAACTTAAGGGCTATTGTCCTCTTCCATTCAAGCAATTTACCCAGGCCCCTTCCACTACAGTGCTTTACAAAGGATAAAAGTGAGAGCTCTCCAAGGAGGTTTATGGTACAGGGATAAGTTTTCACTGGATCACAAGGCAAGAACAGAATTGGTTTGGTGGTTGGAGAATCTGGATGCCTGGAATGGCAGGGCAATCTTTGGTTGTTACCAGATTTAATTCTAGAATCGGATGCAGGTCTAAATGGTTGGGGTGCACACTTGGGTGTACAGGAGACTGGTGGATTGTGGTCAAACACAGAGAGGTTACATCACATAAACTATATAGAATTGACCGCAGGTCTCTATGTTCTCGTGAGTTTCTGGCATTGTTTACATGGCAGGGCATTTTTATTGAAAATGGACAATGTTTCTGCCGTATCACTTAGAAGGTACCAAATCCCTGGATCTGGCAGATTTAGCAAAGACGCTTTAGCTATTCTGTTTAGAACACAAAATAAGCTTGAGAGCGGAATATTTGCCTGGGAAGGCAAATGTTTCTGTGGACTGGAATTCAAGATGTTTAAAGGACTACAGCGATTGGAAGTTGAATGAACAATGTTTCAAGAAACTATTCCAAGTTTGGGGTCCACTCGAGATAGACCTATTTGCTAGCAGACTGACGATTCAACTGAAGAAGTACTACAGTTGGGTGCCAAACCCGGGGGTTTTAGTGGTGAATGCATTCCTACAGAGTTGGAAAGTGGCGAATGCATATGTGTTCCGCCCTTCTTAATGATTCAGAGGATCCTTCAGAAAGTGAGACAAGAGAGACACTCCCATAATCTGGTAACTCCGTTTTGGGTTTCGCAGGCATGGTTCCCAATCACTTTGGAACTCGCCTGCGACATTCCTTATTTTCTTCTTGCTATAGAGGGTCTGCTGAGGGACATAGATGGAGAGGAACACCCTCTGGTCCAGACAGGGACCTTGAGCCTTCTTGCATAGAAAGTGTCAGGCGTTCTTCAGAGATGTCAGGCCTTTTAGGAAGAGCTACTTGAGGAATCTTGGGCTCCAGGTACCCAATTCAGGTATAAAGGAGTTTGGAGGACTTGGCTATGTTGGTGCTTGGAAAGGAACTTGGATCTCACTGAGGCTCCTGTACTTGAAGTGGTTAACTTCCTGGTAGAACAGTTTGATAGGGACCTAAGGTATAGGACTATAAATGGTATAGGTCTGCATTATCTGCGGGTCACAGTACGATTATTGGCAGGAGTGTAGGGATAAATGTTTTGGTTTGTCAAGTACTTAAGAGGATCAGGGTAAGAAGATCCCCCAAAAAAAGATATCAAACCTTGTGGGACGTAAATTTGATTCTTTCCTTGTTTTCTTCTTAGCCATTAAGGCATTGGAGGTAAGTAACAGACGGTACGACCCCTTCTGATTTATGTGGGCCTGACCTCTCGCACGGCTAAACAGAGGATAGTCGAACATCGGAGTTTTATTCGGTGTAAAAAAAGATAACACAAAACTCACACAGCACTTCCTCAATGCAAGACATACAGAGAACGATATCTGATGGACTATCATTGGCAAACCTTATTATGTGAGAACAATGGGAACCTGGGAGTCCGTCCTGTTTCAAAGGGAGCGGAGGTGAATTTTCAGACTTCGCTGAGACACCCAAGGATTAAATGACAATATTCTTTGGACTAGCCTTGGCAGATAATTGACTAAGTGTGACTGTCCTTCATATTTTTATTTCGATGTATTTCAATTCTAATCCATTGATGTCTGTAGCAACTAGGACATCTAATTATAAAAGTCTTGTGCATTACCTACCAGACACTTGGTCAATATACTGATATGGCCAGGACACCATTATCCATGAGAGACATGTCTTAATCTATACATTCTTTACAAAAAGAGAGAGTTTCCCTTGTGCCAGAAAGGACTGGGAAGTACAAGACGTAAACAAAAAGAGTTTCCTTTCTGTGCAAACCAATACTGTTAGACTCTAAACCTTATCAAAACATTTAAAGTGGAACCTGAAATATATACCTCAAACACAAAACTATTAAAATATTTGTTTCGATTTTATTAAAAACCGGCATTAAATGCCAAAAAATGTCATGATCATTTTACATATACAGTACAAAATACGAAGTTAAAACTTTTTTTTTCTTATTACATAGAATACACAATATACATATAAATTGATACAATAGTCCTTTTGTCGACGCGTTTCGATTGAGAAGACGGTAGGAGGCCGAACAGGACGGTGTGTCACCAGACGCCAGAAACAGTTCCACTGAAGCAAGTCCATAACTGCATGGTGGTAAAACCGGGAAAGTGAACGTCCGGGATATAAGAGTTAAAGGAGAACTGAATACTCCAGGATCATCCAAATTTCCGATTGATGACCCGAACTCCGTGAAATAAATCCTGTGTGACAAAAACATGTCCATGCCCCGTCGAATAATTTAAAAGAAGAATTGGTTCGAGTCTAAGGATAACTAGAAGAACCACAAAGATATATGCTTTTTAAATTTGAAATGTTATAGATTTTATGTACCTGTCCTGAAGAAGGTGTTTACAAAAAGATCAAGACACCGAAACGCGTCGACAAAAGGTCTATTGTATCAATTTATATGTATATTGTGTATTTTGTACTGTATATGTAAAATGATCATGACATTTTTTGGCATTTAATGCCGGTTTTTAATAAAATCGAAACAAATATTTTAATAGTTTTGTGTTTGAGGTATATATTTCAGGTTCCACTTTAAATGTTTTGATAAGGTTTAGAGTCTAACAGTATTGGTTTGCACAGAAAGGAAACTCTTTTTGTTTACGTCTTAATCTATACATTACCATATGCATAGGTTTTGAGGACATAATTACTTTTCTTTGCTAATTAACAAGTCAGGTTCGGTCTACTATTTCTATACTTTCTGACACACCTTTGGTGTGGATTGACACTTTTCCGAAAATAGGGACATACACACCCTTCTGCCCCTTTTGTAACACGTCTCCCTGCAGTGCCAAAACAGGAGGGCCTTGGTGCGCATGCGCATGGCTTAGGAAACTATGTTTCCCATGATTCCAGCCGGCGCGTGACATGCGTGATGTCACTTCCCTTTTTACCTTTGGTTTGCCAGCATTTCTGTCTCTTGCTGGGACCTCGGTAATAAGGAGAACTCAGACTGCACCTCGGGTGAGTTTAGCCATTCTGTCATGATCAGCAAAGGCCTTCTTAGTTATTTGGAAATCCTTCTTGGTGGTGGTATTTTTAGTTTTAAATCTGTATTTGACACTCTGACCGGTAGCCTTACCTGTTTGAATGCGATATCAGTGGGGTTTAATGTCCCCATGAGACGATCTGTTATCTATGCTTCATAACTTGAGCACCTTGCTAAGTAATCCTTACGGATTAGTATCACTAAGCAGTGCTGTCACATAACTGTTAGGCGAGTATTCTTCCCTTGCTTTCCGTACAATTTTAATTACAATAGACTACTTTTCAAGCCACATTATCACTGCCATGTTCTTCTGGGTTTTTTCATTTTTTTCTTTAGCCGAGTTTCAAGTGGGGTACCCTTTGGCTGAAGAGAGGTAACCTAATGCTTTTGATCAGGTAACATTAATGCTGTTTGGGATCTTGTTCTTTTCTTTTATATGTATTCATGATGGCCAGAATACCCCTGATTCGTGTTCTCTTTTTCTAACAGTTCACCAGTCATATATACAGGCTACTAACTCTTGATGGCCAGTATAACGTCTGCTTTTGTTTAAACACATTTCGTAACATCATTGTATTATTTGTATGCAGAGTGACTAGCTTGCTTTTTGGACAAATGCCCATGAGCCATGGCTTGGGGTCGATGTAGGGCAGAAACATGTTGACCTCTAGCAGGGGCATATTTGTTGTTAACCCCTAGTCCTCTTTGTTTTAATCCTGTCCCCGGACAACGCAAAATAAAGTTACAGGGTCCTCTGGAGACAGTTTTGATATTTTCACACAACAATTTCTTTGCACTCTGCTCCTCACCCACTGAGACCTTCAATCCCCTCTCCACAAAACACCTCAGCTCCTCTTCCATTTTTGGAGAGTTTAAGCCCACACTTGGGACCATGCAGCCCCAGTGTGAGGAGGAAACCCTATGATGAAGCATGTCACCCTGGGGTGAGTGAGGGTTCTCATCCTTATAAAAGGTTTTTCCTTATCCTCAACAAGACACTTAACCTCCTGATCCATGAATTCTGACATTAGTAACAGGATCTTTCCTGTAATATTTTTCCCTATGGCACTAATTATGTCACACCTTTTCTTAGAATGTATAATTTGTGAGTTACAATTAACAGGGGGGCACCATAGGTTCCCCTTCGGCCAAAGGGTGCCTTGCTGGCAGCCCCCAAACACACTTTCCGACATGGTTTCCATGTCAAAACAGACCGGCATAGAAACCATGTCGGAAACCATGATTGTAATCTCAAGGGCAGAAAGAGCCGCTCTTGTGACTACAGGCCGGCTTCTGACTGGTGGATGGGCTCTACAAGCCTGTCAAAAACCAGCCAGAATTATGGGCCGGTTTACTTTCTGACCACCTATATCTTAATTAGGTCAGAAAGTAAACCGACAGGCCCATTACGATGCAGCCGTAAAAAGGCTCCAACCCTTGTTCGGAACCTTTTACTGCTACCTCGTAATCGGCTCCATAGTCCGATTAACTTTTTTATCCAAGATATGACTCATGCAGAAATTTGTGTGTAGTAAATTGCATTAGGGGATATGATTCCCATATGAATGAATTTCGACAGGATGGTGTTAAGCAATTGCTGATTTCTTTTGTTCAACCCTTTAAATCGGTCACCACAGCAACGATTACTAGGTGGATGAAATGTACTATGCAGCAAGCTGGCATTGATTTGCAAACATTTGTTGCTCATTCTTTGAGAGGTGCAGTGGCTAGTCAAGCCCTTTGGAAAGGTGAAAGATTGGAGGACATTATGAGAGTGGCTGATTGGTCTAATGCTTCCAAGTTTGCTAAACATAATTGTAAACCCATTGAAAACTTGTCTGGTTTTGGAGGGCTACCAACATGCATAATGGTAGCGTCCGGTGTGGTAATGAAATAGTCATTCTCAAAACACACACACACAAAAACACACACACCCTCCCCCCTTTGACATATGAACTAATTTGTATAGTTGCTTTCAGGAATGTTAGTGAAATGTGATAATTATTTGTGCCATGTGTTTTTCTATTCATCTTTGGAATGGTTTCTCTAACAATTTCCTCTCTTTTCAGATACTACAGCAGTAATTCAGTTCTTCTACCTGTTTTTTCATAATGGCTATTCCCTACTCCTCGTCTGTCCAAGGAAAGGAGAGCAAGTTTGGTTGTACAAGTCGCGCATTTTAGCATTTTAAAGAGGAGGATCGTTCTGTGCATGGACCTTTTATGTGTTGCCAGTGTACTGTTCTAGATTGTATTTGTTTTATGATATAATGTACTTTAAAGTGCGGTGTGGAGTGACATTAAAAAGATTAATGCATAATGTTAGCCTCCATGTCTTTAATGAAATTCAGATTCTCTTAGCATTTAATTTTGAGAATTACTATTTGTTTACAGTCTTCCTTCACTTATGTTTATGCACATAAAACACTCACAAAATCAAGTAAAATAAACTTCTAAGCGCTGCGTCCTATACCATGATAACCATATTTTTGCGGTCATCACACACGACATGAAAACAATTCCCACATAGGATCAAAACAAAGACAAAACCCTTGAAACCACACACCCTACATGGCATAGCATGCTGCCCATGTAGCTTAGCACTTCACACAATAAGTACTGAATAAATGTGTCTATACACTACAATACAATAACTAATCATAAACCCTTAACTGACAACCCTGAATGTAGCATCAACCATAGATAAAAGATGTAGTAACTATTCAATAATTTTTCAGAATATAGGATAGTTGCTTCTTTTATCCTTTAAGTGTTGTTTTTCAAATCAAAATCAAATCAAATTGACTTTATTTCGGATATATTGCAATCCATAAAAGTACAATACATTATACATTTCATTTAAAAACATCACAGAATTACAAAGTCAGTATAAAATAAGTACATAAGACATATAAATTTCTTAGCAGAGTGAGTAGACAAGGTCGGTACAAAGAAAGTGCAAGTGCAAGTCGAGCCCATATACAAAAAAGTGCAAAAAGTACTTCAGGCAGAAAATCACAGTTATTAATCTAGGCATTTTCTTATTCTCACAGATAATTTTAAATATTCTAACACCTGGAGAACACAATCAGAATGCAGTAGCTGTAAATATACAAGGGCGGGTCTTATTTGTTTAAAATTTAATTTCCTTAAAAGAGTGACAAGATACCGCCTACGGGGGTACTCATAAAATGTACATAAAAATATAAAATGCAGCATGTCCTGTGGAGACTTCCCATCGCAGCCACAGGGTGCTGCAGGTTTTTTAAAAATGTCCAACTTTGGTCTGATTAAAATGTGATGAAAGATGTTGAATCTAACTCGAGTCAGCAAAAACTTGTCATGGGAAGTAAAGGAGCCTGTTAGGTACATTTCCATAGTGTCACATGTTCTTAACATGATATACTTTCTAACATTTGGTTTCAAAAGCTCAACTTCATCTCTTAGGGCACTACGGTTCATAAAAAAGGCCCTCTTAATTGCTGCAACATCACCCTTGACTATATCCCCCGGATTTTCAAACATGTTTAGGCGCCCAAGCTTCAAAAATTGGGACTTCAAATATTTGAGCCAGGGTACACACATGGCATAATCCATTGAAACAAGATCTTCCAGTATATGGTGGGTTAAGGGAATATCCTGGCTTAGCCATAATTTTGTCCAGCATAACAGTGGTTTCAAGCCAACAATATCTGAAACATACTGACAGCCAAGCTCTTCATGTGCAGCTAAATTCGGTGTACTACCTGGGACACACAACAAGCGCTTTAAGAAATTATTTTCGGCTATTTGTAATTGTTCACCATTTATGTAGCCCCATATCTCGCTGCCGTAAACTGCGGTGGATATGGATTTAGCACTATATAGTTGCATCATGGCCACCATCGGCTTTTTCCCCAATTTACTGGCAAAATTAAAAATCGAGGCATTCCCTCTGGTCATTTCATTCTTCTTTCTGGCCAGATGCGGAGCCCAACTGAGCTTAGTGTCAAATAAAACACCCAAATATGAGAATGTATTAGTAACAGGGATCACAACATCATTTAATTTAAAAACGAACTTCTTTTTTGGTTGACGGCCAACATGCATAATGTAGGATTTCGAATTATTGACCATAAGGTCCCTATCAAACATAAAATTGTTAAAAGCATTCAGCAGTGCTTGGAGACCCTTCTCTGTTCGTGATATTAAAACCGCGTCATCCGCGTATAAAAGTAAGGGAATGCCCCTCGCTCCAGCTCTAGGACAATCTGATTTTATCTCTTGCAATTCAGACTCTAGGTCATTTATATAAAAGTTAAAAAGAAATGGGGCCAAGATACACCCCTGCCGTACTCCTTTATTAATACTAAACTTGCCTGTTGTTTTTCATAAACAAATGCATCAAATGATGTCAAAGAGGACTTCTTATTGTGCAAAAACTAAAACATGATTTACCCTGGTTATGGATCCAACATGTGTACTCCTTATAAGAGACAACAGCCTTATCCCAACTATTACTTCCATCAGTAAATTGCCTTCTTTGAGTTTAGAATAAACCAAAATGTTGAGCAAGGTTCACCTTCCACCAACTACCTACACGTAAGTGTAAGTCTAACAGTGCTACAAATACTGAAACACTTGCTAGCATTTTGCAACACGTTAGTTCTATACTTTCTATTGAGCCATACAGTTTTCTAAATCAAGGATTGAACTGACATTTTTCAGTTTTGAGCATCCAGGATTTTGTTACAAGACCGGAGGCTTCGTATTATGCTTTCTCTTTCATTTATTGCTACACACAGCAGCCAATGAAATTTAGTATTGCATATCAAAAACTACATTTCCCATGATGCAAATAACACATCACATCCTGGAATAGCCCATAAGAGCCAGTCAACACCGGACATCCTCATCTTTCTTTGCTGCTCACACAGCCAGTTCGGTGCTTTTTAAATCTTGCCTAGAGATTATATGCTAATGTGATTATATGCTTTTATTATATGCACGCCGCTTCAGCGCTTTGTATTACTATTCTCGCATTTACTATTATTGTGCCTTGTCCTTGTTTGACTAGAGCCTCTAATTCGGTTTCAGTCAGCCGCGACATCCCGCTGCTATCGGGGTTGTGCGCGTGCCTTGCCGGTGCGTCTCTACGGGGATGGAGGTATTTGTACTAGTGCGACCTTCGCACGAGGGTTTTTTCATCTGGCCAGCACCTCTCCCATAAGTAGGGAAGTGCGCGCTGTTCTTTCCGCTTCCAGCGGGGCTTTGCATTATTTACCCCGTGGCGGGTCTTGTCAGCACAGCGATCGCTGCGGGCCATTTTTTCAGCAAGTTCACCGGTACCGTCCTGCCGACGGTGGGCTCAATTTGCATATCTTGGAGCGCGGAGGCCCCCCTCATTGGCCGAAAGTGCTGGAGCACTCACTTTCACTTTCCCTCTAAGTTTCGATGTGCGTAGCTCAATTGGGCTGGTTTTGGTAGGATTGGGCTACGCACATCGCTACTGCCCGGTTTTTCGTCGTTTTCTTCCCATTCCAGCTAGGATTTTCTCCCGAGCAGTACCTCTACGCCTGTCTGACTGCAAAAATGCTAAGGCCTGGAGGGAGAACACCTCCTGTGTATATTGTTACTGCTTTTGCTCCACCTACGCCCTGTGGGCTGCAAGAACTTGTCTACAGCATTGCTGAGGAGCTAGGTACTGGTGATTGGTTTGTGCTGTGGGTTGGCTCCCCCATTTACTCCCCTCAATATATATATATATTACCTCATGAACAGGTCCATTTATAAATTTGGAGCCACCATGGATGATTGGGTTACCTATGAGGAGGATGAAGCTGTTTATGGAGAGGAAGTGATTACGCCTTCCATTGAGGATAATATTGTTGAGGTCCCGGACGCCTCTGTCCAGGACTTTGTCAACAAGGTCCTGGAGAAGACAGTTCCGGGAACTGTCCAGAAAGAGCTGGAGACTGCTTTAAAACCTATCACTAGGCAGTTAGAAAAGTTTGCCAAGCGCCATTGTCTCTCTAAGCCTGCAGTCCCTAAGAAGGATGGGGTTTCTTCTGATTTTCACACTGAATCGTGGCCTCACTCCTATACCTTGTCCTCTTAGCCTGCTCCTGACCCCCACAAGTCCAAGGCTCCGGATACTGGCAACGATATGAACACTACGTCTACTGACACCCCTGACGAGTCTCCTCCTAGGAAGAAGACTAAGAAGTCCAAGAATGTGGAGCTGGCTCCTCCTGTGTCCACCCCCTTTATCTTCAATCCGGCTGACATTGTTCATCCGAGATCCTCCAATTGGCTTCAAGCACCGGAGGTTGCCACTTATCTACATTACAACCTCCGCAAGAGTTTCAAAAAAAGAGGTGAGGAATAGACTTCGGTCAGAGTGCCCTAGACCGGACATCTCCGATAAGGTCGCAGAAACCCCTGACATACACTCTAGCATGCTGACCTTCCTGAAAAAGTTCGCCAAAGACCCAAGGAAGGGCATTGATCGTGTCTGGAGGGGGTGCCAGGAAAACTCCTGGACGTTGTGGGACCCCTAGAAAAGATCTTAGATATGGCCTTGGAGGCGCAGGAATCAGGTGCTACGATGGACCTGCATGTTTTAGCGGGTTGGACCCAGAGGGCGATATGCCTCTTGGGTAATGCTAATTGCACAATATCCACGGAGCAACGTAAGTCTCTCCTTATGAGGATGGACATCAACCTCACAGAGTTGGCGGCGGCGCAACCTGGTCCTCTGGCGGATGGCAATCTATTCGGTGAACGTTTTGTAAAGGATGTGGCTAAGTACGTGGGCACCTTCACGACTCTCGATAAAGCCCAGTCAGGAATAAAGTAAGTCTTTCAGGCTGGTGTTTTTAACAGGGCCGGGCGAGGCCGGGGACGCTCGTTTGGCCGCCAATCTTTCAAAGGCCCCCAGAGAGGCGACTTTGGCAGAGGCAGAAGCGATTGGGACTCCACCCGTGGTGAACGTTCTACCCTACCAGGCAACGTTTCAACAAGAGACGTTTCAACAGGGGAACCTACTGTGGTGGCTTCCAGGTCTCAGAATCTTCAGGTGAGTGCTCCAGACACTTCCCCACTTCCTTTTGGGGGTCGTATTCGATATTTCTTTCACAATTGGGCTCACTTGTTACAAGATGCTTGGAGTTTAGAAACTGTTCAGCGTTTTCATCTCGATTTCTTTCAGGTCCCCTCTCAGTGCAGAAGGCCCAGGCACCTGTCTTTTTCTCAAACAGAATGCGTTTTCATAGATTCAGAAATCGAAGAATTGCTGCAGAAACATGCGATAGCTTGTTGCAACGAGGGCCCTCACGGTTTCTGCAGCAATATTTTTCTGGTTCAGAAGAAAGGCAGAGGTTACAGGTTGGTACTCAACTTGAAAGATTTCAATCACTACATGGTCTACAAACATTTCAAGATGGAGGGTATCCATCTCTTGGTGGATCTTCTGAAACAGGGGGACTGGATGGTCCGTCTGGATTTGAAGGACGTCTGCCTATCTGTTCCAATTTTTCCTCCACATCAGAGATTTCTGCAAGTCCAGTCGAGAGACCGGTGGTACGAATATTTGGTCCTTCCTTTCGGACTTTATTCGGCTCCATGGTGTTTCACCAAGGTGTTGAAACCAGTGGTAGCCTACATAAGAGAGCAAGGGAATTGCATGATAGTGTACTTAGACAATATACTGAGCATGGCGCAGACGCTGGAGATGGCGGCACAGCATCTGCGCATGACCATTGCTACTCTGCAGAATCTCGGGTTTGTGGTCAATCAAACCAAATCAGTACTGTGTCCATCACAAATAATAGGCTTTCTGGATTTTGTCATAAATTCTCACACGGCTCAGTTGAGCCTTTCCCATTCCAAACTGTGCGACATACAGAAGGAACTACGTTCTCTGTTGTCCAAACAGACAGTCTCACTGAGAGCCATTGGCAGGATAGTGGGTCTCCTGGCGTCATTTATTCAGGCGATCTTCCCGGGTCCCCTTCATTATCGGGCTCTTCAGAGACTGAAGATTCAGCACCTACAGAAGGGTCTTTCGTACACGGACCTGGTTCCTCTGTCATCGGAGGTCCGCCAGGAACTTCAGTGGTGGCTCAGCCACGTGGAAGTGGGGAACGGTCGGGCCATTTTAGGCTCCCTTCCAGAAGTTGTCTTAGAGTCCGACGCCAGCAATTGGGGCTGGGGAGCGCGTTGCGGAAATATTTCCACAGGAGGATGATGGTCTCCCCAAGAACTAGACCTTCATATCAATTGCTTAGAGCTGCTCGCCGGCTCATTCGCGATTAGGACTTTGCATCCCAAGAAAGTCTTGTGTTGCATCCTTCTCAGGATTGACAACATATCGGCAGTTCGCTACATCAACAAACTGGGAGGCATAAGATCCTCCATGTTAGTAGAGATAGCGAAGGACTTCTGACACTATTGCCTAAGTCATCAGATATCGTTCATAGCCGAGTATATTCCGGGTCAGTCGAACATGGTGGCGGACTGGCATTCGCGACATCTCAAGGATTACAGCGACTAGCAGGTCCAACCGCAGATAGTTCATTGGTTACAGGCGATCTGGGGAACATGTCAGATCGACCTTTTTTCGTCCAGGTTGAATTGGCAAATGCCTCAGTTTTTCAGCTGGAGGCCGGACTCGCTAGCTCTGGCAACAGATGACTTCACTCAGGACTGGTCCCAGTCTCTGAATTATGCCTTTCCCCCGTTCATATTGATTCCTCAAGTGTACACACAGATAATGCGACAAAGGGCGGAAGTGATCTTAGTGACTCCCCTCTGGAAGTCACAGCATTGGTTCCCGAGTCTTCTGGAGGTGAGCTGAGACTTCCCCAGGAAGATTCCAGAATCCCAGACGATGCTCCAGGGCCCTCATGGAGAGATGCACCCAATGGTAATGTCAGGGAAACTGATCCTGATGGCCTGGAGACTTTCAGGCAGTGTTGGCAAATTCCAGGGTTTTTGTAGCAAGCTTCAGCCTTCATCAATCAAGCTTGGGCTCCATCCACCAGGAAGAGATACACCTCAGCCTGGAAAGGCTGGGTTTGTTGGTGCGTGGAACAACACGTGGATCCCGTGGGGGCAGGATTACCCTGCATTGTGAATTTTCTTTTGCTGAAAGCTTCTGAGGGTTTGGCATATCTTTCCGTTAATAATTTTCATTCTGCTATGTTGGCGAGTCCTTCTCAAATTGAAGGTAAACCTGTAGGTATGCATCTGCTCGCATGTAAGCTACTGAAAGGTATGAGAGTAGCGAATCCGCCAAAACCTAAGTATACTTCCTTATGGGATGTCCCTCTAGTTCTTTCCCTGTTTGACCGTTGGCCTCAAAATGACATGTTGACAAGGAAACAACTTTCAGCCAAATTGGCTATGCTTTTATGCCTTGCAGCGTGTAGACGGTCTTCGGATGACAAAGCTTTGGAAATTACAGGTAGAGTATTTACTTTTAATATTACTGCCAGAGCCAAGACAATGTCTAGAAGTGTTGATTACCATGCTTTTCCAAGTAATGCTAAACTTTGTGTAGTGCAATGTCTTAAGGCATATGAGGAGTGTACAAGGTCTATTCGGTCTGCGGATGTAGCACAGTTATTGATTGCTTTGCAGAAACCATACCGGCCTGTTACTGCGGCTACTATAGTCAGATGGTTGAAGTATATCATGCAAGAGGCGGGTATTGATACCCAGGTTTTTAGGGCACACTCTGTTCGGGGCACCATGGCCTCTAAGAATTTTATGTTAGGGTCTACTGTTCAGGACATTATGCATTCTGCTGATTGGTCCTCTGAATCTACTTTCAAACAGTTTTATTATAAACCGGTGGGTGATATTTCCTCTGTAGTGTTTCATCAGCGTTAATAAAAAACATAATAAAAAATTAGCTAGCTATCGTGCCAAGAATTTTCAATTCTATAAAGGACACGGAGGCGAGGATTATCCCACCCGGTTATATTGCATGCATTGTAATGATCTGCCCATCCATGAATTTATGTTCTGTTTAAGCAGAATTACGGGCTCATTTTCTCATTCTTAAAGGTTCTTAGAAGAAGATAGACTAGGTATGCTTCCTGTTGAGAAAACGTTTTTCCAGTTAGCTGTTCTTCCACGTTGGAGGATGTTATTTTTGGACTTCAGTTATTTATGGACTTAATGTTCGAAGCAAAGAAAGAGGAGAATATCCGGTGTTGACTGGCTCTTATGGGCTATTACAGGATGTGATGTGTTGTTTGCATCATGGGAAATGTAGTTTTTGATATACAATACTAAATTTCATTGGCTGCTGTGTGTAGCAAAAAAATGAAAGAGAAAGCATAATCCTCGCCTCCGTGTCCTTAATAGAATTGAAAATTCTTGGCGCGATAGCTAGCTAATTTTTTATTCTACATGGAATATCAAATGTATTTTTTCAAAAACATACCACTTGCAGTAAGCAAGTTACCCACAAATCTTGTACTATCAATTCCATAACTGAACTGGGAGCCACTTTGAGCGTATACCATCAATTCTGAACATTCAATCCATTACCTTTTAACCCCTCGCTGCTCATGACGAGCTCAGCTCGTCATGAGCCACAGTTGAGCTGTGCTTATGACGAGCTGAGCTCGTCATGAATAGAGGGATTCATGGAATGTCAGCGCAGGAGGGGAAAACCACTAGCAGCCAAACAATCCTTGGAATCTCCTTTTCAAGTATAGAACTACATAGCTGAATTTTGATTGAAGTTTTCCACATATTTCCGTCCAAATGTTCTGAACTTAATGTGGAACTAGACAGCAAACATTAGCAGCATATCACACTATAAGTCGACAATACAAATCTAGCTGCATAAATAATAAAAGTCTCCTAAATTAAAGACTCCATGGTGAAAGAGGCAGGAAGAGACCTTCGAGAGAAACAAATTAACAAAAGAATTCCCTCAGAGGCTCTCCAAGAAGAGCATGTCATCTCAAAGCATCAGTGCACATTTTGCTTCATGCAGTTCCATAGAGATATTAAACACGGTAAAGGGATGGCTACTTTGAACTCCAATAAGGAGTTGAGGCATTATTGAAGCCTAGTTCGACCTGTACCAAAAAAACTTAATATTGCTGCTATCAGGAATGAAGGTACAGAACTGTTGTACCATCAACACACGGCAGACTCCACCCACTAACACAAGCAAAATCTCTAGAGCAAAACCATTTTGCATTATCATAGAACGCATAGCCATTAACACCTCTTTGATATGAGTTAATGCTCCAGCACTGTTAAAAGACAAATATTCTACAAGGATTGATAACTTCTTAATGTTCACATCATTCAAAGCCACAACAACAATCGGAATAATAGCACCAAGCACATCTAACATAACTTGTCCATGACCACGTTTCACCCTCTTCAAAACAACAGCATCACTCATTTCATTCACATGGTAAACTCGAGTGAATACCAACGAAAGATAGCAGCTTCCTATTCAATTATGTTTTAGTTTTACTTTTAAATAAACAGTATAGGTGGCTAAATAACAGTCTGTAACGCTGAAATTCGGTAAATTTCAGCGTTACCAACCAGTATTTAGCCATTCCTAATGTAGGTAAGGAATCATTAAATAAGGACTATTCCTTATCGCTCTTGCATTTAAGGAATCCGTAATACCTATTCCTTAAATGCAATGTAGGAAGCACATTAAAGAGTGTTTTTGGGCCTTAAGAAATCGGTAACTACCACCAACTACAAGTTGGTGGTAATTACCCATTTCCTTTAAAAAAGCACTTTTTTGCTTTTTTTAAAGTGCCATGTGGCACACATCCATGCCCTTAGAGCATGTATGTGCGCCACATGTGCACACATGCACATTTAAGCGGTGCAACAGGGTGTCCTTTGGACACCCTGGCACCCTTGAAATACCTCCCGGTATTACCGATTCGGTAATACCGAATCGCTAATACTGAATGTCTTCACATTCAATCCTATGGGCCTCCAAGCCCATAGGAATGAATGGGTAGGTATTCCTTATTACCGAATCTCAATTACCGATTCGGTAATAAGGAATATTAAGGATTCAGTATTTTTTACCGAATCTTTACCTACATAGGAAATACCGATTTCTTAATAGCGAATCAGTAAAATTCGCTATTAAGAAATTGGTATTTCACATTTAACTACATCTGGCCCATAGTCTCTTCACCAATCAAAAGCTGATCATCAACTGCCTAATGCCGTTCACACTCACTCTCTGCAATAATCTCTTTTGAACTACTACTTTGAGAACTCTGTTGCACCATACACAACACTTCTTTGCTCATTTGCTCCATTCTCAATCTAGGATGCACATTTTAATTTCTGAAGTTCTCTTCAGCCTCTATATGCATCTTACTCTCTCTTTGACATCTTCTCATGATTTTCACCTTTCTTTTATTATCTATACTACTATTATAAAGGAAGAACTTTGAGGCTTTGAGGCGGGTAAACTCGGGAACCACAGCGCCAATCCATACACCTGATACATCGTTGTAATCCTCAGGGTGTGCAGATGGAGATAGGCTATATAAAGTTAAAAAATAACGTTAAATTAAACAAATTTACATTATAAAAAAAGTAGTCCCCTCGAAGTAGAGACGGCCGCGACCTGCATGCTGACGTCAGGAGCGCGGGGAGGTGCGGCGTCCAGGAGCGCGAGGAGGAGCGCCGGACATGGCGCGGGGGAGGAGCGGTGACGAGCGGCGGACATGGCACGAGGGAGTAGATGAGGAGCAGCGGACCGGCGGGAGGAGCGGTGACCAGCGGTGAGGAGCGGTGAACTGAGAAGCGGCGGCTGACGTAAGGCCCCGGGGGGACAATGTCGGGCAGGCGGGGGACGGGGACTTACACCAAAACAGAAGGAGAAGCGGTGAACTGAGGAGCGGCGGCTGAGGTAAGGCCCCGGGGGACAATGTCGGGCAGGCGGGCGTCGGGGAAGGCGGGGGACGGGGCTTACACCAAAACAGAAGGATAGAATTTAGATTGGCTGAGGTAAGGCTCCGGGGAACAATGACGGGCCAGACGGGGGTCGGGGCAGGTGGGGGACGGGGAGTTACTACAAAACGAAAGGGTACAATTTACATCGGCTGAGGAAAGGCTCCGGGGGACAATGTCGGGGCAGGCGGGGGACAGGGCAGGCGGTGGACGGGGACTTACATCATCTGCCATGGAGATTTATGCAGAGCGCCTCAACACTGGGCCTTTGCGACATCCGGGGGACCATGTTGGGGCAGGCGGGGGACGGAGCGGCCGGGGGCCCGGGCTGCTGGGCAATGTCAGGGCAGGCGGGGGTCGGGGAAGCCTGATTGCTCCCGGACAAGGTCGGGATGGGCTGCTAGTACTCCTTTATAAAGTCACGCTCTTCTTTGCTCAGGCTACACACACATTTATTTGCATTCATGTTAGTACTTGGGTTATATTGCACAATACATTTTCAGTTTCAAGAAGTTCTTCCAAGGAAGCACTGAAGTCTGAGCCAGTAACTCACAACCATAAAAAAGTGAACAAAAACATTGCTTGAAAGTTTGTATATCATGGGCAATTGTAAATTTGTAGCTCCCTCAGGAATAAACATTGGTAGAAAAGTACATACATAGCAATTCCTCACTATCATGGTGTTCATATACTCAGCCAACAAGTTTGAATATATTTTCTCCTTAAAATTACCTCCATTGATTACATTTTTGTTTAGTGTATCATTGTATATAGTGGTTCATTTAACATGTGGTGAAGCTTGTCCATCGGGAGAAATTAAACACAGTAGGCCAACTAAAATTAAGATTATGATTGTCGATAATAATATGTTCAAAATTGTGCAGTGTCTTTGCATGATCTTTCCCATACTTCTACTAAGCAAAACGAAAATAAGACAAAATCTAATTTCAAAGATACATAAAGAAGATTCAAACTTCAATTGCTTAAAATAGTCAGTTCATAGATTTAGTCCGCAGAATTTAGAGACCTATTATCTTCTACTTGACACATCAGAATGACTAACGTACAAAATAAAACAAATTTTCAAGTTCTTGTTTGCACAGTTCAAAAACTTCAGTTCAAAAATCCATCAAAAACTCTTTTTAGGTCTCGCGCCTGCGATTGCAGGGGCTTTCGCCCCTGCTGTCGCAGAACGAGTCTATTGTAATCATTTCAGTCCTTTTTGCTTTCAAGGACTACCCAGAGGGGACAAGAGACTGTTACGCGCACGCAGCCTGCCGGAATCGCGCTCCGATTCCGGCAGGCTCTGCACAACACACATACAGCCCAACCCCCCTGCCGCGCATACACACACATACAGAGCCCCCCACCGAGCATACACACACGCACACACAGAACCCCCGGCGCGTACACACACACATCTCCTACCTCATCTCAGCGTATCTTCTCGCTCCCTTGCCCCCGCTCCTCTGGTGCGCGCACCGGCTCCTCTGTGGTGCAGTTCCATGCTTGTTCTAATTATCTGCGGGGTGGGGAGCGGAGCGGGGGGAGTTGCGGTTTAGGGTTCTCTCATCGTCGGGGCCCGCAGCAGCTTTAGGACCGGCTTTCCTCGGAGTCCGTGTAGGGTGGGCCTCCGCCGCAGGCCCGGCCCCGGTGCAGCGCCCGCCTGGGGAAGAGGACGAACAACAGACTCCAGAGCGGGCGGACCAGCAAATAGCGGACCACGAGGGCTGGGGACACCCGCAGGCTGACAGCTGCTCCACCATACCCGCCAGCGCCTCGGAGGCCGCCTCCAGCCTGGGACGGAGGAGGGCAAAACAAGGAGCCAACCTCTGCCGGAGCCCAGAGAGGAGACCACAGCCACCCGAGGTCTCAGCTGCCCAGAGACTGCTAGGTGAGGCTTAGCGACCACCCCTCCGACACTGCGATTTGAAAATAATGCTGTGTGTTTTGGGTTCGTGTTCCCTCCGGCTCTCTGCTGTGTGTGGAAGTTGCTTTGCTGTGGCCCGCCCCGCCACCACTGGTTTCGATTTAGCCAGTGCACACGCATCACGTGGTTAAAGGCAGCAGTTGCTCCCTGGCATGAGCCGGTTGCTCTGGGAAATGGTTTAACCACGTCGTGACGCCGGGTTAGTGGGTTCAAGTTGTCAAGACAGCGAGCCGGGCTACTTGGGGACACGGAGAGAGTTCTTTGGACTGTGGATTCTGACGTAAGGTAGCCCGGACCGGCACAGTGCGGTCAGAGTGGGCACTAATATACCGGGAGTGACCGGGCAGAGTACCAAAGGAGCGGGCCGGGCAGAGCTGGCAATAGTGCACCAGGACTGGTGATGATAGGCTGTCTGACTACTTTGAAAACAGAAAGCCAAAGAACGGCGACTCTGGTGTCCCCCAATTGGCAGAGAAGTTTGTGGCTGCAGCAGAATGAGAGAGTGCAGAGGGAGGGGTGTCTGGGCCATTGTCAGGAGTTGTGTAAGCTGCAGTAGGCCCTGGTTCGAGCTCCCTGTCCCTAAGGTGTGCACAGAAACCGCAGTAGCTTCTGAGGTAATGGTTCATTACTGAATAAACAAATACTGCCTCTTATGTGTGAAGGCACGCTGCATTAAGCCCCAGTGAAGACATTGTGAAGGCATTGTCATTTACACCACAACATCACTCGGGGACACGACCCACTTCACCTTTCCACCGACTCAATTGCAATAACTTTTATTTAAGTATTAATTATTAAAAATATTAACAGCCATTATTATTGGTAATATCAATAAATAAAAGTCACGTAAGTACACCACATATTGGTTACAAATGCTTTAGGTGTCAGATTTTGCAAAAGTTATAACTATTGACATTGTCATACACAATGCCAATAACTCAAACTTTAATGCTGCGAGACCTATTGCATTGTAAATGCTTGTTTTAGATAAGTGGTTGTGAAATCATAAATTTCCACATCAGAATCTTCATTTAGGTCTGTCAAATAATATCGTTTATGAGTTGCGTACTTTGTATTTGGCACTCTTACTTGTGTTGATATTTTAGCTGCAGGTGGTTCACTTTTGCTATCAGAGTCTAATTCTATTGTCTCTGACTCTTCATTGATTGTCTCTGGCCTTTGAGTTTTCCGCTAAAGTCTTTTGTTACTTCTCACAGGTCCAGTCGGCTTGTCTTCTTGATGCACATTCTCAATCTTTGATTTTGACTACTGATGAATCTTCTTCTTCACTTGCAGCTTGGTCTGTGATCTCATCCGAATCAGTAACTTGTCTCACTGTAAACTGTATTCCTTTGGGGGTTCTAGTGTTCTTACACACTAGAGTCTCTGTCTTTTGTTCTGTTTCTTGTTCTTCTACGTGGTACACTTTTCTTTCTTCTTGAGTTTGATTTTGATTGTCATCTTCTTAACCTCTACTGGGTACACAAAGCAAACTCAAGCTCACCACTGTGAATCAGTGGTTGTTGTCACCATTTCTTCATCTGCAGTCCTTACGCTCTTCGTCTGAGATGTGTGGATTCACCGTGGCAGAAAAGCACATTACACAGCAGTGTTAGTCACAATAATCACCTGGTGGGGTCTTTCCACTTTAGCTCCAAACAGGATCTGTGAACGTTCTTCTTCACCAGCACCCAGTCACCAGCCTAGAGTGCAAGGCACAAAACTTCTTTTGCCAGTGGTGTTCCCAAAGTCACCTGACAATAGACAAATTGCAGAACATCAGCTAGAATTAAATTCCGCACAATGTCATCACTTAATGATACAAGTGTGACTGAGGGGATTCAAGGTATTCTCATAGCCCTCCCCAAGAGCACCTCGTGTGAAGAAAGGTCAGTCTTTTTATTTGGTGTACTCCTAATGCTCAATAGAACCAGTGGGAATGTGTCTGCCATCTCAAGGGCATCAAGGCACAAGCTTTAGCCAGCTTTGATTTTAGAGGGAGGACCTGCCTTGGCATTTCTGGCTGTAATGTTCCTATGAGTTGCATGGTCAAGGTTGATTTACATATGGTTAGGTCTGAACTGAGGTGGCATGGTGGGTGAAAAAGGATGGTTTGCATGCGCCCAGAGTGATTGCGAGTGGCTGAGATTATTTTAAGCATTTCATACATCACCTTGTTGTTGTTGCAGTTGACACCCTAAGCGTAACGGGTATGCCCTGTATGTGCCCCATGCCCACTGTGCTACCCAGCGCATTCAATGCTGGATACTCAAACTTGAATGTTATTTACATTGTGTTTGTTATTGTTTCATCCTTGGGTATTGGTTCTTGTGTATATATTGTAAATACTTGTTTATTTCTTCATTCTTTTAATTTATTTGTCTATGGCTCACGAATTGGCACTTCTCAATGCGCTGTCACTTGGGGCACCTTTTTGGACATTAGATCAGTACCTTGAATGGTTTAGTTTCAAATACATTTTTTGTACTCGGGTTGATTTGTTTGGAAATGTTGTAATATTCTTATACAACCTTTTGAAACCCATGACCATCAATGTTTTCTGTTTTAAAAAATAGAGATGCTTGTAGAACACTTATTTATCTGTAGCTTTATTACCCTTGTTCTAGGAATTACAGGGTACCCCATTATTTCAATACTGAGCTACTGGAATCAACCTATCCTTGGTGGATGAGGTCTTATCATGCAAAATCGGTGCTACATTGCTTGTATTTTGGTTCAGGGAGGACCTGGCTTTGCAGCTCTGGCTAAACTGTTCCAATGAGGAGCAGGGTCAAGGTTGATTTGCATATGGCTGGGTCCAAACTGAGATGGCATGTTGGGTTGAAAAACATTTGATTGGGATGCGGCACATGCGATTACCAGTGACGGAGATTAATTAAAGTATTCAATCTATCCCTTGTTGTTGCTGTCACAACATACAGCATGGGGCAATATGTCCACCCACGTGGGTCATTCTCTTTCTTCACTGTGCTTGACAGCATTTAGCTTGTATACATATTGTACTTGTGTCCAAAAAAGTCCCTTCCATTGCTCGATACTGTCCTATTTTATATAGTGTTCCTTTTTTATTTAATATTCAAACATGCATGTACATGTTAATCAAGACCACATAAGCAGTTAAAAGTACCATCTCACATATATTTGTATAGACAATATTCAGTGTGCAGCTCTGTTGCCAGGCCTAAGCCACAGATCAAGTTAACAACTTTGTCCATACATTATCGTGACAATGCAACAACACCATTATTTTGTGTTAAATTCTGTGGGGCCCAGCAGCTTTTCAGACACTGCTACTGGGCCTTTGCTTTTTTAAATTTTTTTTTTTATTGAAATTTATGTCAGCAAGCAGTCCAAAATCTCTACACAATCAAATTATAACATACTATAATCTAATAAACACAATGTATTACAGCTTATTCCATTTACAGAAGCAAAACAGTGTTTCAATTCTTTCTTTTTTTTCCTTAAAATCCATTTTGACAAAGGAGACCAGAGTTTAAAACCAAATAACTTTCTTTTTAGTCCTTTTGACTTATAAACTGCAGTCTCTAGGTGAAATGTCGAAATTAATCTGGATTGTCAGTTATTAAATACAGGTGGTTTCGAATCAAGCCATTGAGATGTTATACATAACCAAAAAGTTGACATACAGATAAATAAGAACCCTTGCTCGGCTTCCATTCTACCACTCAATTGATTTGATTGCAAACCCAAAATTACCAATTCTGCTGATAATTTAGCCTGGATCCCCAGACTAACATTCAAGAAATATTCAACATCACTAATGAACTGACTTAGTTCTGGACAATGAAAAAACATGTGAGCGGCATCCGCCTCCCTGACCCCACACCTATTACATTTATCCCCTTTAATAGAATTTCATTTAGCCAATTTCACTGGAGTGTAATATAAATCAAATAAAGCCATGAAATGTTGGCTTTTCAGGTGGCCATTATATGAAACTTTTACAGATAATTCAATTACTCTAGTAAAATCAATTCTGTCCATTCCTAGTTTCCTTTGCGATTTGTCCTCCCAAACCGCCAAATCATCATCTAAGTTTTTTAATATAAGCTGATGAATCGGGCCAATTTTCAATTTTACTCTTAATGCTTCTAATACGCCGATTTTTTCAATAGTTAATTGTTTTTGAATATTTTTTCGGTCCAAAAAACTTCGTATTTGAAGATATTTGAAAAATTCTGTCCTGACCAGATTATATTTATTCTACAAAAAGAGAAAAGAGGCTATTTGGTTCCCCTGAAATAAGTCACCTAATATATGTATCCCTGCTGCATGCCATCTAACCATCACCTGGTCCCTAAACACTTCAGGTAATAAAAGGCAGTTATTTATAGGTGTACAATAATTTAGGTTAGAGGTCCAACCAAATCTGTCCTTTATTTTCCTCCAAATTTCAAAAGCAGTCAGCAAAATTTTAAATGTTGTCTTCTTATAGTAGCTAGGCTCAATTATACAAACTAAGCATTGCTTCACCTCCTTCCCCAATACCATCTCATAAATTGAGGGACTAACCGATTCTTCTATAATAACATCATGAAGAATCAAAACACCCATATGTTTCAAAAGTGCAGCCCAGTAATAAAGCCGAAATTTAGGAATCCCCCAACCGCCTCTGTCTCTGGGTAATATACACCATTTCATGGCCCTTCTTGATCTACTGTAGCTCCAGAGAAACCTAGAGCATGATCTATCAATTCTAACAAAAAAAGATGTGGGAAAGAGAAGTGGAATCAAACGGAATAAATATAAGAATTTCAGAAAAATTAACATTTTTAAAACAGTGCTCTGTCCGTACAGAGATAAATGAAGATTGTTCAACCTCTCCAGTGTCTTGTTTACCGACCCTAAAATAGGATCTGTATTGAGCCGCACTATATCATCCACTTTTGCCGAAATTTTGATACCCAGATATACGGCTTCAGACACAAAACTAATATCCTTTGGGCATCCTTCATCTGAATGAACTAACTGTGTTTTCCAGATGTTTAGCTTATAACCCGAATACCCCCCAAATGTATCGACTGCTTGCACTATCTTTGGTAAAGCAAACTTGATATCAGATGTAACAATAGCAATATCATCTGCATACGCAAACACTTTATACTCTATCTGATGTATCTGGACCGGCATGATACCTACATCATTTTCTAATCTAATTAAAAAAGACTCAATGTATGAAGCAAATACTACTGGGCCTTTGCTGGTGTTTTAAGTGAGCCGTATTGATGACTGCAACCGCAGGTGCATGCTGATGCATGCACACACGGTGGCCATCTTTGAATACGCTTCCAACTCATTCAAAGATGACCACCATTGCTTGTGCATGCATTCATGAGCAACAAGAAAAATGAATTTGCCATTTGTGCTTCACTTGCCTCATAAAGCATTCTTTAGCGGATCATAACATACCCACATTAATAGTCAGCATGAACATTCAACACCTTTATGAAATCATTTTCTGTCTCACTAAAGTTCAAGGAAATTATTATTTATTAAATGGTGTAAAAGTACACTACTTACATATATTAAAACCCCATTCAATGATTAAATCCATCTATTACATTCATATAGTGTTTAATACATAGATCATTTCCTATTTACAATAATACACTTTAAAAAAATCTGTTGACAGCGTTTCGGTGTAAGTAGATATGGTTCAACCACTTTCATCAGGACATATTTCAAAAGAGAGACTATAGAAGACAGAGGGACATAATTATGTTACCATTACTTTCATAATACATCACTATATACTATAAAACATGAGACAGAGAATATGAAGGTACAACTTAAAGAAAATGGGGCACTTAAGGAGGCTAAACATAAAGTAGAAGAAGTACAGAAGGGTGTAGTAGGATATATGGAATACTTGATGAACAAAAAAACTGATAAGTTACGTAAAGATATGGGTAGGTATAATGTGTAAATAGTCTGTCTCTACCTCCAAAAAGACTACTTTAAAAAATGTATGAAGGAGGTGGTAATAGACGATGGAAACAGAGCAGAGGAAGGGGCCCCAAGAAATATATGACATTTTCAGAGACCTCGTACACATGTTTAAAGTCAGAAGAAGGCAGGGAAATAAGATATGACCACAGAAGGAACAGAGAGAATGTCAAGGAGGAATGAATAGGGAAAAACTGTTTTTCTTAACCTCAACAGAGAAAACAGATGCAGAAACCTCTAGGGAGCGGGAGAGGGAGAGGAGCCTACGATTATCAGAATGTAGGCCAAAGAGCCAAAAGGAGTGGGAATAGAGAATCAAAAGGCACTAATAATAAATCTTTCCTTTAAAAATCTAACCAGTGACAAGAAAGAGGTATTAGAAATGCGCTTAGGGTTTGCTCCATCAGCACCAGTTAATACGTTTAAGTTGGAAAAGGATATGACGGATCTGATTGGAAAATTTTAGGTTAAACAAAATCTTTAAGGATAAAGAAGCAATACTGAGGAAAATAAATCACGTTTAAAATATCCATCAACATGAACCCCGTCCCAACAAATGGTAGGGAAGGAATTTGAATTTTTTGAAAAATTAATTGAAAGATGAATTGTGGACCTGAACAGTAGGAAATTCAGGGGAAATAATAAGCTATCAGGAAACATCAGGAAGCATTAAAGAAACTGGAGACATATTAGGGGATCACAGTAAATCCGGGAGATAAGGGTGACAGTATAGTAATTTTAGATATGGTTGATTACAATAGGAGAATTATGGCACTCCTGAATGTAGAGAAGAAACATTATTGAAATCCAGTAGGAGTGAGTTAAGCCACAAGATAGTGGGCATTCTTAGGGAAGCAAAGGAGGATGAACTTATCCATCAGAAAGAATGAGAGTTTCTGTGGAATGAATATCCCATAATACCAGCCATCTATGGCCTCTTGAAGGTGCACAAGAACATAGAGGATCCCCCATGAGACCCATAGTATCGAGCATAAATTCTTTGACAGAACCCATGTATGTATGTAGACCGATTTTTAAGGCCCCTAGTATCAGAGCAGGCCTCATATATCAAGGACAAGTTCAATAGGATACGGAAAGTAGAGGTCCTCCAATATGAATCCAGCAAAGAGTGGTTAGTCACTCTATATATCAAGTCACTCTGAACTAACATACCTCAAGATGACACTGTAGAGATGATTAAAGGTATATTAGGAATAGGGGAAGAGGAATTGTCAGCTCACTCGACTCTCATCATAGAGAAAGTAGAAATAATTCTGAAGAATAACATCTTTTTATTTGACAGAGAATTTGTCTGCCAAACAAAAGGGACCAGCATGGGAGCCTCATGTGCTCCCAGCCTGGCCTGTTTATATGTGATAGCGTTTGAGGCTAAACATATATATGAGGTAGCCCCCTTTTTCAAAAACAGAAGCCACTGGTCATGAATCATTGACAATGTATTTTTTTATATAATAGTGAAGTGAAGAAGAGCTACACATGTTTATCAAGTGGCTCAATTGCGGTGATCCTCATTAGACGTTTAAATCAAGAATAAATACAACTGAATGTGACTTCTTGGACATTAAAATCCAAGCAGAACAGTAGCAACTGGTGTGCTGAACGAGCGGTGGGTGCGGGAGGGAAAGGGGGCATAGGCGTCGCTGGGGGGAAAAATAACAAATAATAATAATTGTAAAAAAAACGTACCTGCTGCCGGCCGTGTCATGCTCTTCTGCTCCTCTTTTCCTCCTCTTCTCCAGGCACAGGCTCTCAGACTACCCTGCAGCCAATCCTGAAGCTGCTCTAATTTCCTGAGAGCAGCTTCAGGATTGGCCTGAGCACCGATGATTTGAGCTCCAGGACAGACTGGGAGCCTATGCCTGCTCTCTCTAACCCCTGCAATGCAGCTGGGGTTGGAAAAAAGTTCACTGCACATGACGGTTTGGCCGACCTGAAACCGCTGGTCAAACCGTCATGCTCAGTGAAGGCAGTTCACTACCACTCCCCCACTGTGCCTGTCGAAGGAAAGCGTGCTGTGAAATTGTTTAACAAGCCAACAGATTGTATCTGCGTGCTGCACTATGCCAGTAATCATCTTTCTTGCCAAAGTTATATTATTCCTTTTGGCCAATTTCTCCGACTTCGGCGTGTTAGTTTGGACAAAGAGAATTTTGAGAAGCACACAAATATATTGCAAAACAAATTGAGAAATAGGGGATACGCAAGTAGGTTAATTAGAAGGGCATAAAAAAGAGCTAAATATTATGATAAAGTGAACATGTTCAGTGAAAACATCGGGGTCAAACTGAGAATAATAGAATGACCTGTGAATTCAATTTTCCAATATTAGTAATAAAATAAAGAATTTGTTTAATAAGAATTGGTCACTGTTGAACGGGCCAGGATAAGGCTCCTTAGAAAAAACCCTCTTTGGCTATAGAAGAAATAGGACAATACGAAACCGACTGATAGACACATACAAAGAAAAGAAAGATACATATCAAATGATACTTGATGGAAGACCATTAGTAGGTAATTTTCCATGTGAGTCTTGTGTCAATTGCAAAACTATAATAAGAGATGACAGGGTCAAACACAATGAAATCTCCCTCTGCGTGAAAAATATGGCAAATTGTAGAACAAAAAACTTGATCTATTTAATTATTTGCCCTTGTGGCAAGGGGTATGTGGGTGAAACTGGCAGAGCAATGAGGTTGTGACTAAATTAACATAGGTCAGCGATCAAAATGTAAAAGTGATCCATTAGTTGAGCATTGGGTTGAGAATAACCATAGAGAAGGTGAATTGCAATGGTTGATCCTGAATTCATTACAGGCTTTGACAGAGGTGGTGATCTTGATGGTAAATGGGAAAAAAAGAGACCAGTTTTACATGTCAAAATTCAGCACGTATAAAGATGGACTAAATAATAGAGAGGAATGGGAACGGCTGGTTAGATACAAATGGGCCCCACATTTAAATAAATAATATAATTTTTAAACTGAACAGTACTTTTTCAGAGATCAGAAAATTACTTTCAGAATTGTATTTGTTTAACTCTTTAATTTTGAATACTTATGATATCGATAGACTATTAACATTCAATGATCAAACATAGACCCAATCTGAAGAGACATAAATAGGAATATGCAATGATCATTCACTTTAATATAGCGGTTATCTGTGCAAAGGAACAAACATATAGGGAGTGGAAAGGTATTTGTGATTTCCCCCTAGCAGGAGAGCCTGACTCCAAGATGATCACCATTAGTGACTTTACATAGCAGGAAGGTCGCATTGAACTAATAGTTAAGCATGGGGCTGACATAGGAGAATTTGCGCTTAATGGCCCAGAACATGAAACAATGGTTGCTTGCCAAAATGGAAGTCAGCGTTAGTGAACAGCAACATGGGATAGTGGGAAAGATACTTATGTGCTCTGACAATATTTGTTTTATTGATATTTTGTGAGACTACGGGATTAATTTGTTTGCTTCTTAGAGACTCTGCTGGAATAAGTGAAGAGGACAACGGTTCCAGCTCAGTAAAATTACCTTATTGAGAGTGGGGAACTGAGGACTCAGCACGTTTTAAAGAAACAAGTGGATTTTAAAACAGTGCCGCTAATTCAAATAAAGTGAGTGATTAGATGTGGGACACTTTCTAAATGTACTAATATGCAAGTGTGCCATTAAAAGGGATTCCTAACTGAGTGATATGTTTCATGTACTTTAGGCATATCTGGGGCACTCAGAGTGAAATTTGAGGATCCGGTTGCTGCAATAAATATATACAGTTTGAAATATTTCTGTGGGAGTTATATAAGTAATTGATTCACAGAATGACTTTTGTTCAGTAACATAGAGAAATAATTACCATACTACTGAGTTGGGATCTATGATATTGAGGGTTGCACTTTGTACATCTTCGGGACCTCAGATACAGTAGGAGTGTGACATGGAGGATTCAGCTCCAGAAGTAATCTAAGTTTAGAAATTGGCTGCATGTTAAGTGTTTGCATCAGTCTGCTGTACGGACAGGAGCAATAACCTCTCAAATCCCTGATGAAATTGCGAGATTTGTGAGAGTTATTAACAAGGTATGAGATAACGACTTTGTGAATAACCACTGTATGAAAATCTTAGGTGTGTGAAAAGTATAAAGTATAAAAACCTACGGTATGTGAAAAATGGAAGGTATAAATTTGAGAATAATGAATATTATACACCTTAAGAGTATGTGGCACTAGGCTTTGTTGAAGTAAAAGTGTTATTAACTCTCTAGTCAGATAATAAATTGATTGAAGGTGGGTACACTGCTTTGAGGACCACAATTGGTATCTGAGTAATGTGACAATAAGATATGAAACATATTTGATAAAAAGCATTGAATAATATCTGCTTTGGTGCTATGGTGCTATGAAGTTGAATACTGAATGTAATAATACTAGTATATAATGATGTATTGTGAAAAGAAATGGTGAAGTAATTATGTGTTTCTGTCACCTATATACTTTGTTTTAAAACATGTCCTGATGAAGGTGGTGTAAACCATATCTACTTCCACCGAAATGTTGCATCAACAGATTTATAACCAGTGTAGTGTTGTAATAGGAAATGATGTATGTATTTGAATATTATATAAATTTAATAGATGGTTTTAATGATTGAATGTGGTTTTAATATATGTAAGTGGTGTACTTTTTAACCATATAATAAATACAATTTTACATGAACTATAGTGAAGCAGAGAAAGATTTCATAAAGGTGTTGAATGTTCATGATGACTATTAATGTGGGTATGTTTTGATACGCTAAACAATGTCTTATGCGGCAAGTGAAGCACAAAAGGGAAATGGATTTTTTCTTGTTGATATGAATAACCCCGTCCCTTTTGGAAAACAAGGGTCATTCTCCTTTTGTTGGTGTGGTGCATAGATGAGCAGCCACCTTTGAATGGACTTTCAACACATTCAAAGATGGCCTCCCATACATGTGAAGTCACAGGTGACCATCTGTGAGGGTTTCTGTAAAAGTTTATTGCAGAAACATGCACAGAGGTCTGCCTATACATGCGCAAACATTTTTCAATGTTTGTGTAATAAAGATTTACAAAAGCATACATTAAAATAAAAACAAGCATTTGTGCAAATTGAAGCCAGTACTGCCTAAATGTTTATGTTTATATGTCTTCTTTCTATCCTACCTTCTTTCCAAACAAATACTGAGTCATTAGAGGAATACCTCCTCTTCCAGATAACGCACCTTAGTGTGTGCGACACATATTGGTTTTAGACCATCACGTATTTATCTTTCACATAGGTCCTGACGAAAGCCGGCATATTATAACGTCCTGGCTGAAACATGTAGACTGCAATGGATATTGGAGACATAATCTATCTCCACTAATATCCACCTTGTTTTAATACTGCCAAGGACCCAACCATTACATTTCCACATACCAGGGACCCTTCGGACAGTTTTTAACCTACACACGTTCCACTGTCACTGCACACTCACTGCACACAACCCGCACCGCAGTAATCAGGTGTTGAAGCATACCCAAGGCGCACTCGGGGCCTTGGGTGGGGCCCGATGATGAAGCATGCCACCAACTAGGTTGGTGGGTGAGGGTCTTTTAAAAAACAAATGTTTTTTTCCCAAGACATAAACATGGAGCTACTACCTCTTAGCTAGTTCCCATTGATCTTCTACATATATTAACAGGGGAAGTGGACTAGTACACTGTTTCCTCTCTCTCCCTTTGATACATATTGATTGTTTCAAGCACCAATTATACTAATTGCACATCTATAGTTTGATTCCAACAATGGCTATTCCATCAGTTTATTATCAGCCTCAAATACCCAAATATTTACATCTGGAAACCAACTTTAGCTGGTAACAGCCGAGGCACCTGTCAACTACTTGAGGATGTAGGTTACCATAAACACATTTCTTGTGTCTTTGCAATCGATGTTAATGTTTAGATTTTTATAATGGGTGTATTTTCTTTACAGATATAATCAGTTGACAGATTCAGAGGTATTAAATTACAAGCAAAGAAATGACAGGGTTTCCTCTCCTCCCAATTTAGGGAAGTCTGCTTCTCTCATGAGTTTGTCTTCTGTGCCACTTACATGTGTAAAATAAAGGGGAGTAAACACACATCCCTGTGTAACCGCATAACTTCTACTTATTACCTGCAGCTTGAAATGATTACCAACTACCAAGCCTCCCTACAGACTTCATGGATAATAATTATCGACCGGGGGGGGGGGCTTTCTATTCCAAAATGTAAATCCACATTCGTGTTCGATTCAGCTATATGGTTAGAATCCGAGATCACCCCTCCTAAGCAGAGTGCAACCGGCCATTTTCTCCATTGACTCTGTAGTGACAGGGGCTATGCCAGGTTTAGGAAATATCACAGAGAAATCAACATTATTTGCAGGGTTGTGAAATTATAAGGCAATGGAACACCATATTGTGAAGTAGTTTTGATTTAAGTATGGATAAATGAAAGACAGCATATGATGCATACAATGTGATTAAAGGCAATTAATTATACAGTAAATGTAAATGTCATGGTACTTATAGAGCGCACTGTCACCAGACGGTCACCTTGCGGTGTCACCTATTCGGCTTCCTGGCGCTGATACTCATACCGCTGTGGAACCCCTCCTGGCTTTCCCTGTGAAGTGTCCACTCCTGGGCACCCCCAGGGTGAAGCCAGGCATCCTTAGCGCGATAAGCACCGAGGCGAGAATTAACAGGTCCGAGGAAATTGAGCCCGAGACCCCGCCGAGGCAGGAATCAAACCCTGGTCCCTGGCCAGAACTCTGCATCAGGGTCTGCCGCTCTAACCATTGAGCCACACTCCTCCACAGTATGTTTCCTGGCTTTATTTGTTTTGATGGGTCAGCAATTTTATAGAAAATAAATGTTTCTTAAAAACTATAGAAATGGACCAGGCCAAATGCAGAATATTATTCAAAGAAAGTTATTGATTTCACCCCGCCTTCCTGCTTTCCTGTTTTTTTTGTATTTTTTTTTTATATTTTATTACACATTGATATGGATAGATCACACTTTTATAGAAAATAAGGTCCAGATGTACGAACCTAGTAAATTGCGTCTCGCAATTTGCGCTCGATAGCGAGTCACAAATTGCGAGTCGCAATTTACTATGTACAACAGTGTCAGGGACACTGATTGCGGTTCCCAATAGGGTCGCCAAATGTAAGGCTCATTAATATTAATGAGGCACTCGCATTATGCGACCCCATTGGGAATGGCTGGCCCTCCCAGGGATGGTGGCCTGCTGGGGTCAGCAGACCACCATGTCTGGGACTGCTTTTAAATAAAGCAGTTATAAAAAAAATGCAGCCAGTTTTCCTTAAAGGAAAACGGGATGCATTTAAAAACATAAAAATGAAACATGTTTGTTTCTTTTTTTAAGGGGAGGCCGTGGTCCCTGGGACCACAACCTGCCCTTAAAAAATATTTCCGCAAGTTTTTGCAAAGGGGAAGGGGTCCCCATTTGCAAATGCATTACCACCTACTTGAAGTAGGTGGTAATTGCGAGTGCTTTGCGACCGTAATTGTGGCCGCAAAACATTAGTACATGGATTAGAGAGTCGCTATTTGGAAGGGAACGCCCCTTCCAAATAGCTAGTCTCTAAACACTTTTTTGCGAGTCACAATTCATTTGCGACTCGTAAAATTGTGTTGGTAAATGGCCAAAATAATTTTAGCATGTGCAAATGGGTCGCTAACCCGTTTGCGCATGCTAAAATTAGTTGTACATCTGGCCCTAAATGTTTCTTAAAAACTGGACCAGGCCAAATGAAGAATGTTATTCAAAGAAAGTTACTGATTTCACCCCGCCTTCCTACCTACCACAATAAAATAGTTTGTGTAAAACCAATACAGTGTTGTAGCCGGAAGAGAAAAAGCCTAGGTATACACATTTAATCTAATAAAAGTTGATCTTCTTGTAGTCAGCCTATCCCACAATTTATTTAAAACTTGTCTTTTATAAAACTTACTGGCAAACGGCCTGTGCTCACTGCAGAAGCTAGCCCTCATTAGGGACCTACCATTGCTTAATTTGTAAATGAATAAGTGCTGGTGCCTAAAGCTTTACTCAGAAGCCAGCAGTCTGCACTATTAAATGCCGGCATAGTCTCCAATCCACCTCATGCTTCTTTACTCCACTACCAGAAACTTCCTGCCCCTTTATCTCACTCTTACAAGTTCCTCTTTCGCCCTTTTTATTTTTATTTTGTATTTCTTTATTACCATTTTAATCAAGAGTCTCTACATTAAGTACTGAATACAATAGCACAAATACTCTTTAAGTGGATGGACAGACACATCCCATCATAGATATATTGACAATACTCGGGTAGCAGATCAACCAACAAAATGGAGAAGGTACCAGGGTGGAGGAAAGAAAAAAGGGAAGTGAAGTGAATAATAATAATTGTCCACATTTGTAAAGCGCACAATCACCCGTAAGGGTCTCTAGGCACCCTCCAGTGCCGGGGATCGAACCGTTATCCTCAGATGCCGGAGTCAGTCGTCCTAGCCGCAGCGCCACACCTCTCCTTTACACAAAATAGCGTAGTACACCTTGCCTTCCAGAGGAGTATCCAATGTGTACATCTCAAAATAAATCAAAACAGTAACTCTTATAACACACTGACAGGTGCTGCCAAGTGGAGCTAATCTGAATGTTTGTGAGGTAAACGGCCTCCTTTCTCCCTTTGTCACGTTTTTCCATCTTTCTCTTCCACCATCTTTCCCCTTTGTTTGTTTTTTTCTCTATTGCCCCCAGGAAACGTCCGATGCCGAAAAAATAAGTGCCGGTCCTCTAAAATGAGTGCCGGTGGCCCCCACTGGCAACCAAATGCTCAAAGTACTTTCATATTTCACTATACTTATTCAATACTAATCCTTTATGGGTTCCAGAGTAGCGAAAAATCACTTTGACGCCTCGTCAGGGGTAGTAAGCGCTACATAATGCAATTACAATACAATACAAAAGTATACATTGAGCCTACCAGAAACTTTCACTCAGCTTCTGCTCGTCTGGTCAATTGCCGGCCCATCTAAACAATGAAACATGGATTACCTTCAACTAGAAACTGCACAAACTTAGGGGTCCTTAAAAAGGCACATAGGTCATGGATACCAACAAGTGACAGGGGACCTATTAACTTTTGCAAAGTTTACATAGTGTGTTGCGCTCCAGGTGCAGCATTAAAGTAACTTTTCATACTTTTAAGCTAAAGAAATTTATTGTTAAAATATTTACCTTATTATGCACTGAATGGCCTACATGGCAAGGGTGGTAAATCCATAAATGCACATAAAAATGATGCAGTGAAAGAATTACAGACTTCCACCGGCCATTGTTTGTTTATTAATAATGCAGTGGCGTGTGGTAAAGAGTGTTATCTACAACCCTGCAAATCCTTCAAACAACAGAAATGTGACGACTAGTTGAAGAGAGCCTAGCAAGAGTGCCACTCTGCAAAACAAATTGCACACAAAAGAATAAACAGGCTAAAACATTTGGTGCTATGTGAGCAGTATAATCAATACTGATAACTGAATAAATTAGAGTAAACAGGCATTAAATATAAATATCACTATCATGTACCGGTGTTTATGTCACTGTGGTTATCTTGAAATTTAAAACTGGAACAATTTGTTGTTCTCAATATATTCTTGTAAAGCATAGATTGACGATGTTAAGTCCTCACAGTCATGGTTTTCATGGGCGTCCGCAGGGGGGCAAGGAGGGTCGCTCCAGGAGGGGGCAAGCGCCCCTCCTTGCCCCCCTCCGCGGACGCCCATGCACAGTTCTCTTTTGCCTGATAATTTAGGGCCAGATGTAGGAGCCCAAATACAGTCGGTAACGGACGATTTCGGCCGTTATCGACCGGTATTTGGGTATTGTAATGTAGGGGGCTAGAAAATTACAGAATCAGTATATTTACTGATTCAGTAAATTTACCGATTCGGTAAAATACCGACTCTGTAAATATACCCATTCTGTAATTCAATATGTAGGTGGCACAGTTTACAGTGCCACAGCCCCTTAGAAATTCGTTATTTACCACCCATTACTATTGGGTGGTAAATTACGAATTTCTGTGTACATGCACATCTGTGCATGTACACCTGTGCCATGTGGCACACATACATGCCCTAAGGCATGTATGTGTTTTGACATTTCCTTGGATCTTGAGTTCTAAGAATGTCAGTAAGAGGGGCTCAAAGATAGAGATCCAATCATGCAGGTCTATTTTGGGATTTCCTAGGATCTCGGGATCTAAGGATGTCAGTAAGAGTAGCTCAGCTGTAGAAATCCAATCATGCAGGTTTATTTTGAGATTTCCTAGGACCTTGGGTTCTAAGAATGTCAGTAAGAGGGGCTCAAAGGTAGAGATCCAATCATGCAGGTTTATTTTTGGATTTCCTAGGATCTTGGGTTTTAAGACTGTCAATAAGAGTGGCTCAATGGTAGAGATCCAATCATGCAGGTTTATTTTGGGATTCCCTAGGATCTTGGGTTCTAAGAATGTCAGTAAGAGTGGCTCAAAGGTAGAGATCCAATCATGCAGGTTTATTTTGGTATTTTCTCGGATCTCAGGATATAAGGATGTCAGTAAGAGTAGCTCAGTGGTAGAAATCATCATGCAGGTGTATTTTGAGATTTCCTAGGATCTTGTGATCTAAGAATGTCAGTAAGAGAGGCTCAATGGTAGAGATCCAATCATACAGGTTTATTTTGGGATTTCCTAGGATCTTGGGATCTAAGAATGTTAGTAAGAGTGGCTCATTGGAAGAGATCCATTCATGCAGGTTTATTTTGGGATTTCAAAGGATCTCTGGATCTAAGGATGTCAGTAAGAGTAGCTCAGTGGTAGACATCCAATCACACTTGTGTATTTTGAGATTTCATCAATGTCTCAATGTTATGACTATTCATGCAAAGCTAGAGGTACCCAATCCAATGCACAGAGATTGGCTTCTGGCTTTCCAGGATCCAGTTTTTAGCAATCTCTTTGCCTTGTCATATGTGTAGGCCACCTAGACCTTTTTATGTAGCAGTACTGTATTCACAGAAAGCCCTCACTGTCTATTTATTTTCTTCCGGGTCCACACAGGTCAGTCATGTGTAAGTTTACTACTCTATTTGCTTGCACCTTAGAGCACAAAATCCAGTCATTTACACCTTAGCCACTGTTGTGCACAGTGAATGAGTATTCTGCAGACAGGCATTGAGCTCTTTTAGTCCTATGGAAAACCCTAGGTCAGTGAGTGTACAGATTTAACAGGACCTTAGAGTCTATTATATCATTCCCTTTTCTGCTTACACAGCATTGCAACCTGTCTTTTTCTACAATCTTAGCTTTTTTTACCTCTCATTCTTGGGACCTGTGGTTTCCTACTTTTCTTCTTTCCTACTAGAGGGACAATGCCCGTCCTTCGTTAGCCATTGCACACAGGTCCTACATCAAGAGAGCATGAACATATCTGAGCCTGATCCCTCAGGGTAGAAATAAACAATGTATTTGCCCCTTTACGAGAAAAAAAAAAGCATTTCCCTTAATTTCAAAGAAACTTTGTTTTTTCTACACTCCTCTAGCATTAACCACTCCAAGTTTCAAAAGAATCCTATTTTATCTACCTATGCTGGGGCATGCATTATGCTCATGTGATACAATACTCGGGCAAGGGTTTTTGGAGAGCAAGATGTCGGATTTTGCAGGTTTTTGCGTATTACGCAAAGTAATGATGGTGGGAGATCAGTGATGGTACTCAAAGCCTTCTTTTAGCCAGTGGGCACAGCTGCCAGTCTAGGAGAACCCCTTTCACTAGATGGCATAGTCATGCTTAGGGTAAACACTGCCCCATGTGTTTCCACTGTCTCTCAGTCACCAGGTGGCACTTGTATCTATGCCCGTACTGGTCTTGGTAGCAGGATGTGGGCTGCCAGGAGGTAGGTGGTCCATCGGAACCCTCAGAGGTGGTAAGTCTGAGTGCCACTGAGTAGCACCACCGTGTACTGTAGGAATGCACCTTGATGCTACCATTGGTGACTGCTAACATCAAACAAGCATTACCGCAGCTTGGCCCAGCTATCAGTTTAAACTAAGGCCTACACAAGGCACTTACCACTGGCAAGGCTTGGCAAAGGTCTGCCACCCACAGAAGATACCACCGATGACTGACAGGGCTGTGGCAGCTGCCTTACAAGGCCACAGTCATCACCACTCAATGGAATACAAGACACTACCTTTTCATTCCCTCGCCTAGCTAGCAAACTGAGCCTAGTCCTTCGCGGAGCTCTCCGCCATTCCTCCTGCAAATACACTGGACGTTTCTAAGCTCTAGGCTCCGAGTTCAACCCTCAAAAAATGGATAACAACATTATCCACACGCAACTAACATTTGAATTAGTCTCTATACGCAAACGTTAACGTTCCCTTTTTGGTCCTCAGGATATATTATTGCTACATTCTGTATTTTCTTTCCTTTGCTCAAAGTTCTATACTATGGGTGTCCAACGAAGGTCTAGGAGAGCTAAATCAGTCCCAGATTTACGGCATATCCACATAACATAAATGTATATCCTTTACAAAGGCATGGGTTATCCTGAATTTCAAGCGTGGGTGTGGTCTAGATAAATAGATATTCAAGGCCAGCAGCCTACTGGGGTCACACGCCACAAACATGAAGATCTGAGGTTCTATTTCCAGAAGGAGGTTCCTTATTTAGGACTATTTCTTTTTCCATTATTGGGACCTCATATTCGGAAGCTTTTTGACACAGATGAAAAGAGCAAGGCAAATATTTTCTCACTTTTTGGACAAAGCATGCCCTTTGGAGAGGTTTGAGACTGCATTTCCGAGGTCATGGTCAGGATATTGCTGGCACGCGTGTTACGTAGGGCTGGAGTGGCTCCTTAAAGGCTATGGTGGCTGCTCCAGTAGGCAGGAAGCTAGAGGTGGCCATAAAAAGGTCTTGTTGAGCCACCAACTTCTGAATGAATGTCGAAACCACGCAGGCATTTATCACGCCTGCCTGAATAACGCAGTTCAAACCACGAATGTGTCTTTACAACGCATTGCTTTACTACGCAAGTTGTTACAACAGCTTGCCTTGGGGAAAACGCTAGAGTTGGAATACTTTAATATACTATTCCAACTCCTGTCTGTGGAACAGTTGGGAATGTGTTGGACTTAAAGTCCCACATCAGTCCAACGCCGCTTTCCTTAAAGCAAGTCGTTGTAACGACTTGCGTGGTTAATGGGCGTGTTGTAAAGACGCATGCATTGTTTGGACCTCGCTGTTTAGGCACAGCATGGCTCGAGCCACGTAATAAATGCTGTTCCCCCCAACTTCTCCATTCACTCAAGTTTGTATCCAGCCTATGTCGCCCATGTCCTACAAAGGTGCTGATTACAAGTTGCACGGTACTAGGGTAAAGAAAAAATCGCATTAAATTTTATGGCTACCATGTGAGAAATCTGCACCAGTACCTTGCAAAAACGCCAAAGAATGAGGAATTACCATAAGGGAAGGATTCTTCTGGTCCTAAAACCACACAGAATGACCAATTCCATTGGGTTTTAACAAATACATTTACCATCTGATTTCAGCAGGTGGTAAATGTATGTACGGACCACTGGCTGATGGGGGGATATGGGGAGTAGGGGATGGAAGGGGGAGGGTGTTTTCTGGCATTGCATGCTCCCTGTATTTTTTTAAAAACTGGAAACCGCTGCTGCAGTAAAAGCCGTATTTGATATTCCTGACTGGAAGGATGACCTGGAACATTTTACCACACTCGGAAAAACTGGATGTGGAAAGACATAACCGCTGTGAATCAGCAGGAAAAAAATCCATACAGCAATTTTGCTCTCCTACTCAGAATCAGGGCCACCGTGGCAAGCAATGTGTATTTGCTGTGGTTTTTGGAATTGTTATGTTTGGCTCTCACTGTGCATCACTAAGGCGAACGCCACTCCAGAGTCTAAATCCGGTAATTCACTGCTATGATGTAGCATCAGCATCAGTGGTTAATGGAAGCTGGTACCTACTGTTCCTGCATCCTAAAGGAAGTCCAGACTGCTCTGGCAGGGCTCTCAGAGAGCCCATCAGTGCCCCGTTGGTGCAGCAAATAGCACATCTTTACAACTTGTTGTGCAATTTTTTCCCCTACTTTGGGTGACTTTACACCTTGTACATTTGCAATTTTTTTCTGTTTGTATTTCTTATTTAACTCATGTAATCCAAAGTCCTTATGTAACGCAACTGGTTCTTTTGTAAAGCGCTCTGACACCTTCGGGTAATGTTCGCGCTATATAAAATCGCATTAAATAAATAAATAAAAACACCAGAAAGGGAGGGGAGATGAGTGAGGAAGAAGACACAGGTGAGGGTGGATGCACAAGGACATTTTATTTCTGCAACAGGGAGGGTCACGTTATATATAGCTGCCCATTACACCACGTTCCCTGCAAAGTAATTGAAAGCAGGGGTAGATGATTCGTGTGTGCCGTACATTACAATTATAGATGGGTAACAGTGCGATAAGAGGGAGGGTTTTCACCTTGGGGTACTACTAAGTAAGAATATAGACAGCTTGAGAGTCACTCATTGTCTAGTTGATGTCTCAAAGAGCCCCTCAGTGAAAAACACCCCCTCTATTCATTGTTACCCATCTATAATTCCATACAGATATGATATGAAGTTTAACTAAGCAGTGAGCTTCAAGTGTCACCTCATCACTTCAATGAACAATAGACAACTGTTCAAAAAGGCATCCTATTTTTGTAAATGGTGTTATAATGAAACCCTGTCTGAATGCGCTTACCACTATCAACGTCAGCGGCACTGAAATGCAGAGCGACAGGGTGCCTTTTAGGAAGCAGTGAACCATCATCAGGAATGTTTCTGGTTCTGCCCAGTGACCCCTCACTAGACACAATAGTGAAAAAGCACAACTCTCTCACCAATGCAATGCCGCAGAACCTGTGCATCAGGCCAGTACCACTGCAATGGCCTCAGGAATGGAAATCTGAATTCCACAGGCCTTGTCACCAGGCTGAAGCAATCATTACAAAATGTCCCTTTTAGCTCATGAACTGAGCAATGTTAAGTTGCAGGGCTATGAATCCCAGTTGTAAATGCTGCATAATATTTGGAAAAATAAATAGCAGTGCCAGTAAAACAAGTGTACAAAATTATTATATATGAGTGCTTACAATTCCTGTATAAAAAGTAGTCTCTAATTTCCTTATTACAATCGAATAGTGATGTCTCTAGTTACCTGTAATAAAGAAATGTCACTGCTGCTCAACTGTAATAAGTTATTATAGTTGAGTTGTGATGTGATAATACCTGCTGCCATCAGCCAAGATGAAATAAACTTCACAGATCATTATTGAAGCTGCAGTATAAACAACAGACAAGGAGAACAGGTTTTTCCTTCTTATGGTCTGTTTTTATTAAATGAACACTGGACAGTAGAAACAAGATATTCATGGCAAGATATATTGCATGTTTCTACACATGCTGAGCCAAATCATGTTTTGATAATCTGATTCCAATATATTTTTGTAACAAATTACTCACTGTTTAGTGTTTAATTTTCGTGTAGGAGATTCTACTTTTATTCTTCTAATCTGCGAACATGATATCTTTTTTGTGTGAAAGGGCAAGAAACATACTCTCTATTTCATATGAAAGAGCAAGAAACCAAGGATTTAAGCAGCGTGTGGGAAGTGTGATGCCGTGCCCAAGCATTATAAGGAGTAAAATATCCTCTGCCACACATTAGATGGTTATTACAAGTCACCTTGGAGTTCCCTGAGCTTATTGGCCTTCAGCCTTATTCGTCTATATGGTCGCCAAACTCCTTAATGACATGCAATATCCCTATAACGTATAGCAAGGTGTACTTTAGCCCATATATTATTTCCAGTGGAAGGTGCCATATGTGTGATCTGTGGTTTTGCTGTGGATTTTACCCTGCCAAGGAAGAGGGTGGTAGTGGTACTTCAGAGCTGCATACAATTTACACCTGCACTACTCTATGAACGTTGGCTGTGTGTGTAAATCTGACCTGGATAGGGCTTCTTCTAGCTTGCCCTCATAATGCGTCTGATCTTACCTCTAATATTGTGCGAATCTATTCCTGAGCAGCAACATAATGCATTGCTTTTCATTTTATTTCAGAACTTGTAACGTTCAGTGGCCTTAGACCATCTGTATGCACCTCATCAAAAACCTATTGTATTTTTTCAGTACTACTCTACAGCCCCACAGAAGAATACCGATGGACGCCTGTACATCCTCGAGTTCATCCTGTGTCGCCTCTGGGACAGGCACAAAGGCCATTCACCACCAGGCAGGCGCGGTGCAGGATGGGGTCTGAGGAACAAGATGGAGGCACCCACATTGCAGACACGGCCTTATTCATCTAATGTCCATGTTAGGGGTGGGGTGGGGGGTTAACAGGTGGCTACTGGAGTCGGAGGTCGCATGGGTTTCTTCCAAATGTAAGCTGCACTAAAAAAGTTGTTTTTCTTGTTGTTTTGCATAGGGTTATTCTGTGAGTGCCTATCACCAACCATCTGTACGGGGTATTTTCCGTCATATGTTTCAACTGCACTGTTGCTGGAGATATATGTTTAGCTTTCATCTGGATCTGCACGTCAAATTGAGTTTATCCGAAACCACCGGAAACAGAACCGCCTCCTGCAGCTGCGCTGATACTGCATCGGGATAAGGCGGGAAACTGTCGTGGAAGGATTACAGGCTTTTTTTGTGTTTGTCTTTTTGTTCGTGGCAGAATTGTTACAGAACCTCTGTCAGAAGCAAGGCTGTGCCATCCTTTTCGTGTTCTTGTCTGTAAGAAGAAAGAATCTCAAAGGTCCTTATGAAACACTGCTTTGTGCCTAGAGATGAAAGGCCTCCCTTTGTCAGGAAAGCATGCATGGAAGTCTTGCTACGTCAGAACGTCCCTTCATCCTTCCGCCCCAGCATGCATCCAGGCATCCTAATGTTGCACTGAAGTTTCTTTCTCGGTTGCTGGCTCTGCAACAAGACGCCACACATACTCTAAGCACGGTTACAGGTCTATTTAATGTACAGTTTCTTGTAAGGCCTATATATCTGAGATCTTGTTTAGAAAACAACTTCCTTCATCGGTGAAAACATTTACCCAACTTAGCATTGCTTCTAGTCCTTCTGAATGGATCACAGTGGATCGTGTATGCATGTCTTCTGTCCGGCTCAGCTGCAGAAGGCCCTGACAAACCTCCTTCTCACAGCGCCGGATCCAGGCCTTTTATTCCACCGGGACTCCCCCGGTGGGCTAGACCGCCTCTAAGCAGGTTTGGAGAGACCCGGTGTCGCTCCAGTTTCCTCTGTCACCTACCCCCAGCTCTCCGAGGTTGATTGCGGCAGGCAGAGGAGGCTTTAAGAGAGAGAGAAAGAGAGGGAGGGGCTGGGAGGTAGAGAGAAAGAGATCAAGGAGGGAGAAGGTTGAGAGAAGAGATGGAGAGAGAATGGATGGATGGAAAGAAAGACAGCACAAGGAGAGGAAGGGAGCGGAGCTGGATTTAGCATTTTTGCCAGGGCTGCTCGTGGTCCACCAGTCCAACCCTGCTTCGACGTGGCTCTTCAGGGTTATGGAATGGTAGGGCAGGGGATACCAGAGGGTAGTGATCCACCAACATCACCACTGGGCAAATGCAAAGTAGGCTACAACGCCGCAAGACCAACGCATGCATAGGTCCTACTCAAGTAAGAAGGCACACAAGATTCAATCGTCCTTGTAGCCCAACACCCAAGACATCGGGAACTCATGAACCCCTCCCCTGAGAGGCATCCACGTCTTTCACGTGCATGGTATACCTTAGTTTCATTGATTCAAACACCTTCTTCTGTACAATTGGGGTCCACGGCCACACTTATTGTCGGCATTCAAATAGAGACAATCCCCCTCACAGGAACAAATCCTGGATTCTCTTCTGGCTGGGGGTTCCACAACCCACACATTCCCGGGGGTCCCCAAAGCTATCTTGCGATTTACCTCAAATTGGTGGCATATCAATGCACTAATCAGCCATGAAGTCGACTTGATCTCCTCAAATGTACTCAGTTGCTTTCCCCTACTAATCAAGGCAGATGCTTTTGTGTTTCTGAAAAAAGCTCTGCGTCCAGATGTCACATTTGACTACCTGTATGACACAGCCCAAGCTACACTTCCACTGAATCAGACACAAGAGCGGGGACATAATTGCCAATCTTGGGCCCTTCTAGGCAGACACAGTTGTTCATTTCAAAATGTCCACTGTAAGTGAATTTGTGGTAACGAGTTCCACATGGTGGGCCATGTTGAGACTGGTCACAGTCAACTTGCCTTCTGAATCAACAAAAAGAGGCCTTAGGCTAAGAAATTGCCCCCAAAACCTGAGAGGCCAGGAGAGGAGGAATAGTGGCAGCAATTTACTTAAAGTAGTTTACATGCAGATAAAAAAAAACATAACATTAATACACCTAATTTAATGAATTCAAACTCAGAAGTGATTTGTGGCAACCCAAAGTATGAGACCAGAATAAAAATAGAGAACAACTTCTCAAGGCCAGGGAGACGGGGTAAAAGCAAAACAACCACCAAATAACTCCCCCATGCTATTTATAGAGGGGCGACCAGCATCCATACGCTCACTACTCAACGTAAATGTATGATACTGTGCAAATAGAACCTAAACTCACTTATACTAAATATTCAAATGTATTATTTTTATAAGGGAAAATATACATACAGACACATAAACATCCTAAAAACATAATCGGAAGAGACATTAAAGATACATATTCATCAGTCATTTCAAAAGTTCTAACTTGCCTATATTGACACTATATTTTCATGATTTGAATATTTCATGTTTATATCTCCAGTGTAAGGTTGTTTATGGAACAGATATATCCTTCTTGAACAATCTTTGCAAACTAGGTTCATACCTACAGAAACCTAGAAAATTATATTAGTTGGAGATATGAGTAATAGAGAACCGCATTATTAGAGAGTTCAGCCTAGTAATAAAAGATCCAGTGCACTCTGTCCACAGCCTTTATCCCCTCCCAGCTCTCCAAAATGGTGCCCTTCGTTCTGGGACTAGACCTAGTCGAAGGGCATCAAGAAGCTTATATATTGTGTAGCATGCATTCTGTCAGCACAATAGTCTCAAGGCTGTACGATGTAGCAAGAGGACTTGCGAGAAGACCTCCATCTCAACATAACCAACACTCTCGAAAGAGTGCTCGTCAACGCGGAAAGGCCAAGAGGATCAGCCAACTTTGACATACACAGAATACTGTGGGCAGTATGCCAGAGGGATGTTCACTGTTAACATTATAGTTTTAAGCAAAACCATAACATTTTTTAAATACATTAGTTAAGATAAAAATAGACAATAAACATACAAAATAAAAATAGGTAAAACAAGAGGAAAGTCTTGCAAACAAACATTCAGATATATAAAAGCTTAAAGGAACCATATTTCACGACTCAGATCAAATCTTGAGTTGAGCAATGATCCCACCAGTAAGGTTTTTGGGGATTAGTGTACAGAATCCTCTTCCCCCCTTTTTTGAACCAAGCTACATGAAGATGCCCTCTGGAAACTTTCCTCACCCTATGTTGACTGTCTCAATACAATATGTCTAGCAATTTTCTCTTCAGTTTTTAGGGGCCAAAACATGTAAACACTTATAAACCAAATAAACAATTCTGCTGTTATGGCAAGAACAGGCATCCAACTAGTCGAATGTAGAAACACATAACTAGTACATTTGTATGTAAAAGGTTAGAAAGACTGAAAGATATGGAAGAGACAATTGATTACTCTAATGGGGGGTCTCGAAAAGATGACTGGGCCTTAGGATCTTTCCCCAGTCGAATGTATGACGTTACAACGCATACATTCACAACGCATACCATCACAACGCAACTTTTACAATGCAAGATCCATTACAACGCATGCCATTACAACGCATGCCATTACAACGCAGATGCTATTACAATGCATGCCATTACAACGTAAGTATAGGTAAGTATATACTTTTATTAATGTTAATTTAATTACTAATGTTTTAAATAATTTTTTTTTTAATTTAATAAAATTTAATTTACTATTCTAAATCCAGGGGGGTGTAAAAGTAGGGTAAGTAATGGATAGTGTAGGGGTTAAAATTACTATTCTAACTCCAGGGGGGTGTAATAGTAGGGTAAGTGCTGGATAGTGTAGGGGTTAAAATTACTATTCTAACTCCAGGGGGGTGTAATAGTAGGGTAAGTGCTGGATAGTTTAGGGGTTAAAGTTACTATTCTAACTCCAGGGGGGTGTAATAGTAGGGTAAGTGTTGGATAGTGTAGGGGTAAAAATTACTATTCTAACTTCAGGGGGGTGTAATAGTTGGGTAAGTGCTTGATAGTGTATGGGTAAAAATTACTATTCTAACTCCAGGGGGTGTAAAAGTAGGGTAAGTGCTGGATAGTGTAGGGGTTTAAAATTACTATTCTAACTCCAGGGGTGTGTAATATTAGAGTAAGCGCTGGATAGTGTAGGGGTTAAAATTACTATTCTAACTCCAGGGGGGTGTAAAGTAGGGTAAGTGCTGGATAGTGTAGGGGTTAAAATTACTATTCTAACTCCAGGGGGTTTAATTAAAATACATTTCATTTTAATTATTTAATTTAAATAAAATTAAATTAAAATATTAAAATGTATTATAATAAATTAAATCATAATTATTTTAAGAAAATTAATTTAAAAATAAATTACTATTATTTTAATTAAATACTTACCCATACTTACGTTGTAATGGCATGCGTTGTAATAGCATCTGCTTGGAATGGCATGCGTTGTAATGGCATGCGTTGTAATGGATCTTGCGTTGAAAAAGTTGTGTCGTGATGGTAGTGCGTGGTAAAAGTTGCGTTGTGATGGTTGTTTCGCCCCCCAGTCCAGAGCCCAAGTTGGATTGCCATGACATTTTTTCCCAGGCCAGGCACACTAGGGGATTTAATTATCCTATGATCATTCACGGTGTCTCCGATTTTGGAGCAGCAGAATCAATATTGGAGTAAATATATTTCTAGGCTGCTAAGATCCTGGTGAAGGCTCTGAAATATCCGGATCTTTATGGGTTTTGAAATATTTTAGTGAGTACTGTTAGCTTTTGATCTTGAGTCTGATGTATGGCTTCTGGAATAAAAACGTCTACGTTTTATATCCCCTGCCCTGCCCTTGCTTTCTGCATCACATTTATAATATCTTGTGGCACTTTGTGAGATTTAATAGTGTGTGCTCAGCTATCTAGGTTATGGCTCTGGTAAGTTTACGGCACAACAGCGCCCCCTCAGTTATAGCATGAAGTAACAAGGAGCCCTTTAGAATTAAACCCAACCAGTATATTTATATTGGGAAGGAGACCTTATCGTGACTAAAGAGTGCCCTGGACATAATATATCCCTGCGTTTCTTGTGTAACCCAACATTATGTTCTAATAGCTTTCATTATTGTAAACCTCCCTCCCCCCTTCAAATGAGTTTGATGAGGTACCAGGACTTTGTCCTCATGGTTGATTTTTTGTAGAGCAGTTTAATATAGCGCCGACACGACCCAAAAGTAATGGGGCGCTTTACACCCAGTTACATCAGACAAGGAAGACTTCTTTGTTTTTTGTAGACATGGGGAGGTTAAGTGATTTGCCCAGAATCACTGGACGTTGAGCCGTCGTCGAAACTCGAACCTGGCTCCCCAGATGCAAAGTAGGCAGCTCTGGCCGTTACCCCACATCCTCTCCTCTGTATATTGCGTGGTGGTGAGTTGTAACTATAAGATCATTACCTCCCGTCCCTCCCTCGCCTTCCTTCAGTACAATTGAGGCCCCGCCTCCCACCCAGACCCACCCCCAGCATAAAAACTCTGCCCGCCCCCACCTCCACCTGTTTTTTTCTGTCTCACTGGTGAGACTCACCCTTTCAGTTCCTCCCTGTGGCGGTGCCGGGGAGTCTTCGGTTTTGCTCTCTGCTGTGGCGGTGCCCTCTGCTGAGTTCTCCCGGCGGCGCCTCCTCTCCTCGTCTCCCTCGTGGTGTGGGGGCGGAGCGGTGGCTCAGGAATCCGCAGCGGTGCTTTGGCGGTCCTCCTGTGGCTGGGGCTGTGTTTCCGGGTCGGGCTGCGTGGCTGCCTCCTCCCGGTATGCTGTGTTCTCGGAGGCCAGGTAGGACGGGTTTTTGCCCGTTTTTTGTATCTTTTCCATTCCGGTTGGCCTTGAACATCCCCTTGGCCTTGTCCATGCTGGGCGCACGAGAGGGTTAGCTGCTGGACCTGTGGTACGCGGTTGTCCGCTCTCCTGGATGTCGATTGCAGAGGCGGTCGGGCTGCGTTGATGTTATGGGACATGCCCGGCTGCACTTCCGCTTAGGCTTCTGGGGCGGATGCGACCCTACAGCCCATCGTGTCCTGCTGTGAGCGTGCTCCTCGAGGAAATGCTTGGGCGTTTCTCTTGCCCTGTGGTACTGGCCTTGGGGCTGTACTTAGGCGGCTGTTCTGGTGCCTTTGTTGGCGCTGTGTTCGCTGGCTGGGGTTCGTTTCCTGCCTGCGCTCCGTGATTCCTTTGGTGATGGCCTTGGCGGTCGTCTTCATCTGGGTCGCGTGGGGTTGTTGCTAGTGTCAGGGTCTCCGGTCCCCCTGGGGTGCCCTGGTGTCCTGGGCTCCGTGGGGGTTGTTCTGCCTCTCATGTCCGTGGATGGTGCTGGACTTGGTGGTGGCTGCTCTGTCCTGTTCTCAGGGGTTCTGTTGCTGCCTTCTGCGTCCCCTCTTCGTCCTGCTGTTCCTGTGGATAGCGGGTTCCCTTCTGGCATCTTTGGGTGTCTGGGTCCTCCTCCCGCCGCTGGTGCTGCCTGTGGCTCCGGGGTGGTGGGCGTTTGGGACGTGGGTCGCTGGTCTCCTGTACTGGTTGGCACAGTTTTCCTCTTTCCTGCTGGTCGGGGCCTGTGGGTCTCTTTCCATGGTGTCCCCGGCCCTCCTGGTTGGGCTTGCCCCTTTGTGCCAGGGTGGGGGTTGGTGCTGTGTGTGGCGTGCGTTGCTCATACTTGTTGTATGTGCGTGGTGCATGTGGCTTTGTCCGCTGTGGTGCTGCCCTGCTTCCAGTTGTTTGGCGGTTTCCTGTGCGGCCTGCCGTTGGCGGTCTCTTCCCAGCCCTCCTTCCTTCTGCACTGTGTTGGTCCTGATTGGTTTCAGGTTTCTCTGCGCGCTCGGTTTGCGCTGGGGCGTTTGCTTCTGGGCTGCGTGTCCCTGTCTTCCTCCTGTGGCTGTGCTTCTTGGTGGGGGTCGCCCCTTTCCTCCGGTTGTGCAGTTGTCCTCTGTCCTGGCCGCGCTGCTTGGTGGGCCTGTTGTTCTGCTTGGCTGCTGCCGTGGCACTGGCTGGCCTGTTCTCTGCTTCTTCTGTGCCCTCCTTGGTGCTGGGTTTCGTGGAGTTTGCGGTGGCGGTTCGGGGTGGCTGCATGTCGCCACCTTGGGCCCTCTGCTTGCCTTGCCTTAGTTGGGGCGTCCTGCCTCTCACGTGCCTTGCACTGGGGCCTCTCCGTGGTCCCTACTGTGGGTTTCTCCTCTGTCTTTCGGGTGGGCGCGGTTTTGACCGTTCCTTTTGCCCTGGCTGACTGCCTCTTGGTCGGAGTGCCTTGCCCTGTTGGGTTCCTGTCACTGCTGTATGTTCTTGGGTGCTGGGTCGGCTTGGTGCGGGTTCCTCCGGTTTGGTGAGGATTTGGCTGTCTCCGGTGCCTGTCTACGGTTCCTGCTGGGTGGCTCTGCTGGACTGGGTGTCCTGTTTGCTTGCCATGTGTTCCGTCTGCTGGGTTCCTGTCGGTGGGGCTTGGGTCTTGGGCCCGCTCCTTTCTGGTGCTGGGGCTGGGGTGTCCGGCGGCTTTGTGCCTGTCCTGGTTCTCCTGGGGGTCTGCTCCTGGATTTGGCTGGTGCCCTTCCGTGTGTTGGCCCTTCGGGCTGCCTTTCCGCGGGCCCTGCCTGGTGGTTTTTGGCATGCCCTGTATTTTGGGGTCGCTTCTCTCCACTTCCCGGTCACTGCTTCTTTTCTGCATTTCCTGCGGTTCTATGTGGGGTATGCCCGTTTCTGCTTCCTTCCTCTTCAGCCTCGGGCCTTCGCCCTGGGTCTTCCCGCATGTCCGGGCGCTATTAGGTGGCTCTCGTTCAGTCTGTGCTCGGCCCCGTTCCTTTGTCCGGCGGTTGCCTGGCCTCTCTTCCTTCTTGGGTTCGGGCCTTGTGGCCCCGGGGGCTCCTCCGGCTTATCCTGTGGCTGCTTGTGCCGGGGTGCCTGGCTTCTGCGGTGTTCCCTGGGCTTGTTTTCTTCTTCTTGGCCTGTCCCTCTGGTTCCTGTTGGGTTGGTCTTCGGGGTCTGTTGTCCCTGCTTCCCTTGTCGGTCGGTCCACGGGGGGGGGGCTCTCCTGGTGGCTCGGCCGCTGTTGCCTTCTGGCTCGGTGTTCGCTGGCTCCTCTGGCTCCACTTGTGGTGGCTTCGGTTGCCGGCCTGTTCGGGCTTGGCTGGGTTCGGGTTCCTGTTCTGGTTCCTGCTGCTCTCCCGGGGGTCCGCTTGCTGGTTGCTGTTGCGGCCTTTTTGGCCTTGCCCTGGTGCCCTTTCGGGGCTCTCTGCGGGTCTGTGCGTGTTGGCTCCATCTGACGCTCCGGTGGTGTTGTCCTTTGCCGCATCCTGGGTGGGTCCAGGTTCTGGTCCTTGTTCCTTGGTTGCCTGCGTCCTGTTTCTGGGGACTCTGGTCTGGGTGCTGGGGCTGTCGGCTCTCTGCCTCTGTGGGTGTCCTGTGTGCTGGCAGTTCTGTTATGCTGGGTCCTTCCTTCCCGGTGTCTGTACTGTTGGTGGGTCTTTGGGGCCTCCCTGTGGTGGTCCTGTTTGTGGCGCCGCGGTCGGCCTGGGTGGCCCGGTTAGGGTCTCTGGGCTGGGATCCCGGGTCTTGGGGGGGCGTCTGGCCCTCTCCTGGGCCTCTGGCTCTTCGGTGTGCCTTTCCCTGCCCTGCCTTTTACGTTGCTTGGGCCTTTCTGGTGCGGGCGCTGTGGGTCTGTGCTCGGGGGTTGTTGGTTGCCCCCCGTTGGCCTTGGGCTCCTTGTTTTCCTCTCCTGTCCGGGTTGTGTGTCGCTCGGTGGAGGTTCCTTCTGGTGACTTCGTGCCCTTTGGAGTTTCGTGTCCTTCCCCTGGGTTCTGTGCGGGGTTTGCCCTGCTGCCTGGCTGTTGTGCAGCTGGTCTTGGCTGTGTTGGGGGTTCCTGGTTCGTTGGCGGTGGCTTGCAGGCTTCCCCTCGGTCCTCCTCTTGGCTGTCCTCTGCTTGGTGTTTGCTGGCCTTTTTTGGTCCTGCTGTTCTGCTCTGGGTGTTGTTCCTGTGGTGCTGGCCTCCTTTTGTTGTGGAGGTTCCCTCCGGCTGGGGTCCTGCTGGGGTTGTCGGTGGCCCCTCTGCGAGTGCAGTGTGTTGCTTTCCAGCTTCTTGGTGCTCCTGGCTTCCTTGCGTGTTGCCTGGGGTCTGTTGCCTGGTTCTTTTTTTTTTTTTCCGGGTCTGGGTGTTTGTTCCCTGGCCTGTCGGGTCCTTCCCTTCGGGGTCTTTGCTGCTGGTGTTGGATGTCCTGTCCGGTCCTCCCTTTGGGCCCCTTGGGGGTCTTGGGTTGCGGCTTTTGCCTTTGGGCCTTGTTTTTTGGTTGCCATCGTCCCTGCGGGGCGCTTGGGGTTGTTCTGGGCCCTGTTTTTGGATGTTTCCTTTCTGTCTGGACTGTTCGACTCTGTTGCTTTTGGGTCCGGTTCCTTTCTTTGTCCCTTCCGGTGGCTCGGCGTTTTGGCTCTGTCGCAGGTTGCTTTTGCCTGTGTTCTGTCCTGCTCCTTTCTTGGCTGTGGAGTCTCGTTTGCTCGGTTTGGCTGTCCGGCATCTTTTGCTGTGGGGCCTGCTGGTTGTGGAGTCCTTCCGGGTGGGGGTCTCTTTGTCTATTCGCTGTGGTCCAACTCTGGTTGTGGGTTTTGGTCCGCGTTCTTGATGGCTCTTCCTCTTGTGGGGGTGGTTCCTCCTTTGGGGGTTCGGGCCTCAGGGTCTTGTCCTCTTTGCGAGGCCGGGGATGTTGTTCTGCTGTGTTTGGGCACTGTTTTGTGTTCTTTGTCACTCAGTTGTCCGTCCCTGTTTTCTTCTGCTTGCTATGTCCTCAATTGTACTGAAGGAAGGCGAGGGAGGGACGGGAGGTAATGCTTCCATTTCTAACGATAATGGCATTACTCCTAGTCCTACTCCCTCGCCTTCCTTCAAGGACCCTCCCTCCCTCCCGGTGCGGTTCAACTGAGTGCTAGCTCGGCTTGTTTATGTACAGGTGGAGGTGGGGGCGGGCAGAGTTTTTATGCTGGGGGTGGGTCTGGGTGGGAGGCGGGCCTCAATTGTACTGAAGGAAGGCGAGGGAGTAGGACTAGGAGTAATGCCATTATCGTTAGAAATGGAAGCATTATTACCTCCCTCTTCTGGCTTCTGTGCAGTTACAAGAGATTCGGGCGAGGGTATCCTTGCAAAATTATTCGACCCCATAAATACTCTCTGTGTGTGAGATTAGAGAATTCCTGTGGACTCCGAAACTTCTCCCATATAGAGCAAGTCGATGTTAAGAGACCACCGAGTGTGAAACCACCAATGGACAATAGATTGCCCTTACAATCAGAAACACGTACACCTACATTCAAGGAAGGCCTACAGGAGTACAGAATAGATAATGAAACGTCGCTTGCAGCCGCCCGTGTCTGGGCCGCCAGAGAGTCAGAGACTATATCAGGGTTGCATGGCAGCCCCCTGCTTTAATCAAGGAACAACATTTTCCAACTGATTAAGTTTAAAGCACCACACACTGCCAAGCCAACTCCAGAACAACAGCAAAGCCAGCCACTTCCCTATGGACGGAAGCTGTTAAACCGAGAGCCTGAACTGAAATAACCTGAAAATAAAACAGTGTTGGACACCCCGGGGCCTCTCAGTACCATGACATGCTACGTCATACGTCTGAAGGGTGCACTGGAAGATAATGGGAGCTCTTTTTGGGCCGTTTTATATAGCGCAAACTCGACCCGAAGCTATTGTAGCGCTTTAAACGAGCACCGGTTACGATACACAAGGACACATTCATTTTTGTGAGGAATGGGGAGATTTGCCCAGAATCACAGGATGCTGAGCCGACGCCGAGGCTCGAACCTGGTTCCCTAGCTCCAAAGTCGGCAGCTCTTGCCCTTAAGCCACACCATGCAATGTCCTTCCAGGGCAGCAGAGCATCACATACATGAAAGGGTGCAGCATTTTGTCTTCCTAACAAAAAGCACTTTAGGCCTCGCTGTGGTTATGTAAAGTCCTTTAAAAATCCTAATACTATAGAATGCATTACACTACTTTTCTTTGGGGCACCTATCTGTCCAGTTCTGTCCATAACTGCCATTATACCCACGAAGGCCACTTTTGAAATCTTGAAAGTGAGGGATCTATGGTGAAAAATAGAATTACTTCTAAACATGGCTTTAAGTGGAATGACAAAACTGCCGGGTGGGCGTGGGGGGGGGGGGAGGGGGGGGGGACTCTCGAAGGGCGTGGCTGACGTAATTAGGAAAATAAGTTAAACATTTCTGCTTAGCATTATGTGTTGCCCCACTGGTAATTGGCTGCTTATATCAGTGCATCCACCCATATAATACAGCAAGAAACATTACACCCACAGCAAGCCAGGACTATTGGCTTTTCCAATGGCTGTTAGTTGCGTAAGATAAATAGGCTATGGCTTTGCTATATAGAACATTGAAAATGCGTCAGTTCTGAAATGATGAGACAGTTAAAGAACTATAACAAGTCTCTGAAGTTACATGAAAGGCAGTGATGGGTGGCACCGCTGCAAAGTTAAGGTTTACTTTTCACGCTGAGGTGAGGGCAAAAACGGAGAGCCCGATAGGAACAGGTCTCATCGCCTGCTTTAAAGCACTGGCGGCGCTGAGCCCCGGCAGGACCCGGAACAGTTAAAGCCCTACTTCTAATGCTTCAAGTAGCTTTAGTCTTCATTTTTAGGTGCAATGGTCCCGGGCAGCTACAACGGTAAACTCTGCCGTAAGTTTAGGGCCACAGAGGAGAGTTACTCCGCGAATAAGGGGGTAGCCTTACAAACAAACTCTTCAATCTGTAACGAATCCGATCCCATGGAGCAGTGCGCTACCTGTCGATACGTGTACTCCAGCGCCTCGTCAGTGGAATGAGGCGCTAGATAAAGGCAAACAAAACAAAACTGCACCTCACAGAAGCAAACTGATCCCCAAGCCACCTGTGTACATACACAGGAACGACCAGCTTCACGTCACAGGCGCACGGTTCGGAAGTAAGGAAAAGTTCACGGTACCTCCTGCTGGGCTTCCGTAGACGTCGGCGCTGTAAAATGTCGATTAATAAAGCCATAGGTCCGGCGAGGGAGCGCGACAATGCCGCCGAAGAACGAGGCGGTGCGTGGGTCCTCCATTCGAAAGGGCAGTGCTGGCGGTGTCTGCCGGGACCTGGCTTTTCAAGCAGCTGTCAGCGGTAGTTTCTGCACGTCGATGATAAGCCTCGGCCCCAGGCTGGGTGGGGGCCGCGAGGAGGACAGGGTTTTGGGCTAGCGCGGACTTCTTTTGCAGTCTGTCTGCAGAACACCAGGGGACCAAGTGCTGCGTGTGACACTGGAGGTCAGCCAGCACCTGAAAATGTCACAGCACAGCCCAAGAGCAAGGAATGCGCGGCGCCTGCCGGAATGACCCCCTCTGGCAGTCTATTTATAGAAAGGGGGCGAGGGAGGTTATCTTGTTTGTTTCTTTAGAAATATTTTTACACTTTGATTAGACTTACTATTCATGGATATACTAAAACGCAGTGGTTGTTCAGCACGAATACTTAACCCCTTAGCTGCTGAAGCGTTTGCCTCCCCAATGCTGAGCCTTGTTTATTGCCGGGTTGCACAGTGCACCTGTAGCCAGACAACTATGTGAGGAACACTAGAGTGGGACTTTGGTTCCGCCCACGAGTTGTGAGTACATGTTTTGATTATGTGCTTCCACAAGAACTTGCTTTCCATCCACCCAGCTGTTATCATTTTGTTTATTTCTCCAGCTGCCTGAGCTTGAACTTTCAGGGGCACACACAAGACAATGGAATGCTGTTAAAGGGTTTTAGATAGCTAGATAGTTAATGTTGTTTCCTCTGGCAGCAGCACAGATGGGAGGAGGGCAGTCAATTCTTGTTTCATGATTGGGCACTTTGCTCTTAAGCCTTATACCTTTTTTTTTACACACAAAAAGTATTCATGCCAAATGTTTCTCCTTTTTTGGTCTAGAACGCAGTTGGTGATCTAATTGTGAAGTTTCTAACGTTCTGGTCTAGGTTGTTGGAGGAGATGGGATGGGTGTAGTTGAGGGTGTTGATCCATGTATCCTTTGAGACTTTGCTGCAGCTGCGGAGGAGGGGCCGTTGGGCAGACTGGGGCGAAGGTGATGCTGGTGATGTTACAGTGGACGATGGAGTGGTTGGTCCAGGTGAGTTCTGTGGTGTGGCTGTACCTGATGCGGCTGCGGGGAGTTAAGATGGGATCTAGATAGTAGATTGCAGTGTGTGTGAAGTTGTGGATGAGTTGGGTGAGTCCGATGTTGTTCATGCAGTTAAGAAGGTTGGCAGTGTTGATGTCATTGTGGACTTCGAGATGGAAGTTGAGGTTGCCAAGGAAAATATAGTTGTTGGAGTTTATGGTGAAGGGGGTATTGAAGTCAACAATGAAGTTGCAGAAGACTGGACGTGGTCCTGGAGGCGGTAGGCGAGGGTGCCTCTGATGATGGTTTTGCGTCTGTTTTGATGTTGGAAGTTAAGATGTTCCATGGCTGGGGTGATGTCGTCAAAAAGATCCCCTACGTCATCTGGTCTTCGGAGTCTCCATTGGCTCCGTATTGAACAACGAGCAAAATTCAAAGCTTTATGTTTCATGCATAGAATCAAGGTTGGTAAAGCCCCTGCCTATCTGAGCTCGCTGGTTCAGCAATACGCCCCCCCCCCCTAGAATCCTACGTTCCTCGACTCAGCATACGTTCCAGGTACCTAAGATAAATCGAGTTAGACAGGGTGGTCGCTCCTTCTCCTACCTGGCCCCCTCACTGTGGAACTCCCTCCCAATTCAGCTTCGCACAAATGAATGCTATCCGCAATTCCGTAAGAACCTGAAAACATGGTTGTTTAACCAATAACTCGATTTTCATTAACTCTCTACTTCTCTTCTTTGTTACTTTGTTTCAGTTTCACTTCTAGTTCCGGGAAACCTTAGGGTAGCTGTTGCGCTCTATAAAAATAAATATAATAATAATAATAATAATAATAATAATAATTTGTGGTGGTGCATTAGATGGATTCCTTTTCTATGATGGCGATCCCTCCGCCAGGCTTGTTGATGCGGTTGCCGTGGGTGATCTTGCATCCTTCGGGTATTGCAGTGGTGATGTCAGGCATGGTGGGGTTGATCCAATTCTTAGTGAGTTAGAGGACTTTGTGTGTGATGGTAGAGATGAGGTCCCAAATCTCAGTGGTGTGTTTGCATACTGTGCATGGGTTGAGAAGGCTGCATAAAAGTTGGTCTTTTTGTTCGGGTGGTGTCTCAGTGTACGGCATGGGGCTTGTCGGTGGGCTGGTGTGTCTGCTGTGGAAGTTAAAGTGCCAGTGGGTGGAGGTTAAAGTTCCTACCGTGGAGTGTGGGTCGGTGGGGTGGCAGTGTTTGTTGCGGTGCCCGGGCTCAGGGGTGTATTGGGGCAGGAGGGCCAGAGGTCGAGGTGCTGGGCATGGTCCAGGTGCAGATGGGTGCAGACAGACTTTCCTTTGACATGCCTTCAGTGCACCCCCTGTGCGGTTGTGCTGCAGCCTGCATTAAGTAGGTCCTTGGACGGGCAGAGCTTCTGTTGGCAAGAAAAATGGTGAGAGGGAAAACCCTGTTGGGAAAACTCAGGCAGCGGTGGTGCCACTGGATCAGGCTATAACAAGCAGGAACTGGAGGCCACAGAAAATTGGCAGGATTGGTACCCAGGTGCCTTAATTTTGGTTTGCATATATACTGGACTGATTGGTAATCCAAATAAAACCCTTAAACCATATTCAGCGATTCTTGGTCCTTATTGTGGCGCCACATTGCCATCACAAGTTAGAAATGTATTGTTGATGTCTTCTCTCTGTCAATGCTTCATATCAGCTAATAAATGTCCATATGGCCAATAGGAAAAAATCTTTAACAACTTGACTAAAAGATTATGTTGGGAAGCCCCAGCGCTCTTACAAGATGGTAGCTTGTCGGCTGGTTAGCAAGTAGCTACTGAAGCAAAGGTGGTTAGTGTATCTCCTGTAGAAATTCTAGACTTGCCCAAACCCAGCCCTAGCTCTAGAGCCCATGTCTCGATTCGGACGATCAGCCCAATTCCAGTGGTTCAAAAATAGTTGTAACAGAGGAGGAGTGAGTATGAATACGGTTGCACATTTTAATTGTGTATCTCAAGCTTGCAGTATTTTTCTGAGATTGCATGGTGAGATGCAATTATGTTTTAGTTGGGGTACAGATGGGAATGTACTTAATGATGGGTAGTTGAATTTGTTAACGGGCTGGATGGAGTCTCTGATCCATGGATATATATATAAGTGTGGAATACACTGTGTTGTAATTTGCCTACTAAGTTTTGTGGTGCTAGTCGGGAGGTACCATTGGCTGCACAATTGAGATAGGGGCATAAACCTTTGGGTGAGAGTAAGGTGTGGTTGGTGTAGTGGATACTGTTGCACAAAGGAGAAGCTGCTCTGATCCGGGTGAGTCCTACTCATCAAGGTTTCACTCGAGTGTGTGTCTGAGTAGGTCGGAAAGTGTGGCTTCGGAACATTTCTTGAATGATTGAATACTTTGATTCCTTAAGTGGAGCCAACAACAGTCATTTGTTGAAATTGCTTAGTGGTTTGTTTTATGCTTGCTTAGTGCTTGTGAAAATTGTAATGGAGGTTGAGCCGGTGAAAGGAGTGAGGAATCCGTCATAATGTGTAGCACTAAGATTGGGCAGTTACTGTTTGTGTTGCGCTGGTATTGGTTGATTACGTCACAGAGTGTGGCACTGCTATTGGTTGTTAAAGCAGAATGAGAATTATGGGCGAAGAAATTATTTCCTGGTTTGAAACAAAAATTCAATTTGTGACTGTTGATATTATTGCTGAAAAGGGAAAATGTTCAAGGCTATGTGAGATCTGATTAGGGCAGATGTGAGAGTCCCTGTTAGAGATGGAGAAGAGGCACTGCCTGAAGTCACAGCAGGTCATTATATGTCCATAAATGTGGGGCTCCCAACATGCATTTGGCATAATATCACTGAAAAAGAAGGCTCTTTGATGTTTCCATGCTATGGCACATTTAATTTGAGAATTATTGAAAATCTGAGAAGTGTATTGTGTGAGAGGACGCTACCTCCTAGACCCTCACAGTATGGGGCATTTAATGCCTTGGAGCATGTAGCTCATGCTAAAAAGGAGAAATATCAGGGTAGAGTCAGAAAGGCAGTATGTAGCTGTGCAATAGCTAGAGCGGATGCAGAGTAACAAAAATGTAGAACAGACATGATTGAGGGAGCTAGGTTATACCCTGAATTAATGAGTGAGGAATCTCAGAAAGAGAAAAACAAGGATACAGTAGACACCAAGTCAGTCCAGACGACTGCCACAGCTGCATTTAAGGGGCCGGTTGGAGAGCCGACTGACTCCACAGTACTTACCCGCATAGGGGATTGTGTTTCATGGATATCCCAAGACACAACTTTGACTGGGCTGGATCCTCCTGAACCTGAGACACACAGTTGTCAAGACCTGGTAAGATGTATGATGGCAAATGGATGTGATGAATGATTGTCATGACAATGTCTTAAGAATGAGTTGAAATATGAATGTATGTCTCACTGGCTAGGAACTGATTAGTAGTATCATTGTTATACCAGGACGTTTTCTACCGCAGTGACACTATGACACAGTACCACAATGGGTAACTGTGGATCTAAAGGCATACATTAGGTGCAGCCTTGCCCAAGGGATGGTATGCATGCATAGGAAATTATTTTTAAATATGGCACGGAGACAGTGTTGTTTGTATATAAATAGCATGGATATACAAAAAAGGATGCAGCGTTGCAGTTTCCTTTAGACAGAACAACTGTATCTTTTTGTGTGAATTGAGTTGGAAGAAAATTTGTTTGCTATAATTTGGCATCTTAATTAAATGGGAAACATATGCAAGACAGAGAGAAATTAAGGATAGGTAAAAGCAGAGAGATTCACAGCAAGAGCCTGTGAACAAAATAAACTGAAACTAGAAGGTGAATGTATGTCAAGGGAAATAGATTTGAAACAAGAAGGGATGTTTGCCTTACACAGGGTGGCACCATCCGTACCTGTGATAGAGGAGGATAGTGTAATACAGAAGTTGTTAAAAAAGGAAGAGGTAAACTCTCCTTTGTATGTAGGTGAGGATGAGAAAGAAGAAGTGGAGAAAGAAGTGAGCGAACAAACATTTAAAATGAATAGAAATTTCACAAATAAAGAAATAAAATATATAAAGCCATTTGTGACAAAGGTAATGGAAGGAGAAAGGGAAATAACATTTCCACCATTTTTTACCCCATCCATGCAACAACAATCACTGCGATGTTCGACTTCTGAATTGTGGGAAGCCAGAAAGAGATATCATAAAATGTTTGAACGACTAGACAACACTGCACCCTCTTATTTACCTTCCAGTAATACAGATGAGGAAGAATATATAAAAGGGTTTGTTATTAGAAAAAACCAAGGGAAAGAAACACTGCAAATACTTAGGGCATGGTTCTTCTCTTGTGCCGAAGCATGGGACAGAAGTACCAGATGAAAGCACAATAAAAAATAGTGGTCCTACCAAAATGTTCCAGACTTCCCTAAGGGAGGTGCCTGTTTTTATGCAGCCAAACCTTCATATCATGTACACATACCATGGATAAAGACAGAATTAATATTATTTTCCAGAGTCAATTTGTGCGTAGTTCTCTTGTGAGACCATGTCTGGAGGTCTTGGAGTTGGTCGGTTCGCACCTTGTCTGGGAGATCCTGGAGTCCGTTGTTGTGCAGCCTTCTTTTGAGACCTTGTTATGGAGGTCCTGGAGTCGGTCATTGCACAACCCTCTTGTGAGACCCTGTCTTTGAGGTCCCGGAGTCAGATGGTGCACAGCCCTCTTGTGAGACCCTGTCTTGGAGGTCCTTGAGTCAATTTGTGCGCAGTCCTCTTGTGAAACCATGTCTTGGATGGTCCTGGAGTTGGTCGGTTTGCAGCTTGTCTGGGAGATCCTGGAGTCCGTTGATGTGCAGCTTCTTTTGAGACCTTGCTATGGAGGTCGGAGGTCCTGTAGTGTAGTTCCTATTCCTGCGCATTGGAATAACATAAACAGCAGTGTAGACGTAGGAGTGCGGTCTTCCAGGTCTCTACTGACTATGTTAGACTTAATTGGGTTTGTACCAGCTAGCTCAGAGGTCACTGGAAACTTTCTTGACTGAATAGGAAGTGATCAGCTTCCCTAACTCAGACAAGAAGGGATTCAGTTTTCCAACAACCGCATTAACATGACAACTTTGCTCCTCAGAATAAGAGTCAATCTCTAGAGTCGTGTGAAACAATAGACAGCTATTTCACTCAGTCAGTTGTGCAGAATTACTTTCACCAGTATGCAGAGAATAGAGAGACGGGCGTTTTCAATAAAAGATATTATTTATTGAGCAGTCTTCCTTCTCATGCAAGAGAAATGAATTGCCACAATTGCAAGACTTGTTATTATAAAAAGTGCGTACAGTAAAAGTAATATCACAAAATAATACTGTAAAAGCATGGATATGGTTTCTTAGCCATAAGATGGTTAAAATGAAATAAAATATATACATTTATATATACATTTGGCTAACGTACTCAACTGGTGCTTCTAACTGCGCCTACCCCAGTGTACCTGACCTAAGCCTAATACGTGGGAGGGAGTAAGTAGCAGTTTAAGTTAAGTTTGGTTTTGCCAAGGGTTTGCTTCAAGAATTCTCTCTAAGGGTTTAGTCAGCACCGTACCTCTGGAATAGAATGTTGGAGGTCTTGTATGTCCTCTCAGGACTCGATATTCCAGTTACCCGCAAGGGTAGGGTGTAAACGCCAGAGCTGGATTTTCTCGGCAGGAGAAAAGACAGCGTCTTTCTCAGCGCGTCAAGGAGGAGGGGCAGCGTACGTGGGCTTCTCGCATCTGCTGGGCTTTCTGCAAGGGACAGCTGTTCTGCTCCTGTATTCACCACCACCGTCGTGTTTGCTTAAGGCAACTTCGGTATTATTTATACCTGAAAGTTTGACGTAAGTTTTTGGACATAAGACGTCAATAAAGATGTCACTAAGAACTGGTCGTTCTTACAGTGCTCGTTAGAGTTCTATTACTAATCAAAACAAAGCAAGCGGGTTTTTACCAGGTTGCTGGAGGTTTGAGCTGTCGAAAGAACTCTGTGTGTTATCTATGAATCTAAGGAAGTGGCTTCTGCTCTGTCATGTACTGTAATGAGCTGCAGAGATGAGTTACTGAAATATGGCTCTGATCGTTTAGGCCATTATAGGGATATCTATTGATTATAGCCGTATAGGGCCATGAGGTTATGATATTGATCGGGGTCCTAGATAGAACACAACACCCACTCCACAAATTTATGTCCATCAAATTACTAAAAACGAATGCAATAGGATGCGCGTGTAATCCTACCCACCCCAAAATACATTTTGCATTTGAAATGGTGTATATGAGATACATGCAAATGATGATAGGTACTGTATGTTTTTAAGCATAGTAATCATTCAAAAATTATTGCATATGTAATCAGTTTGAACGATTTTGCGAAAAAAAATGAATCACTCATGAAATGTCTCTTAATACAGAAAAGAAGGGCGAGACTATTCCATCACATGTAAATACAATTGCTGTTAAATGGGCTAGAGTCCTTGTAATATATTGTCTCTAGATTTACTAAAAATAGAAGTTCTGTTCTTTATGAATAGTTCTACTTTAAGCAAAAGTTTTTGTGCCAGAAAAAAGGTAAATATTTACAAAAAAAAAATTGTCTGATTCAAAAAAAAAAAAATTCTCATGGGGAGCGGAAAAATAGAGTTCCAAACGCTTTTCCGGAGTTTATGTTTATCAAAACTGAAGGCCGAATTCAGAGTTCATGGGAATGCTGTGAGCCGGATTATTGTTTTTGTTCAGGGGAGAACATCATATCAGACAGGCTTGCAAAGAATAGGTCTACATATTCAGGTGACAGTTCTACCAGGTTTGATAGTGCAGTAACCTGGCAGTTGTGAGAATGATTGCTATCATCGATGTTTGGATCAGCAATGCTCACAGAAGGTCGTACCTGGGTGATGCTGCTTTCATTTCTCGCTTCACTGTCGCCACCTAGTCGTAGCGCAGGAGTCTCAACAAATGCCGTCATCAGGATTGGTAGCCGCTAGGGACAACACGATGCGTGTGTCCGTTACAGGATTTAGCAAAGTATCGATATCCATTGGTACTGCTGATGGTAGTGCAAGACAGGTGTCTAACACGCATTCTTCTCCGCATAGCATACATCGAAGCACAGGTAAGATGCAGGTCTGCCATATAGGTCTGAATGAAAGAAACCAGGTCATGTTCAGATCTCTCAGCCGGGCCTATCCAAGGACCTTAGTTATGCGGTCCCGGTAGCGCATTGCTCGGATCGTTTCTTCCATCCTTGCGGGAGTCATGTCAGTGTTTTGGCTTGCCATATCGGAGCAGAAGGGTAAAAAATAAAATGCCTGCTACGAGTCCCAAAAGTAGTGGTAGGCCGCCAAAGACTGAATGGACAAAATTGGGAATAATGCCCAGAATTGCTTTGAATGGTGTTAGCAGTCCCGAAAAAATCGTCTTAAATACATTCGAGATACCTACGGCATCCGACAGATTTAGGATTTGGATGAGCATTTCTGTGAAATGCACGGGGCAATTTGTTGATAAAAGTTCATGTATCTCTGATGTTGTCCTTGCAACTTGGAGATCATACGTCTCTTTCGATGACGTGATGGGCACTGTTGTCTGCAAAAGCACAGACTTCATTCTGCTTAAAGTATCAATTTGTATCGAAGAGATTTTCAAAGGAGGCCAAATTGGAGTCTCGAAGTCTCCAGGGCCGTTTGGAAACAATGCTTGCATACAGCAAGTGACCATGGAAGTCACGCTTACGAGATATGCTTTCCCTGGCACCAAGCCACAACAGCTGTGATCCGTTATTAGAATGTAACTCCCGTTAGAAAGTTGCTTAAAGAAAGGCTCTATCTGTGTTGCAGGTGTGACGTGCTGGTGGCATGAAAGGTTGTTTGAAGTCCCTTCACAGGCCCCATGTAAATTAATACCTTGGCACAAAAGTATACCGCTTAGTGAATGTTTGCAATTTTCACCACTAAGAAATACATTTTTGTTGTTGTCACTGTAGCATGTGTGTGTATATGGTAATTTCCATGATGACTTAATGTACCCTTTACCCAACCTTTCATATTGGCCTGCCGGTATATACTCAAGGCAATTTTTAAAATGGAAAGTTGTTATCGGAATTGTGATAACCCGTGCATTATCCATTCAATGACAGGTCTTTCTGACATTGTCAATGGTAATCTCTCAAGTTTTTCGATGCTCAGGATTGTATAGTCTGCTCCTTTCTGTGCCAAACTGATTTTTTTATCAGTAAGGTTAGAGATGGAAAACAATGACGTTGTGTTGATTAGACGCCATGGCACATAGCCCGAACGCAGATTTTGCAACGTCCAGCCTAGCTGTACAGTAGAACGTAATTGGGACTGGCCATGTTGTAACATTAGCAAGTCTTTATCTATTATATCGATGGCAGATGATACAATACTGTCCAGTGAATATATTCTGGAGGACTGAGTCATTAACCCATTGTCCACAACTGAAAGTGATTTTTCCAAATTAATACGATCAACTTCTCGTATTTTTGCTGCTGTTTCAATTTGCATTACTTTCCATGCCTCGTTGTATGCCGCATATACACTTGCCGCTATGAAACGTTTTTGACGCTGTTTGCGTGGTCCCATAATGAAATCACGCAAGTCCGCACCATCTTTAAGTAAAGATAAATGTTGCTTAATTTCTGCCAGTGTGGATGTTTCTAGCCATTCGAGGCAGAGTTTCCCTACACTGTATGTTGTTACTATCCCTGGATGTTGTCTCTGGGAGTATCTAGGGTCTGGTCTGGTCATTGGTAATCCCTGTGTTTTGTTCAGGAATCTATCTTGACAGTTATTAATTTCTGTTGGCCAGATTAACCACTTTTTCCAATCAGGATGTGTTCTGTTTTGATGTAAAATTTGGTATACGTCTATTTCAATATCTGTGGTAGTATTCTCAGGTATTGGCTTTAGAATAGACAGTTTTTTTAGGTCCTTAATCTTAGCTATGCCAAGACAGGTGGTTTGGTGAATTGTGTCATTTAAGAACATTATTTGTTCTGGGATCATGCAGGCTCGGAATAATGCTTCTAGGCCTTGTACCTGCCAATCTTTTGTACCCCAGATTGTTTTTGTTTCAATGTTGTTTTTCCAAAAATCAAAACCAAATGTAATCATTTTTTCATAAAATGCTTCTGAATATATCAATTTAGTATTTGTCAGCATTGTTTTTGTCCCTGTCTTATCCAACAGTTTATAATAAAATGTTTCATCATTACTTGTGTTAAACCCTGAGAAGTCTTGGAATTTCTCATAAAACGTTTTTGAACTGCTTTTGGGTGGTGTTGCACAATGTTCCTATTGGTTATATTTATAAACATTTCTAGGTTGAGCAGATTTATGCAAAAAGTGGTCTGCGTAATGTGAAAAACAGTACATCTGTTCATAATTAGATTGCAAATAATCATGTTCTGTGAATTTTGCTGACAACACTAAATCCAACATCATATTATTTATACTATCAAAATCCCAATCATCAGAGAATGTACTTGGTTTTACAAAGTCACTTAATGAAACTTTGAACTGGTGAGGATATTTCAAGATCTCAACCGGGCCATATATTTCATAGACAGTCTTGTCCCAAACTACCCCGCCGGGTATTGAATGGCTGTGACATTCACTGATGATAGTTCTATTTTCTCAATGTGAGATGACTTGTGTGGTTTTAGAACTAAGTTGATGTTCTGACTTGCTGTGTCCATTGAACTGTATTTTCCCTCAATTAAGTTTCCTAAACAAAGTATCATGATGAGCCAAAGTAGCAGGAAAAATACACCTAGCCCAAACCAGAACTCTAACCATGGAGAAATAAGATAAGTTTCCTTGAGTTGATGAACGAGTTCTGTTGCTTTTTCTTTAAAAGTCTTTATTTCTGGCGTTATTTCCGGGTCGTTTTGATCTTCTGAAAAGTTATCGAAATTGATGAAGTAGCCAGAGGCAGTTCTGTCGATTGTAGGAATAACATTTCCTATTTGATTTTCATTAGCACATTCTGATGCCACATCATTGTAGACTGGTGTTTCACGACGAACTGATTCAATTTGGGTTCCAAGAGGCACGAGTTCCATGGCTTTGTTGCATAGTCCTTCTTTGTGCACTACAGGTTTATCAAATATGATTAGTCTTTCAGCTGGAACCTCTTGGATTGTTGCAAATTTGGGTATTATGTTACTTCTTGGGAGTCCACTGGGCCTGCTATTTATTATAGGCCACATGATTTGCGGTTTTACCAGGTCGATTGATACAACTCGGTTCTCCTTTTTACCAGCAAGAGGCGGTAGTACTACTGATCTTGTTCCGTTGATACTTAAGACAGGTACTGCTTTTCTGTAAGAAGGCCCAAATTCCTTCTTCACCGCTATTTTTTCCCTGACCAGATCCCCAATCTTTGGAATCCAGACAGGTCTTGCTGGGACAGGTGGTGTGTCTTCAGTGGTTGTTGGCTGTTGTTTTAACTTTATGTTGCTCAGGGCTTTTCTTATTTCATTTAAGTCCTGTAAAATAGCCAAACGATCTTTGATGTCAAAGTCTTTATTTTCATCTTTTACCACTGAAGCCTGACTATCAAGGTCCTGAACATACATTCTAGTTCTGAACAATAGTTCGTACGGGCTGAAACCTTTTAGAGAATTTCTTGGCAAATTATTAAGACTACGTTGGACACTTGTTAAATGTTTGACCCACCCATCACCCGAACCTAATACCTTTGCTGTTATAGATTGCTTTATGTCTCGGTTTTTTCTTTCCACTACACTGTTTCCCTCAGGGTGAAATGGACAAGAGAATCGCAATCCAATGCCCATGCTGGTCATGGCCTCCTTATAAGCTCGAGAGCTAAAAGCAGGACCCTGGTCAGAATGAAGCATGGCAATTGTGTATGTGCCGATAAAGACTCGCAGATCTTTTATAACAGTTTTGGCATCAGCCGAGCGCTGGGGCCACATTTTTATAGTGAATGTAGTCTTAAACAATTAATAGGACGCTGGATTGCATGTGTAGATAGCTCTATGCTACACTCATACAAGGCCATGGCATTACTCCACTTGACTCATTACTGCGATTTCTGTCGCAGTCCGGGCAGTTCTTTACATATTTATAGTGGTGCAGGCTCATCCCCGGCCACCAGTATACTGCTTGTAATTCAGTCAGAGATTCCTTCATCTGTTTGTGCCTTGGACCTTCACCCATGTGTGCGTCTGCTATTAGTAACTTTCTCCGGTTCGTGTTTGGAATTACCCTATCCCCCACTCCAGGGATTCGAGCAAAAGGAACGGAGATTGCATCAATTACGTATGCATAATTGAGTGGATAGTTCACGGGTAGTGCTGCACAGTCGCCTTTTAAGGACTTTTTTACTGCCAGCATGGTTTCCCCGTCTATGTATTTTCCTGAACGCTTTTTTGTGGCCACGGAAGCCGGTTTAGTTGCTTCCGCTGTGGCTGTATTAGCCAAAGAATTCCCTGCAACGTGAACGCCATCACGTTGATGACTCGGAGTGTGTATCACGTGAGTCTTTTGTAGTTCTTTCTGTAAAAGCACTACTTGTTTCCAAAGCATCTTATGCTTGATTGTGGCACCTGTGTCATCTTTGTAATCATTTTGAACCCAGTTCTGCAAATCATTGTAGTAAGAATTGACGCAAAAATGCGAATCGCACACGATTAGTGTCGGGAATTCACGTTCAGCATTTTCAAGCGCCATCTTTAAAGATCTGATTTCAGCTCGCTGAGCCGAACATTTTGTCAGTGATTCAGTTTTTGTTAATTTCGGTCTGAATTTACCGCAGAGCCAGCGAGCTTTAACAATCGCACAGGCTGCATCGTAGGATTTATTTTCTACATTGTAATGTTGTACAAATCTGTCTGTATAGATTATACAGGAGTACTGTTGGAGAGGCAGAATTTCGATTGGCAGAGGATATTCTTTTTCATAATTTAAATCATTCAGTTTCTTCATGTTCGGGGCGAAATAGTATTTCACGTCTTCTGCAGCAAGAGAATTTTCCCACTGTATCCATTTCGAATCCCGTGATAATGTAGGCAGGTTTACTGGGCTAAATAGTGCCTCGAAGGCGGATTTCGCTGTGAGAACAGTGATCCTTTTACCTTGTGCTAATTCTCTTTCTTTCGCTATAGCAGTTTGCACTGCCTTCACAGTATTTTCTGTGAGACTGAATGTTTTTTCTGCTTGTGTGTACAAATGAGATTTGTAAGCTATTGGTACCGTTTCTCCCTCATTAGAGGTCAGGTACGTGAATCCGCATCTTCCTGGGATGACTCGGATTACAAGGTTGCGTGTATTGTCACATGTTTCTAATTTTGTTTTTGCTAACATGTCTGTTTGTAGTGATCTCAAAATTTCTGTGTATTTTTGAGTCCAGTTGATTGGTTTAAAATCAGGTTTAATTAATTCGTAGAGAGGTTTAATCCTCTCTGCGTAGTTTAGTATGTAAGTTCTTCCGAAATTCAGGAAGCCTAGAATCGATTGTAAGTTCTTCAGCGTTTTTGGTGCTTGGAGTACAGCACACTTCTCTAAGAAGTTGTCCGCCAGGCTTTTTCCTTCACTTGATAATTCATAACCTAAAAATAGTACTGTTAGATGGGCAATTCGAGACTTTTTAAAGTTGAATTTGTAACCCTCTGCTTCGAACCCAAATATTATGGTGTTCACCCTTTGCAAGTGAGTATCCAAGTCGTTGTCTGTGAGATAGATGTCATCGACATAAGATAATGCCTCATCATCATATATTTGTAGTAACTCTGTTACTCTGGCTGAAAATAATCCCGGGCTATTCTTGAATCCCTGTGGGAGCCTACAGAAATTTTTCTGTGACCCCATTATTGAGAAAGCGGTCAAGTACCTGCTTTCTGGTGCAATATTTTGACAAAAGAACCTATTAGATATGTCTAATGTTGTTTTGTATTTTTTCTGAATTATGTTATTCATCAGTGCCGCACTATCCGAGTTCTGAACTGCAAAGGTTTTGCAACACGAGTTAAGGTGTCTGTAGTCCAGGACTAGACGATATGAAACGTCTGGTTTGGAGACAGGAAACAAAGGATTGTTCATTTGAGAGGTGCATGTTTCAATCACCCCCTGGTATTCAAGTTGATCTAAAATCTCCCTGACCTGTTTTTTAGCTTCTTGCTTAATTGGATACTGCCTCTGTGCAGTAGGTTGACTTTTTAACTGGATTTTGTGAGGAGGAGAGTCCTCATCCCATCCTACATGATTTTTATATAATGCTGGTGCCTGGGCCACTGCCCATATCCTTGCATATACATATTTAGTGTGTATTGGAATGTGATTTGAGAAGGCAGGCATAATCATTTCTTCGCCACGAGGGCACTCCCTGACAAACTCCAGGGCCCAATCTTTCTCAGCTAACAGGATGTCGTCATAGCCTTTTGAGAGATTATCCCAAAATAGACCCCTTATTTTCCTAGTCTTATCTCCCTCTATACGCAGTGTTATTTCGTATATCTTATGAGGTTCGCTAATTCTAGTGTCTGCAGTTTCTACCTGAATGTATTCATTCGTGTCCACTGTCTCCAGATGACTCATCAGGATCTTGCGAGCTATGCTGATTTCTGCTGCACTGTCTAGCATTGTCTGTGCCCACTCGCCATTTTTCAGCTGTGTCCTCAGTATTCTCGGCATGTTCGATTACTCTAATACTAGCTACCTTCTTTCTTGGAAATTGTAATTTTTTACTTTGAGCAGGTTCCTTGTCTTTGGACTTGGTGTGCTCTCCTAGGTCTGACCGTCTTCTTCTTTCTGATTTCTGCGAAAAAGATGGAGAGGGACGTGTATCAATACTTTGATATCTATCAGGGTTTTTCAAGTTATCCCTATTTCTAAGGTTGTATCTTTTCTCAGAGTGCTCCCTCTGGGGAGACTGGTGTTCTCCAGTCGGAGTTCTTTCCCTCCGTCGAGGAGACCTTCCTCTGGGCTGGAAAACTTTTTCTTTGGGAGTGGATTGTTTATTTCCGTCCCAATTTTTCTTTGGAGTATTTTGATTATTTTTAATAAACAATTTTTCAGGATTTTCGAGTAGTTGGGGTTTTACTGGCTTCCCACCTAAACTATCTCTTCCTAGTTCCTCATAGCATTTTTCTATGATTCTGGCGAGCTCAATTGGTTGATCTGTTATATCTGTTTCTTTCAATTTCTGGCGGATCGCCACAGATGCTGCTTCTCCTTTTATGTTGGCTAGTAATATAGCCGAGACCTGCTTGAAGTCTTTCAGTAATTTCATACCAAGAGTTAAAGCAGGTTCTGGACCGTATTCATTCTGAATTTGTTTTAGCACATCTGGTATTACCGCCATGGACGGAACACCATGTGTTTTAGTGTAAATGGAAGCAAAGACTGTACCCCAAGTGTCACAGTCATCAACGTGTGGTTTGACCCCCATTGGAAGGCAGATAGTCAGAATTCTGTGTTTCTCAATAGGGGTAGTATTCGGGAATACTGCCTCTATTTGAGTAATTTTCTGTGCTAACCAGAAAGGGATTTGTTCCCGTTTTATGGGTGTTTTACCAAGACATGGTTGTATGTTCTGTGGTGTAATTTTATTTGTGTTCCCCTGATGAGGGGTCAGCTGTGGAATATTAACAGCTGTTTGGACTGTTGCAGTCCGCATTACATATTGGACTAACTGTCTATGTATTTTAATCAGTAATTTTAGCTGTGCTAAAAGTTCTTCTTTTGACATTTTTTCAATGTCTGGATGTGGTGTGTAGCTGGCTAGAACCGGCCTCGTTGCTCCTGGTCTACCTAGTGGACCGAGCCTGGTAATGTGATCATTGTGTTTTAGGGCGCCTTTAAACCAGAGCAGGTGTTCTTGGTATTTTAATGGGATTTCAATCTCCTCGAAAGGAGCGTATTCATCCGGTGGATCCTCTATTTTGTAATAGTGGAATTCGTGTGTTGTAGCGTTTGCCGCTGGAAAGTTTATCCATGAATAGAATACCTCTGTCTGCCGATATTCGTGTGCCTCTATCACGAAAATGACGGTACCGCCTCGTGAGGTCAGTCCGTTTTCTATAAGTTTTAACGTTATAGATTTTCTTAAGTTTGCCGGGATGATAATTGCACCCGGTTCATTAATTCCTGTAACATCGGCGTCCCGTTGATTCGCATCTACTGCGGCTTCAGCGGTCCCGTTGTTTTCTACTGACATTGTATAAATGAAAGTTTTGCAGAGCAGGTCTCCAAGGAGACAAAGATTAGGTGCACAATATTTTGGAAAACTGTATCCTTCAACGTTGAATAAACCAGAAACTCTACATAGGAATCTCTTCCTACTAAGTTCAGGCAGATTTTAACCTTTCACCCACTCCAGACGTCTATTGGAGTATTTACGGGAAAAAGGGTCTGTGTGAAAAAGCACGACTGAGTTACTCTAACGTCTTGCGTTAGTTTTATCGCCTTACCAAACGTTGGGCGCCATGTAGTGTAGTTCCTATTTTCCCTATAGGCCCTGCACATTGGAATAACATAAACAGCAGTATAGACGTAGGAGTGCGGTCTTCTAGGTCTCTACTGACTATGTTAGACTTAATTGGGTTTGTACCAGCTAGCTCAGAGGTCACTGGAAACTTTCTTGACTGAATAGGAAGTGATCAGCTTCCCTGGCTCAGACAAGAAGGGATTCAGTTTTCCAACAACCGCATTAACATGACAACTTTGCTCCTCAGAATAAGAGTCAATCTCTAGAGTCGTGTGAAACAATAGACAGCTATTTCACTCAGTCAGTTGTGCAGAATTACTTTCACCAGTATGCAGAGAATAGAGAGACGGGCGTTTTCAATAAAAGATATTATTTATTGAGCAGTCTTCCTTCTCATGCAAGAGAAATGAATTGCCACAATTGCAAGACTTGTTATTATAAAAAGTGCGTACAGTAAAAGGAGTATCACTAAATAATACTGTAAAAGCATGGATATGGTTTCTTAGCCATAAGATGGTTAAAATGAAATAAAATATATACATTCATATATACATTTGGCTAACGTACTCAACTGGTGCTTCTAACTACGCCTACCCCAGTGTACCTGACCTAAGCCTCATACGTGGGAGGGAGTAAGTAAGTAGCAGTTTAAGTTAAGTTTGGTTTTGCCAAGGGTTTGCTTCAAGAATTCTCTCTAAGGGTTTAGTCAGCACTGTACCTCTGGAATAGAATGTTGGAGGTCTGGTATCTCCTCCCAGGACTCGATATTCCAGTTACCCGCAAGGGTAGGCTGGAAACGCCAGAGCTGGATTTTCTCGGCAGGAGAAAAGACAGCGTCTTTCTCAGCGCGTCAAGGAGGAGGGGCAGCGTACGTGGGCTTCTCGCATCTGCTGGGCTTTCTGCAAGGGACAGCTGTTCTGCTCCTGTATTCACCACCACCATCGTGTTTGCTTAAGGCAACGTCGGTATTATTTATACCTGAAAGGTGCCGAGTTTGACGTAAGTTTTTGGACATAAGACGTCAATAAAGATGTCACTAAGAACTGGTCGTTCTTACAGTGCTCGTTAGAGTTCTATTACTAATCAAAACAAAGCAAGCGGGGCTTTCCCAGGTTGCTGGAGGTTTGAGCTGTCGAAAGAACTCGGTGTGTTATCTAGGAATCTAAGGAAGTGGCTTCTGCTGTGTCATGTACTGTAATGAGCTGCAGAGACGAGTTACTGAAATATGGCTCTGATCGTTTATGCCATTATAGGGATATCTATTGATTATAGCCGTATAAGGCCATGAGGTCATGATCTTGATCGGGGTCCTAGATAGAACACAACAGTCTTGGAGTCGGTCATTGCACAGCCCTCTTGTGAGACTTCGTCTTGGAGGTCCCGGAGTCAGATGGTGCACTTTCCTCTTGTGAGGCCTTATCTTGGAGGTCCATGAGTTGGTGGATGCACAGCTCTCTTGTGAGCCCTTTGCTGTGGGTTCTAGAGTTGGTCGCTGTGCAGCCCTCTTGTGAGACCTTGTCTTGGAGGTCGCGGAGTTAGATGGTGCGCAGCCCTCTTGTGAGACCTTGTCTTGGAGGTTCTAGAGTCGGTTGGTGTGCAGCTCTCTTGTGAGACCTTGTTGTGAAGGTTTTATAGAAGGTTGCTGCACAGTCCTCTTGTGAGACCCTGTCTTGGAGGTCCATGAGGCAATTTGTGCGCAGTCCTCTTGTGAAACCATGTCTTGGAGGTCCTGGAGTTGGTCGGTTTGCATCTTGTCTGGGAGATCCTGGAGTACGATGTTGTGCAGCCTTTATTTTGAGTCCTTATTATGGAGGTCCTAGAGTCGGTCATTGCACAGCCCTCTTGTGAGACCATGTTTGGAGGTCCTGGAGTTGGTCGGTTTGCATCTTGTCTGGGAGATCCTGGAGTCCGTTGTTGTGCAGCTTCTTTTGAGACCTTGTTATGGAGGTCGGAGGTCCTGGAGTCAGTCATTGTACAGCCCTCTTGTGAGGCCTTATCTTGGAGGTCCATGAGTTGGTGGATGCACAGCCTTCTTGTGAGCCCTTGTTTTGGGGGTTCTAGAGTTGGTTGCTGTGCAGCCCTCTGGTGAGACCTTGTTTTGACTTTCTAGAAATGGTCAGTGCGCAGCCCTTTTGTGAAACCTTGTCTTGGAGGTCCTGACGTTGGTTGGTGTGTAGTGCTCTAATGAAAACTTTTCCTGGAGTTGGTTTATGCACTGCCTTCTTGTGAGACCTTGTCTTGGACTTTCTGAAGTTGGTCGGTGTGCAGCCTTGACTTTCTTCTTGGTGGCGACGATGGGTGACGAAGGCTTGCTCTAGGTAGGGATAGAGGATGGAGACCAAGAGACAGTGCACCACATCAAATGAAACTCTATATAACCTTCAATGTCCAATCAGTGCTATAACTTCAAAGAAGAATATATTTTTATTTACTGGTAGGTAAAAAAAACGAATTAAAATTCCCTGTACAAAGAAAGCTAGGTGGTGTTAATACCTTCGTGGGCCAAAATACAACCCTAAAGGTTCAGATCTTGTGCATTAAGAACCAGGCCTGGGCGTAGTTCACGGAGTTTTGCTACGAGGACTCCGCGAAGTTACAAAAAAAACTTTGCGAAGTTCCGTGAGTGACAGAGTGCAGTGTGAACTGCAGTTTGTGCTGGTATTTCTGCTGCTCGGGTAGAAATTCTACCGGAGCAGCAGCTCGCGCTCGCAAACTTACCGATCGTGAGCGGGGAAAAAACTCTGCTGCACATCGCAAAGTAGTTTTCTGCACTCCGCAAGCTCCGTGGAGTGCGGAGTGCAGAAAACGTTGCAAACTCCATGAACTGAGCGAAGTTCACTGCCCAGGCCGATTAAGAACTAGATTTTCTATTTCGCGGACCACAGTGCTACATATAAGACTGTGAACAGAGGGTATTTCCTTACCCATTTTTCTAAGTAGAATTAATCACATTTTAGATATACAACTTAGTCTAGCCCAAATATAGGTCCTTGTTTTTAAAACAAAAATGCAGTAGTAATCTCCAATTACCCAAGCAATTATGTCAATATTTCATTGACACGCGCAAAATGAGTACATGTTTAAAATGACATTTCTAGTTTGGTGAACATGTATAAGTCTCTTGCAATGTTTTATATGCTCCCACAAGAGGGCAGCGAATGATTGTTTTAATCCATCTCTATTCATTTTGTCTTTCACAGAAAAACATTGACATGTGTTACTGTTATTTAGGCAGTGCTAAAACGGGCCTACTTATTTTATAATTTACTGCATAAAGTACACCACTTATCTGGGGGGCTGATTGCCCAATGTTATCCTATCGGCATATGTTGAGGTCGATTATGGAGATTCAGAACTCGTCAGTGCTCTGTTTCTTGCAAGGAGTTATTTCTATGCAAGGGGGTTTGGGTTTGTGCTACAGAGACAGATGTAGTATTTCTGGATGGAGTCCATGTCCTGATCCAACCTCGGTACCAGGCTAGACAACTCAGCGGGCTGCATTCCCAAATCCTGGATCTTTTTTTTTTAAAGAAAATGTTTATTGAATAGAAAGTAAAAGCAGGTCTTATTTATTTTGAAAGTTTTATAGAGCGCGAACAAGATCCTTACGGATATCAGAGCGCTTTACAGACAGAGTGAGAATAAGCATGCAAATGACTAATGATTAAGCAAAAACGTTTGAGAAAATAGATGAAAATGGTTACAACATAAAGACAAACAATGTAAGGAGGTAACTATGCAAGGAGGTCAATATACATACAGAATACAATATAAATAGTCTCAAGCTACAATGAATCAATGTCCATGGCTCTGCGAGCCTCCCATTTATCAGTTCAACCACTGTATATCGGACAGGATGCAGGCAGGAGTCAATCAATTATAGCGTATATATTATAACCTATATCATAACTTTACAAATGCGGTTCATTGGTTCTCCAGTTCTAGCCAAGTTATACTCATGTTGTACCTCATGACTAAGGCTAAAATTCGCCCAACTAATATCCCCCTCTACCCCCCTCAGACTGAGCCCAGCCAGGCGCCTCTGAGGAGGCCATTTTCTCTATGTAGGCAGGCAGCCTACATTGAGAAAAGGCAGAGTGCGCATGACTGGTTTGGTCGGCCCCAGAGGCCCGACTAAACAGTCAGCTCCCTCAGCACTTCTCCCCTACCCTAGAGCAGACCCGCCCACCTACCCGCCGCCAACCAAACTCTTCTGCTTTCTCGCAGTGCGAGAAGCAAAAACATAAAATGGTAGTTTTACTATTTTATGTTTCTGTTTCTCGCACTGCGAAAAAGCAGTGAGGTGATGCGCCTCCGGCCTAGTGGAGAAGCCGCCCCTGGCATTGCAACATTTCCATGGCACGTGTTAGTGTCCCGTGCTTAATTATGTTGTTGCGTGTTTATCTAGGTTCCTGATCGATACTGCGACCTTATGCCCCTATTCGGCTATAAATCCATTTGTTCCCTATATTGGCATAACCGTTCAAGTGCGATATTCAGAAAGTCATCTCTGGCCTCACACGAACAGAGCCACATTCCAGCATAGTTCTCTGCCACTTCCTTTGCAACCAATTAGTGCAATGACAGAGCAGAAGTCACTATCTGATATTCCTAGATTAACACTCCGAGTTCTTCAACAAGATAAAAACTCAGCAAACCTGGAAATCCCCGCTTGCTGTGTTTTGATTAGTAATGGAACTCTAATGAGCAACTGATAACTATCACTTCCTAGTGACATCTTTAATTGACGTCTTATGTCCAGCAAACTTGCGTCAAACCCGGCACCTGTCAGGTATAAACATTACCAACGTTGCCTTAAGCAATGAGAGCTGTCGTGCTGTTGTATGCTGTCGTGCACCCTGTGTGCATCCCATTGCTGCTGCAGGCAGTACGCTGCTGCTGTTGTCCCTTGGTGGTGAAGCTACTGATACCATTATCGCTGCTAAAGCGCGAACGATGGTGCAGTACGCTTAGGAGCTGAACAGCCGTCCCTCTGCGAAGAAGCCCAGCAGATTCCAGCTGCCGCGGACGCTGTCCCCCGCCTCCTCCTCACGACGCGCTGAAGAGAGCCGCTGCTTTTCTCCTGCAGAGAAATCCAGCTCCAGCATTTCCGGTCTGCCCTCGCGGGTGACTGGGATATTGAGTGCCCCCTGAAGGAAATACCAGACTTCCATCATTCTATTCAGAGGTATGGTGTTGACTAAACCCTTAGAAGAGAATTCTTGAAGTAAACCTTGGCAAAACCAACTTAACTTAAAGCTACTTACTTACTCCCCTTCCACGTGTTAGGCTTAGGTCAGGCACACTGGGGTAGGCTTAGTTAGAAGCACCAGTTGAGTATTTTAGCCTAATGTATATATGAATGTATATATGTTTTATTACTTTTAAACCATTGTATGGCTAAGAAACCATATCAATGCTTTTACAGTTCTATTTCGCAATCCTTATCTTACTGTACGTACTTTTTATAATAACAAGTCTTGCAATTGTGGCAATACATTTCTCTTGTACGAGAGGAAAGACTGTTCAATAAATGTTAACCCTTTATTGACAAACGCCCGTCTCTCTATTCTCTACATATCGTGAAAGTAAACTGCACTAACCTGACTGAGTGAAATACATGTCTATTGTTTCACACGACCCTAGAGATTGACTCTTGATCTGAGGAGCAAAGTTGTCATGTTGCACGGTTGTTGGAAAGCTGAATCCCTTCTTGTCTGTGCCAGGGAAGCTGATCACTTCCCATGCAGAGAAGAAAGTTTCCAGTGACCTCTGAGCTAGTTGGTAACACACCCAATTAAGTTTAGCATAGTCAGTGGAGGCCTGGAATATCCGCAGTTCCATGCCGATACTACTGTTTATGTTATTCCAATGCGCAGGGCCTAGTGGGAAACTAGGAACTACACTACATGGCGCCCAAACGTTTGGTAAGGCGATAAACTAACGCAAGACGTTAGAGTAACTCAGTCGTGCATATTTCACACAGACCCCTTTCTCCCGTAAATACTCCAATAGACGTCTGGAGTGGGTGAAAGGTTAAAATCCGCCCGACCTTAGTAGGAAGAGATTCCTATGTAAAGCTCTGGTTTATTCAACGTTGAAGGATACAGTGTTCCAAAATATTGTGCACCTAATCTTTGTCTCCTTGGAGACCTACTCTGCAAACCTTGCATTTTAACAATGCCAGGAGAAAATAACGGAACCACTGGGGCCGCAGTAAATGCAACTCAGCAGGATTCCGACGATATGGTACCGGGTGCAGTAATCATCCCGGCACATTTAAGAAAATCTATAACGTTAAAACTTATAGAGAACGGACTGACACCACAAGGTGGTACAGTAATTTTCGTGATAGAGGCTCACGAATATCGGCAGACAGAGGTATTCTATTCATGGATAAACTTTCCAGCGGTAAACGCTATAACAAAAGAGTTTCACTATTACAAAATAGAGAAACCTCCGGAAGAGTACGCTCCTTTCGAGGAGATTAAAATTCCACTTAAATTTCAAGAGCACATGCTCTGGTTTAATGGCGCCCTAAAACACAATGATCACATTACCAGGCTCGGTCCACTAGGTAGACCAGGAGCAACGTGGCCGGTTCTAGCCAGCTACACACCACATCCGGACATTGTAAAAATGTCTAAAGAAGAGCTGTTAGTACAGCTAAAAACACTAATAAAAATACATAGGCAATTAGTCCAATATGTAATGCGGACTGCAACAGTCCAGCCAGCTGTTAATGTACCACAGCTGACACTAATAAAATTACACCACAGAACATACAATCATGTCTTGGTAAAACACCCGTAAAACGGGAACAAATTCCTTTCTGGTTAGCACAGAAAATCACTTAAATAGAGGCAGTATTTCCTGATACTACCCCTATAGAGAAACACAGAATCTTGACCATCTGCCTTCCTATGGGAATTGCACCACACGTGGAGGACTGCGACACTGGGGTACAGTCTTTGCTTCCATTTACACAAAAACACACGGTTTTCCGTCTATGGCGGTAATACCAGAAGTGCTAAAACAGATTCAAAATGAATTCGGTCCAGAGCCCGCTTTAAATCTAGGTATGAAATTACTGAAAGACTTCAAGCAGGTCTCGGCTATATTATTAGCCAACATAAAAGGAGAAGCAGCATCTGTGGCGATCCGCCAGAAGTTGAAGGAAACAGATATAAAAGATCCTGTTGAGCTTGCAAAAATCATAGAAAAATGCTATGAAGAATTAGGTAGAGACAGCTTGGGTGGAAAACCGGTAAAGCCCCAACTGCTCGAAAATCCTGAAAAATTATTTATTAAAAATAATTCAAACACTCCTAAAAAGAGCTGGGATGGAAATAAACAATCCACTCCCAGGGAAAAAGTTTTCCAGTCCAGAGGAAGGTCTCCTCGACGGAGGGAAAGAACTCCGACTCGAGAACGCCAGTCTCCCCAGAGGGAGCCCTCTGTGAAAAGATATAACCTTAGAAATAGGGATAATCTGAAAAAACCTGATAGATATCAAAGCATTGATACACGTCCCTCTCGATCTTTTCCACAGAATTCGGAAAGAAGAGGACGGTCAGACCCAGGTGAGCACACCAAGTCCAAAGACAAGGAACCTGCTCAAAATAAGAAATCTCAATTTCAGAAAAAGAAGGTAGCCAGTATTAGAGTAATCAACCATGCCGAGGATACTGAGGACACAGTTGAAAAACGGGGAGTGGGCATTGACAATGTTGGACAGTGCAGCAGAAATCAGTATAGCGCGCAAGATCTTGATGAGTCATCTGGAAACAGTGGACACGAATGAAAACATTCAGGTTGAAACTGCCGACACCAGACTTAGCGAGCCCCATAAAATATACGAAATAACATTGCGTATAGAGGGTGATAAGACTAGGAAAATTAGGGGTCTATTTTGGGATAAGCTCTCAAAAGGCTATGATATTCTGTTAGCTGAAAAAGATTGGCCCCCAGAGTTTGTCAGGGAGTGCCCTCGTGGCGAAGAAGTGATTATGCCTGCCTTCTCGAATCACATTCCGATTCACAAAAAATATACTTATGCAAGGAAATGGGCAGTAGCCCAGGCACCTGCATTGTATAAAAATCATGTAGGATGGGATGAGGACTCAACCCCTCACAAAATCCAATTAAAAAGTGAACCAACTGCCCAACGGCAGTATCCCATTAAGCAAGAAGCTAAAAAACAGGTCAGGGAGATCTTAGATCAACTTGAATACCAGGGGGTGATTGAAACATGCACCTCTCAAATGAACAATCCTTTGTTTCCTGTCTCCAAGCCAGACAATTCATATCGTCTAGTTTTGGACTACAGACATCTTAATACATGTTGCAAAACTTTTTCAGTACAAAACTCGCATAGTGCAGCCCTAATGAATAACATAGTTAGGAAAAAATATAAAACAACATTAGACATATCTAATGGTTTCTTTTGTCAAAACATTGCACCAGAAAGCAGATATTTGACCGCTTTCTCTGCATTTGGGTCGCAGAAAAAATTTTGTCGACTCCCACAGTGGTTCAAGAACAGCCCAGGACTATTCTCAGCTAGGGTAACAGAGTTACTACAAATATATGATGATGAGGCATTATCTTACGTAGATGATATCTATCTCGACGACGACTTGGATACTCACTTGAAAAGAGTGAACACCATTATACTTGGGTTCGTAGCAGAGGGTTACAAATTCAACTTTAAAAAGTCTCGAATTGCCCATCTGACGGTACTATTTTTAGGGTACGAATTATCAAGTGAAGGGAAAAGCCTAGCGGACAACTTCTTAGAGAAGTGCGCTGTACTCCAAGCTCCAAAAACGCTGAAGAATTTACAATCCATTCTAGGTTTTCTGAATTTCGGAAGAACCTACATTCTAAATTACGCAGAGAGGGTTAAACCTCTCTACGAACTAATTAAACCTGATTTTAAACAAATCAATTGGACTCAAAAACACACAGAAATTTTGAGATCACTGCAAACAGACATGTTAGCAAAAACAAAATTAGATACACGTGACAACACGATCGATCTTGTAATCCGAGTCATCCCAGGAAGATGCGGATTCACGTACCTGACCTCTAATGAGGGAGAAAAGGTACCAATTTCAATTAAATCTCACTTGTACACACAAGCAGAAAAAACATTCAGTCACACAGAAAGAACTGTGAAAGCAGTGCAAATCGCATTAACAAATGAACGAGAACTAGCACACGGCAAACGGATTAATATCCTTACAGCGGAATCCGCCTTCGAAGCGCTATTCAGCCCAGTAAACCTGCCTACAGTGTCACTGGATCCGAAATGGATACAGTGTATAGATTCTCTAGGAGCGGAAGATGTGAAATACTATTTCGCCCCGCAATTTGAAGAACTGAATGATTTAGAATATGAAGAAGAATATCCTCTGCCAATCGAAATTCTGCCTCTCCCACAATACGCATGTATAATCTATACAGATAGTTTTGTACAGCATTTCAACGTAGAGAGAAAATCCTACAATGCAGCATGTGCGATCATTAAAGGTCGTTGGCTGTGCGGTAAATTCAGACCGAAAGTAACAAAAACTGAATCTGTAAGAAACTGTTCGGTTCAGAGAACTGAAATCAGATCTTTAAAGATGGCGCTCGAAAATGCAGAACGTTAATTCCCGACACTTATCGTGTGCGATTCTCATTTTTGCGTCAACTCTTACAACAATAAGCTGCAGAGTTGGATCGAAAACGACTACAAAGATGACACAGGTGCCACAATAAAGCATAAATTGCTATGGAAACAGGTAGCTCTTTTACACAAAGAACTACAAAAGACTCACGTGATTCACGCACAGAGTCTTCAACGTGATGGCGTTCACGTTGCAGGGAATTCATTGGCTAATACAGCCACAGCGGAAGCAACTAAACCGGCTTCCGTAGCCACAAAAAGCGTACAGATAAATACATAGACGGGGAAACCATGCTGGCAGTAAAAACGACCGTAAAAGGCGACTGTGCAGCACTACCCGTAAACTATCCACTCAATTATGCATACATAATCGATGCAAACTCCGTTCCTTTTGCTCGAATCCCTGGAGTGGGGGACAGAGTAATTCCAAACACGAACAGGAGAATATTTTTAATAGCAGACGCACACATGGGTTTGGGTCCTAGGCACAGAGAGATCAAGGAATCACTGACTGAATTACAATCAGTATTCTGGTGGCCGGGAATGAGTGTAGAACACCAAATGTATGCAAACAACTGTGAAAACTGTAATAGGGATCGCAGTAGCGAACCTTGCTACCGGCTACCAATCAGAAAGAGCGTAACGCTGCCTACACCCCATCCTGCGTCCTATTAATAGTTAAGGCTAAACACACTTAAAAAATGAGGCCTCCAGCGCTCGGCTGACGCTAGAACGGTTATAAAAGATTTGCGAGTCTTTATCGGCACATACGCAATTACCACGTTCCATTCTGACCAGGGTCCTGCTTTCAGCTCTCGAGCTTATAAGGAGGCCATTACTAGCATGGGAATTGGGTTGCAGTATTCTTGTCCGTCGCACCCCGAAGGGAACAGTGTGGTAGAAAGAAAAAACTGTGACATAAAGCAATCTATAACAGCGAAGGTATTAGGTTCAGGCGCTGTGTGGGTCAAACATTTAATAAGTGTCCAGACTAGTCTTAACAACATGCCAAGAAATTCTCTAAAAGGTTTCAGTCCATACGACCTATTGTTCGGAATTAGAATGCGTATTCAGGACCTCGATAGTCAGATGTCAGTGGTACAAGAAGAAACAACGCACTTTGATGTAAAGGATCGTTTGGCTGTTTTACAGGAACTGAACGAAACAAGAAAATCCTTAAGCAACATAAAGTTAAAGCAACAGCCAAGTACCACTGACGAGGCACCACCAGCAACAGCCCCAGCAAGGCCTGTCTGGATTCCAAAGATTGGGGATCTAGTCAGAGAAAAGATCGCGGTTAAGAAGGAATTTGGGCCTTCTTACAGAAAAGCAGTACCTGTCTTGGCAGTCACCGGAACAAGATCAGTTGTGCTACCGCCCCTTGCTGGTAAAAAGGAGAACAGAGTCGTGTCTATCGATCTGGTAAAACCACAAGCATGTGGCCTATAATCAACAGTAGGCCCAGTGGACTCCCAAGAAACAACAGAATACCCAAACTTGCAACAATCCAAGAGGTTCAAACTGAAAGACTAATCACATTAGATCAGCCTGCAGTACACAATGAAGGACTATGCAATAATGCCATGGAACTCGTGCCTCTTGGAACACAGATTGAAACAGTTCGTCAAGAAACACCAGTCTACAATGATGTGGCATCAGAAAGTGCTACCGAGAGACAGATTGAAAGAACAATCCCATCAATTGACAGAACTGCCTCTGGTTATTTCATCAACTTCGACAACTTCTCTGAAGATCAAAACGAGCCCGAAGTGATGCCAGAAACAAAAAAGTATTCTAAAGAAAATACAACAGGACTCCTTCAACAAATCAAAGAACTATATCTGGATTCACCGTTGATTGAGCATTGGATTATTTCAGGGGTATTCATACTCCTACTATGCTAATTTTAGTTTTAATTTTAGGAAAGTTTATTACAATTGAATGGACACAGCAAGTCAGAACATCAACCTAGTCCTGAAACCACACAGATCATCCCACGTGAAGAAAAGAGAACTGTCAACAGTAAATGTCACAGCAATTCCAATACCTGGTGGGGTAGTATGGGAGAAAACAGACTAGGAGATATATGGTCCGGTCGAAATCCTGAAGTATCCTCATCAACTGAAGGTTTCCTTAAGTGACTTTGTAAAACCTAGTACATTCTCTGATGATTGGGACTTTAACAGTATTAATGACATGATGTCTGATTTAGTAATGTCAGCTAGATTCACAGATCATGATTATTTACAAGGTTCATCTAGTTATGAGCAGTTATTCTGTTATACCCACTATGGGGATCATTATTTGCATAAATCTGCACAGCCTAGAAATGTTTTTATGTATAATCAATGGGAACATTGTTCTACACCACCTAAAAGCAGTTCTAAAGCATTTTTTGAGAAATTCAAATACTTCTCAGGTTTTAACACCAGTGATGCAGAAACGTTTTATTACAAACTGTTAGATAAAACAGGAATGAAAACAATGCTGACAAATTCTAAATTGATACATTCAGAAGCATTTTATGACAAAATGATGACATTTGGTTTTGATTATTGGAAAAATAATATTGAAACGAAAATAATTTGGGGTACAAAAGATTGGCAGGTGCAAGGCATTGAAGCACTATTTAGAACCTGCATGATACCAGAACAAATGTTGTTTTTAAATGACACTATACACCAAACATCTTGTCTTGGCCTAGCTAAGATCAAAGACCTTAAAACACCGTCTATACCAAAGCCAATACCTGAGAATACAACTACAGATATTGAGTTAGACGTGTCACAAATTTTACATTTTAACAGATCACATCCTGATTGGAAAAAGTGGTTAATCTGGCCTACTGACACAAACAGCTGTCAAGATAGATTCCTGAATAAAACACAGGGGTTGAAAATGACCAGATTAGACCCGAGATATTCCCAGAGACAACATCCAGGGATAATAACAACATACAGTGTAGGGAAACTCTGCCTTGAATGGCTAACATCATCCACACTGGCTGAAATTAAGCAACACTTGTCTTTACTAAAAGATGGTGCTGATTTGCGCGATTTCATTCTTGGACCACGCAAACAGCGTCAAAAGCGTTTCATAGCGACCAGTATCTATGCTGCTTACAACGAGGCTTGGAAAGTCAAACAAATTGAAACTGCTGAAAAAATACGAGAAATTGATCGTATTAATTTGGAGAAATCACTTTCTGTAGTAGACAATGGGTTAATGACTCTGTCTTCCAGAATATATTCGTTGGACAATATTGTATCCTCTGCCTTTGATGTGATAGACAGAGACTTGCTAATGTTACAACATGGCCAGTCTCAATTACGCTCTATTATAGAATTAGGCTGGACGCTGCAAAATCTTCGTTCAGACTATGTGCCTTGGCGTTTAATCAACACAACGTCATTATTTTCCATTTTTAACCTTACTGATAAACAGATCAGTTTGGCACAGAAAGGAGCAGACTATACAATCCTGAGCATCGAAAAACTTGAGAGAGATTACCATTGACAATGTCAGAGAGTCCTGTCATTGAATGGATAATACACGGAATTATCACTATTCCGATAACAACTTTCCGATTTAAAAAGTGCCTTGAGTACATACCTGCTGGCCAGTATGAACAATTGGGTAAAGGATATGTAAAATCTGAATGGAAATTACCATACACTCATTCTTGCAATAGTGACAGCGACAAAAATGTATTTCTTAGTGGTGACAACTGTAAACATTCACTAAGCGGTATACTTTTGTGTCAGGGTATTAATTTACACGGAGCATGTGATGGAAATTCTAACAACCTTTCATGCCACCAGCTAGTCACACCTGCAACTCAGATAGAGCCCTTCTTTATGCAACTCGCAAACGGGAGTTACATTCTTAGAACGGATCACAGATGTTGTGGCCTTGTGCCAGGGAAAAGTTATCTAGTAAGCGTAACATCCATGGTCAAATGCTGTATGAAAGCATTGTTTCCGAGTGGGCCTGCAGACACAGTGACTCCCATCTGGCCTCGTCTGAATCTCTATTCTATACGAATTGATACTTTAAGCAAAATGAAATCTGTACATTTACAGACAACAGTGCCTATAACGTCATCAAAAGAGACGTATGATCTTCTAGTTGCAAGGACAGCTACTGAAGTTCGTGACCTTTTATCAACAAATTGCCCCGTGCATTTCGTAGAAATGTTGAGCCAACTCCTTAACGTGTCTAGTGCAACAAGCATCCCAGGCATATTTAAGACAGTCTTTACGGGACTGCTAACACCTTTTCAGGCAATTTTGGGAATCGTTCCTAATTTTGTACACTCTGTTTTTGGCGGCATACCATTATTTTTGGGACTTGTAGCAGGGATTTTATTTTTGACCATCCTGCTTCGTTATGGCAAGCCGAAACTCAGACATAGCTCCCATGGGAATGGAAGAGACAATCCTAGCAATGCGCTACCGGGACAGGATAACTAACGTCCTTGGATTGGCCAGGCTGAGAGATCTAAACATGACCTGGTTCCTTTCATTCAGACCTATATGGCAGAACTGTATCTTACCGGTACTTCGATGTATGCTTTGCGGAGATGAATGCGTGTTGGACATCTGTCTTTCACTTCCATCAGCAGTACCAATGGACGTCGATACTTTGCTCAGTCCAATAACGGCTCACGCATTGTGTTGTCCTCAGCGGCTACCAATCCTGATGACGGCATTCGTTGAGACTCCTGTGCTACGACTAGGTGGTATCAGTGGAGCAAGCGACAAAAGCAGCATCACCCAGGTACGACCTTCTGTGAGCATTGCTGCACCTGACTACGATGACAGCAATCATTCTCACACCTGCCAAGTTACAGCACTATCGAATTTGGTTTAACTGTCACCTGATTTTGTAGACCAATTCTTTGAGAGCCTGTCTGATACGATGTTCTCACCCGTACAGAAACAATAACTTTGGAGAAGCTTTCCGACACACAGCGTTCCCATGAACTCTGAATTCGGCCTTCAGTTTTGATCAACAAAAACTGCAAAAAGCTTTGGAACTTTATTTCCCCGTTCAAGCATTAATTCCTTTGAATTGGACACTTTTTAATATTGACCTTTTTTTTGGCACGAAAAATTATTTGCTTAACGTAAAAACTATTCTTAGAGAACAGAAGCTTCACACTTCTATTTCTAAACACATCTAGAGACATAACAACATTACATCAGCCTCTAGCACATGTTATTGCAATGCATTTATATGTGATGATTTATCTCGCCCTTCTTCTGTTAAGAGATACTTCATGTGTAATTCTTATGCATAATCGTTCATTGATTTCATATGCAATAATTTTTGAATGATTTCTATGCTTTAAAAAACGTACAGTACCTAAATTTCATGTATTACAAATACGCCTATTTCGAATGCATTTATGTATTTTGGGGTGGGCAATGTTACACATGCATCTAATTGCTCTAGTTTTAGTAATTTGATGGACATGAATACGTGGAGTGGGTGTTGCGTGTTTATCTAGGTTCCTGATCGATACTGCGACCTTATGCCCCTATTCGGCTATAAATCCATTTGTTCCCTATATTGGCATAACCGTTCAAGTGCGATATTCAGAAAGTCATCTCTGGCCTCACACGAACAGAGCCACATTCCAGCATAGTTCTCTGCCACTTCCTTTGCAACCAATTAGTGCAATGACAGAGCAGAAGTCACTATCTGATATTCCTAGATTAACACTCCGAGTTCTTCAACAAGATAAAAACTCAGCAAACCTGGAAATCCCCGCTTGCTGTGTTTTGATTAGTAATGGAACTCTAATGAGCAACTGATAACTATCACTTCCTAGTGACATCTTTAATTGACGTCTTATGTCCAGCAAACTTGCGTCAAACCCGGCACCTGTCAGGTATATATATTACCAACGTTGCCTTAAACAATGAGAGCTGTCGTGCTGTTGTATGCTGTCGTGCACCCTGTGTGCATCCCATTGCTGCTGCAGGCAGTACACTGCTGCTGTTGTCCCTTGGTGGTGAAGCTACTGATACCATTATCGCTGCTAAAGCGCGAACGATGGTGCAGTACGCTTAGGAGCTGAACAGCCGTCCCTCTGCGAAGAAGCCCAGCAGATTCCAGCTGCCGCGGACGCTGTCCCCCGCCTCCTCCTCACGACGCGCTGAAGAGAGCCGCTGCCTTTCTCCTGCAGAGAAATCCAGCTCCAGCGTTTCCGGTCTGCCCTCGCGGGTGACTGGGATATTGAGTGCCCCCTGAAGGAAATACCAGACTTCCATCATTCTATTCAGAGGTATGGTGTTGACTAAACCCTTAGAAGAGAATTCTTGAAGCAAACCTTGGCAAAACCAACTTAACTTAAAGCTACTTACTTACTCCCCTTCCACGTGTTAGGCTTAGGTCAGGCACACTGGGGTAGGCTTAGTTAGAAGCACCAGTTGAGTATTTTAGCCTAATGTATATATGAATGTATATATGTTTTATTACTTTTAAACCATTGTATGGCTAAGAAACCATATCAATGCTTTTACAGTTCTATTTCGCAATCCTTATCTTACTGTACGTACTTTTTATAATAACAAGTCTTGCAATTGTGGCAATACATTTCTCTTGTACGAGAAGAAAGACTGTTCAATAAATGTTAACCCTTTATTGACAAACGCCCGTCTCTCTATTCTCTACATATCGTGAAAGTAAACTGCACTAACCTGACTGAGTGAAATACATGTCTATTGTTTCACACGACCCTAGAGATTGACTCTTGATCTGAGGAGCAAAGTTGTCATGTTGCACGGTTGTTGGAAAGCTGAATCCCTTCTTGTCTGTGCCAGGGAAGCTGATCACTTCCCATGCAGAGAAGAAAGTTTCCAGTGACCTCTGAGCTAGTTGGTAACACACCCAATTAAGTTTAGCATAGTCAGTGGAGGCCTGGAATATCCGCAGTTCTACGCCGATACTACTGTTTATGTTATTCCAATGCGCAGGGCCTAGTGGGAAACTAGGAACTACACTACAATGTTTGTTAATTTTGGGCATTCTGCTTCGAACTCGTTTTCTTGGGACTAATTACTTAGTTGCCTAGTCCAGTATGATCTAGTCCATGTGTGTTTATCTGGGACTCTCAGGTGCTGTCTAGGGTAAACAGCGCTTACCACGAAAAGTTCCCCCGCAGGGAATTACAACGCGGTTGTTGCACCGACTGCGTTGTAACCACGCAAACCATTACTTCACAAGTCGGAACAACGACTTGCGGAAGGGGCAGAAGGTGTTGGATTTAAAATCCAACACCTTCCCTATAATGTTGCACATACTGGAGTTGGAATAGTAAATTATACTATTCCAACATCCAGCGTACCCTCCCCTCCGAAGGTCGTTGTTACGACTTGCGGGGTAATGGTATGCATGGTTACAATGCGGTCATTATAACGACCACGCTGTAATTACCTGCAGGGAAAAAGCATGCGTTAAAAAGCTGCATATTCGTTGTCTAGGGTCTCCTCTGGAGGGAATGGCTCTAGGTGCTTCAAGCCCCAACTTTTGGATATACAGCATCATAACTAAAGTATTCCAAAACTCCCCAAGCCTAAAACAGCAAATAACCCACCCCAGACCAGCCAGTGGACCGGAATGAGTTCTGATGTTAAAGTCAGTGGTCACAAGGGGGTGCAGTGCGGTCATCATAGGGCACAGTTCTATCACTGCAGTCCATAGTCAAGATTAGGACTCAACTATTTGCTATGTGTTCAGTGGGAACTGATACAATAGCCACTATGCAATTGTATGTGTTTTTTCTATATGCAAATTTCAAGAACGGAAACATTTGCAGTGGAGCATTTTGCAGTTGAACATAGTCAACACATCAAAATACATACAATAAATGTGAAGCACTTTAGGCTCCACTAGAAAGAAAGAGAATAGTTAAGTTTTCAAACTAAAATTAAGTTTTTTTAAAGTTCATTGTTTACAGAGGCAAAAATCAGGTTAACTCAATGAATACTCAAAATGTGTATGCTTCAGCTAACGTAAGTCAATTAAATCAAATACATAAACTTTAGGGGACAAACCACCATTGGGTCACCTCAAACGAAACATAAAAGGGAAGGTAGTTCTCTCGCCTGGAAGAGCAGTCTAAAATCTCCAGCTCTGCTTTATTCTAATTTGGAATCAGAGGCTACTCAATACAGCTCTGCGCTATATTAAAACACATAAGTCGAACATTTTATATACCTATCCGCAGTACTTATGAGACTATCCAATCAGGTTAAAGCAAGATAATACAATTATATGCTTGTTAAGTTCACAAGACTTATCACAACACAGGCTTCTCTCACCATCATTCAAAGTTACATTATCGGTAACAAGATGAGATACAGAGGCCAGCTTGTACTCAAGGCGGCTCTAGACTCATGGCGGCCCTGGGCAGGGAGCGTAGGTAGGGGGCCCCGGAAGAGGGGGTCCGGGCGGGGCGGAGGCCAGTGAAGAGGGGGGCAGGGTGTTTGGAAGTGGAACAGAGCCGGAGGCCGCCAAATCCCTGCCAGGGGCCGCCACACAAATATGTATCCATCCTCAAAGGATTATTATATTAAGGATATATATTGGCGTGGTGGCACTGTGCAGGTGCACAGCTTGCACATGCCTAAGGCCACCCCTGTTGTACTTTGCAGGTGTCTTCACCTATGCGCTAATCATTAAAACATTACATGATTATCAGAAAGAAAAGAAAATAATTCTTCATGTAGGAAAGAAAGCGAAAGAACATTGCATTCGATAGTTAGAACTCCTGCTTCACCTAAGATAAAATGTTCACGTGTTACAAAGCAAGATGGCAAACTACGGTAGCCATTCTGAAATGCAGGCCTATATTAGCTATGATCAATCTAATTTTGAATGAACATGATTGTTCAATTCCCATAACAATTGAGTGTTCATATGGTAATGTTGTATTCATGCAAAATATTTAAAAATAAAAAGAGCAACACCCCAAATATGGTGGTACATACACTATAGAGGTCCATATTTTACAATCTACAGGTGAATTAAAAATATTCAGGTCAAACATTTCCAGTGGCGAAGACACTGAAAACACCATGGGCTATAACTGAACCCAACAGCTTCACCAATCGGAACTGGACATAGTGTTAGTCTCATCTGTGACTTAAAGAGTTGATTTCTTCAGAACTTAATAGTCTAAAATATGGGGTCAAAGGATTATAGAATTGGCATAGCCACTGCCAGCCAACAGAGCAGGACTCCAAGGTGGGCATCTGGGACTCGGGCTTCTTCCAGGTAAAGGATGGGTCAGTGGAAGTGCACCCGTGATGAGGACAGGTGATGTTGAAGCTCAGTTACAGCCAGCATGGCTCGCAAGTGGGGGGGGGGGGGAGGAGGAGGAGGGTGGGAGGTGTCGCGTGTGATGGAGGGGGGTTAATGTAATTTTTTTTAAACGTACCTTTCCACCGGCCGGGTCCAGCGTCTTCGCTGCTCCTGCTTTCCTGCAGGAAGCAGAAGCAGGCAGCAAGGCTCCCTCCCCTAAGCCAATCAGTGCTGCAAGCAGTGTTGTGATTGGTCAGGACACTGCCCAGCCAGGGGCTTATGGGGTGGCCCTTTTCTCTGTGCAGGCATGGAGAAGGGCAGAGTGTGCATTACTGGTTTGTGTGGCCCCAGGGGGCCGGCCAAACAGTCTTTGCGCACTCTAGAGTGGGCAGGCACACCAGTTTTCCCCTGCCCTGCTCACAGAGCAGCCCCGCCCACCCACAACCAGACATAAAATGGTAATAACAGAAAGTTATTACCATTTTATGTTTCTGCTTCTCGAAGTGAGAGCAAGCAGTGGGGCGACGCTCCTCCGCCCTATTGGAGGAGCCACCCCTGTTGAAGCTCCATAAATTAAATGCCACAGTTTCGCGTTCCTTTATCACAGGGCAGCTTGGATTCAGGGTATCCCTTAGATCCCATGCAACCTCAGTCCTGTGAAAGAGATTCCCCAGTGAGCTGGGCCTTGTTTAGGTTTTCCTGTGATCAGGTTGACTCCTCCTGGCTGGTGCAGTCCAGTTCTTTATCCAAATAGGTAGGCTCTTGTGTCTTTGAACATCAGTGCAGGCAAGAAATCAAGCAAAGTCCCAAACCTAGATACATTCGAGAGGAAGCAAATCCAGCAAAGGTCGGTTTCCTTGTCAAGCTGCACACTAATGTGCAGTGCTTTCATGGTGTCCAGATGACCTGCGAACTACTGGGTCAAGGGTGCCAGTATAATCCCTCCCTGGTTTCCACATGGGAAGTTTATTTTTTACCTTTTTCAAGTGTTCAAGGACTCATCAATCTAAAGGTGTGTTCCTAGGTTTTGCAGCCAAATCACGTCAGAATAGTTAGGACTAGTCAAGGGGATTTTTTGGATTCTTTATCTTGCAGACCCCTTTATCTCTTCCATTGCCATGGTGACCAGCAGCAACATTATAAGAAGGGTGGGTGAGTTTTACTACTACAGGACAAATCCTACTCTGAACGAGTACTGGCCAAACTATATGTCCAGGACTATTTTAGGTGAATGTGTTCTATTTGCTGCATTTTAGCTCCCGCTGAACTGTGTCGATAGCCATTGCTGCATAGACACAACACAGGAGCTTTGCTGTCAGTGGGACTAAAATTCTTCATCAACCAACCACGCCCCAAAAGTTCCCTTGGAAAATAGGCTTTCACCCATGAAAAGCAGCAGGATCGTTTTAAAAAAGAAAAGCTAACTTGATGGATAAGTAAACAAGTTCACTATTTCAGTTATTGTGACTTATTTATCAAGAAATTAATTCACGTTTCACGTAAGCTTTGTTTCTTATGTTCTTGTCTTACTTTTCCTGGGCAAAGCACTCATTCCAAAATGGCCACTATGTTTAAGCACTTCCATATGTGATCCCTGATCACAATTATTTACTGTCCTTACCTTTTCTGTATCCTTAGCAACTATGTGCCATTGTGGAAGAGTGTATTGGAATACACTGTGCTATCTAGAGTGTACTGTAGCTCCACCTCCCCTTATTCCCACCCCCTACCCCCAAGCATAGGAAACTCAGCCTCTTCTTGGCTACCAAACTGTTCTTTAAGGCTCAGCTGGCATTTTGGGTTCTCTGTCACAGTAGGGGAGACGGGCACTGCACCACCTGCCTACTGGAATGAAATCCTCAGCCTGCACAGTCACATACAGCAGCATTTGGGGAGCTGATCTTAGGAAACCCTCTGCTCTCTGGACTTCAAGCCATTGGGCACACTCTGCTGTCATCATGATTGTGAATGCTTGTAACAGGAAACCAGAAATTTTTGGGAGTGGTAGACGCCGTTCCAGCAGCTCCCTCTATGCCAATCGAAGGCATTGGATGAAATGTTCATTGTTTTCCCATTCACTAATGTGTCACTTAATAGGTGCAGATATGAGTTTGCTCCTAGCTAGCGCTGGTGAGTAGAGATCCCAATGGATCCTAAATCAGGCAGGTATGAGATGTCGAACTTATCCTGGTTTCATTTTCTGACACAGGACATAAATCAGATGTGCCTGCATGTTGTCTGCAGTCCATTTGGTTTAGCAACCTGCAGGCAGCGAGGGAACTTTCTTATTGTTAGGCTGTTACAAATGGGGGTCTCTACTTGGCAGTGGCTTGCACCCGGTCCAAGTAGGGACCCTTCCTTCTAGTCAGGGAAAGAGAGTTACACACCTAAAATTGTTGTGCCATTTTTGTTACAAAGTACCTGGGATCACAAGCAAACGGGTGCAGGGAAGTTGATGGGTCAGTTCCTTGCTCCAGGGGTGGTGATACCTCGGTTCCTTACTGCCATGCAGAGGAGTTGGTGCACCGTTTCCTTACTGGAGAGGAGGTGATGCATCAGTTTCTTACTGTGGGGGTAGGAGATGCTTCGGTTTTTCACTGCAACCTCAATGTTGATGTAGATTTGGCGCAAGGGTGCAAAGCGTGGAAAAATCCAGACGCGCTGGAGGTCGATGCGGCGGCAGTCACACAGGTGCTGTGTCAATTTCTTTGATATAAATAGAGTGGTCCCTGACCAGGTTAGAATAAATACAAAGCTTATAAAAAACAATCAATGACAGAAAAATTGACAGCACACTATTGTTTATTCACATAGTGTTAATACGTATTTCACTGTATTTTTTCTTTTTTGGATTTTTCACTATACACATATAAATAACATTTTTACAGTGCCCACTGTACAGGTAAAAGGGAAGGGGTAAGTGCAGTGATCGGGATTTGTGCTGGTAGGTGAAGTGACAAATCAATTGCAAATTTATTTTAACAATCGAAAATGGCTTCTCAAATTATTATTATTATTATTTATAAATTTATAGAGCGCCTGGTGACCCGTAGGCATCCCCGCGCTATGGAGTTGTAAAAAACCAGGAGAAGAAAAGGACCGGAAGGCTATTTGGGGAATAAAAAGGTTTTTAGTTTTTTCCGGAAGAGGGCGTGACAGGGTTCCAGGCGCAAATTGCAGGGAAGTGCGTTCCAGCCTGCAGAGGTTTTAACTGAAAAGCGACGGCCACCGGTGCGAGCCTTCTTAAATTTTGGGACGATGGCCAGATGTTCGTCGTCAGATCGAAGTGTTCTTGGGGCTTTGTAGGGGGCGACCAGGTCTTTCAGGGCGGCCGGGCCGGCACCATTGATGAGTTTGTGGCTGATGCACATGGCTTTAAACTCTACTCGCTGGCAGACAGGGAGCCAGTGCAGAGCCTTGAGGGCCGGTTTGGCAGAGGCTCTGGGAGGGAGGTTCATAATGAGCCTTGCCGCGGCGTTTTGTGCCCGTTGGAGTTTGGCCAAGGTGAATTCCGGAGCGCCGAGGTAAACGGCGTTACTGTAATCAAGCCGGGCTAAGATAAGCCCTTGCACCAGCAGTTTCCTGGACAGGGGGGGGAGGAGAGGGAGAATTTTGCGGATTGACCGCAGGAGGCCAAAACATGTTCCAGCGGTCTTGGTGGCCTGGGTCTTCATGGTGAGGTTCGGTTCCAGCCAGACACCTAGCGTTTTGATTTCTGTCTTTGGTGTGGGTATCTCACCAAAGGCGTCCGGCCAGACCGCGGGGGGGATGGCAGACCATTTGTTGCCCAGCAGCATAATTTCGGTTTTTGCACCGTTGAGCTTCAGGGAGGATTTGCACATCCAGGTGTGAATGTCCTGGAGACAGTTCCGCAGGCTGTCTGGGTGTTTGTCCAGCTGGGAGAGAGAGACGACAAGTTGGGTGTCGTCAGCGTAGTTTACTATTTTTATCCCGTAAGGGGTCACGACATCTTCCAGGGGGGCCATATAGACATTAAACAGGGTGGGACTAAGCGAGGACCCCTGAGGGACTCCACAAGTGAGTGGTAGGGGGTCTGAGCGAGAGTTGCCGTCCCACACCTGGAATGAACGACCTGATAAGAAGGAGTTAATCCAAGCGTGTGCTGTACCCACAATTCCTGCCCCGGCCAGGCGATGTAAAAGGACACGGTGATCCACCGTATCAAAGGCGGCACTGAGGTCCAGGAGGATCACTGCCACTGATCCTCCTGAGTCCAGAATGCACCTTGACTCCTCGATGACAGAGAGGAGGGCTGTGTCCATGCCATGGCCGGGCCGAAAGCCGGTTTGGGATGTGCGCAGGATTTTGTTGGTCTCAAGAAATAGGGAGAGTTGTGAGTTAACTAGTTTCTCAGCCATTTTGCTGATACAGGGAAGGAGTGATATGGGTCTGTAGTTGGACATATCGTCCGGGTTCAAATGGGGCTTTTTAAGCAGGGCCTTGACGACCGCGTTTTTCCAGTTGGGAGGTACTATGCCTTGGGATAGGGAGATGTTAATAAGATCCATGATGGTAGGGGCTATGCTGGGAGACACAGATTTTAAAAGTCTGGCCGGAGCCGGATCAAGGGGTGAGCCACTTTTCATTTTGGCTAACGTGGAGGTGACCTCACTAAGGGAAACTGCTCTAAAGGAGGACAGCCGCGGGCTGTTAGTACAGACCTCTGTATCAGCGTAATTAAGGGGGGTGGTGGGAGGGAGAGAGTCCAGTATTCGCGAGATTTTTGAGTCGAAGAAGGAGGCAAGGTTGTTGCTTCTGTCCGGAGGGGCGTGGCCGTGGGCATCAGTGGGTGCCAAGGGAATGGTGAGGAGTTCCTTGAGGATCAAATAAGATTCCTTTGCGGAATTAGTGGCGTTATGTATTCTATTGTCGTAGAATCCTGCCTTGGCTAGTTTGAGAGCCGATTTGTAGCGTCTTACCTTGCTATTGTAGATGTCTTTGTTACTGTGGAGCCAGTCCTTTCTCCACTGTCTCTCAGCCTTTTTGCACTCTTTGCGGAGGTCACGAAGGTCAGAGGTGTACCATGGGGCCTGGCCTTTTATCCTGTTTTTGATCTCCCGATTTTTTTATGGGGATAATACTGTCGAGGGAGGAGGATATCCAATCGCTAACTAGGGAGTCTGCGGTGGAGGAGTCCTCCGTGAGACTTGGGGTCGAAGCGTCCAGGGCTATGGACCATGCCTCCACCGAGAGACTGGCCCACGCTCTGTCTCTAGTGAGGGTAGGGGGTTTTTGGGGCTTCTTAGATGCTCCAGGTAGGTGGGTTGTGACCAGAAAATGGTCCGTCCACGGGAGCGGTTGAGAATTAATGAAACGGAGGGAGGGGATATTGGAAAACACCTGGTCGAGAAGGTGCCCTTTCGTGTGTGTTGGGCCAGAGTTGGCCAGAAGTAGACCAAAGGACGCTAGTTCGCCAATTAGGTCGGCTGCTCCTGCGTCCAGAGGATCCTCGAAGTGAATGTTAAGGTCGCCTGTTATAAGGAAGTTGGGTGTCAGGTGTGCCGAGGAGGAAACAGTTTCCAGAAGGGCGGCTGTAAAGGGGCCAGAGTGGCCGGGCGGCCGATACACCAGGAGGCCTGACAGGGAGTTAGTCGGGGAGTACTGAATCGTAAAGAGGCAGCTCTCTGAATCCTGAATCACGCAGTCCTTGGTTCGACAGGTGAAGTGATCCCTGTGGATTATGGCTAATCCACCTCCTCTCCCTAGGGGGCGTGGTTGAGACATAATAAGGAAGCCCGGGGGGAGGGCCAAGACTATGTCTGCGTTGGAATGCTCCGTAATCCACGTTTCTGTGAGGAGAAGTATGTCCAGATTAAGGTCGACAATGAGATGGTTGATGAACAGGGCATGTTTAGGAAGTGATCTGCAGTTGAGAGTCGAGATTTTAAGAACAGGGGGTTGGACAGGGGGTTTTGGTAGGCAAAGATTTCCTGGTTTGCATATGTCACAGCGGGGCAGAGGGTCAGTAGGGTCATGTAGTACAAAGCAGGAGCTGTGTTTGGTAGGTCTTAGGCTTAATTGCTCTCTACGCGAGTAGCTTACCTTTGAGGCGGCAGGGACAGGCATGGAGTCTGGCCCTAGGCCCGGTCGTGCGCGGACGGGCGCAGACGGGCTTGCCTTAGGCGCGCCTTAGGCGCGCAAACGGCGCTCCCGCTGCGCTCGTCCGCTGCGCTGGTATGGCCGGCACATTTGTAGTACGAGCAAAGGGCGTGGCCTCGCAGTGGCCGTGGCTCCGCCTTGAGACCGCGCTGGCGGTGTGGGCGTCTTCCCCTGTATCAGCGGTGGGCACGCTGTGTCAGGAGGCTCTGGGAGGGCTGCCTTAGCACGTGGGTACCAGCGCTGTAGCGAAGGTGAGCTTCGTTCGTTTTTTTTTTAAAATACACACACAAATTCAATAGGGTGACAGTTTTAAAAACAAGTGGTAGCGTGCAGTCCTCCGGCTTCCGCCTCAGAGGCTGTTTACAACAGGATGAATCGTTGCGCTGACTGACAGCGTTTAAATATACTTTCCGGGTGGGCGTGGCCTCGCAGTGGGCGTGGCTCCGCCTTGAGACCGCGCTGGCGGTGTGGGCGTCTTCCCCTGTATCAGCGGTGGGCACGTTGTGTCAGGAGGCTCTGGGAGGGCTGCCTTAGCGCGTGGGTACCAGCGCTGTAGCGAAGGTGAGCTTCGTTCGTTTTTTTTTTTAAAATACACACACAAATTCAATAGGGTGACAGTTTTAAAAACAAGTGGTAGCGTGCAGTCCTCCGGCTTCCGCCTCAGAGGCTGTTTACAACAGGATGAATTGTTGCGCTGACTGACAGCGTTTAAATATACTTTCCGGGTGGGCGTGGCCTCGCAGTGGGCGTGGCTCCGCCTTGAGACCGCGCTGGCGGTGTGGGCGTCTTCCCCTGTATCAGCGGTGGGCACGCTGTGTCAGGAGGCTCTGGGAGGGCTGCCTTAGCGCGTGGGTACCAGCGCTATAGCGAAGGTGAGCTTCGTTCGTTTTTTTTTAAAATACACACACAAATTCAATAGGGTGACAGTTTTAAAAACAAGTGGTAGCGTGCAGTCCTCCGGCTTCCGCCTCAGAGGCTGTTTACAACAGGATGAATCGTTGCGCTGACTGACAGCGTTTAAATATACTTTCCGGGTGGGCGTGGCCTCGCAGTGGGCGTGGCTCCTCCTTGAGACCGTGCTGGCGGTGTGGGCGTCTTCCCCTGTATCAGCGGTGGGCACGCTGTGTCAGGAGGCTCTGGGAGGGCTGCCTTAGCGCGTGGGTACCAGCGCTGTAGCGAAGGTGAGCTTCGTTCGTTTTTTTTTTTAAAATACACACACAAATTCAATAGGGTGACAGTTTTAAAAACAAGTGGTAGCGTGCAGTCCTCCGGCTTCCGCCTCAGAGGCTGTTTACAACAGGATGAATCGTTGCGCTGACTGACAGCGTTTAAATATACTTTCCGGGTGGGCGTGGCCTCGCAGTGGGCGTGGCTCCGCCTTGAGACCGCGCTGGCGGTGTGGGCGTCTTCCCCTGTATCAGCGGTGGGCACGCTGTGTCAGGAGGCTCTGGGAGGGCTGCCTTAGCGCGTGGGTACCAGCGCTGTAGCGAAGGTGAGCTTCGTTCGGTTTTTTTTTAAATACACACACAAATTCAATAGGGTGACAGTTTTAAAAACAAGTGGTAGCGTGCAGTCCTCCGGCTTCCGCCTCAGAGGCTGTTTACAACAGGATGAATCGTTGCGCTGACTGACAGCGTTTAAATATACTTTTCCGGGTGGGCGTGGCCTCGCAGTGGGCGTGGCTCCGCCTTGAGACCGCGCTGGCGGTGTGGGCGTCTTCCCCTGTATCAGCGGTGGGCACGCTGTGTCAGGAGGCTCTGGGAGGGATGCCTTAGCGCGTGGGTACCAGCGCTGTAGCGAAGGTGAGCTTCGTTCGGTTTTTTTTTAAAATACACACACAAATTCAATAGGGTGACAGTTTTAAAAACAAGTGGTAGCGTGCAGTCCTCCGGCTTCCGCCTCAGAGGCTGTTTACAACAGCCATACAGTAGTACATCCAAAAATCAGTTGGCATTATTATGAAGAAAACATCATACTCAAACAGGTGTTCAATTCTGATTCTGATTATGTGTTCCAGTTTGATAGTCAATGTTTCGACACTTGTTGTAGGGATGTTGCCCCTTACATGGAGGGTCTTCTTCAGGACAAGGGGGAAAGGGGTGGGCATGTCCTATGGGGGAAGATTATTAAAATTACTAAAAGTTCACTTAATGAAAAATGTGCACAGAGGTACATCAAATTACATCATACATTGGTACAGAACCTAAACTGAAGTCAGGTCAGACCATGTAGAAAAGGAATTACGAGCAATCATTCAGTCTATTTTGGGCCAGACTGTATAGGTTGTCTCTTAAATCAAAAGTGGTAAAAGAATAGATAGGTCAAATTGGAAGAGTCTAATTAATAGATAAAATAAATCCAGTGGTCTCCACAGAAGTCGATTATCACAATGTATCCCTGTTAGGGATATGGGATATTCTACACATTTGAGACTTTCTGAAAAATAACTGCGTTGCATCAATTATCTAGATTCATCACAGAATTAATAGGTATACAAACATCGAGCGTTCACTATGGGTACAGATTAACAAGATGTATCCTTCTAGGATACATCGTGATAATCGACTTCTGTAGAGACCGCTGGATTTAGTTTATGTTCTGTACCAATTTATGATGTAATTTGATGTACCTCTGTGCACATTTTTCATTAAGTGAACTTTTAGTAATTTTAATAATCTTCCCCCATAGGACATGCCCACCCCTTTCCCCCTTGTCCTGAAGAAGACCCACCATGTAAGGGGCAACATCCCTACAACGAGGGTGAAACGTTGACTATCAAACTGGAACACATAATCAGAGTGTGATTTTGAACACCTGTTTGAGTATGATGTTATCTTCATAATAATGCCAACTGATTTTTGGATGTACTCCTGCATGGCACTTTTGAGAAGCCATTTTCGATTGTTAAAAGAAATTTGCATTTGATTTGTCACTTCACCTACCTGCACAAATCCCGATCACTGCACTTACCCCTTCCCTTTTACCTGTACAGTGGGCACTGTAAAAATGTTATTTATATGTGTATAGTGAAAAATCCAAAAAATAAAAAATACAGTGAAATACGTATTAACACTATGTGAATAAACAATAGTGTGCTGTCAATTTTTCTGTCATTGATTGTTTTATATAAGCTTTGTATGTATTCTAACCTGGTCAGGGACCACTCTATTTATATCACTTAACTACACAGGTCCCTCTGACCTTCTGGGTTGACCCCCATACTGAAATCCTGTGTCAATTTCTTTAGCTGCGGTCATAGTTCCCTCTAACATGCCCGGGGGCGCGCCTGCACATGCGGCCTTGCAAAGCGCGCAGGTCACCAAGTGCCCTTTCCACAAATCAATTTGCTTAACAACATGATGCGGAACGGTGGTAAAACGGTCACTTTCTTGGTGAAGTGATATGATCAGTGGCGGCAAGTTTGAAGAGCCAGACAGAAGAGCAGCTGTTAAGGGCACGTTAGTAATCTTTGACCGGAGGCAACGGATGGCGCTTGCTGAGAGTCTAGAGCAGTGTTCTTCATTCTGTGGGGCGCGCCCCCCTGGGGGGCGCAACACCTTCCATGGGGGGGGCGCGCACTCCACTTCAATCCGACCTTTGTTCCCTGTGCCCTCCATGCAAGTCTTCTTGTATGTGGAAGGGGGAGGGAGGGGAGATCGTTGGGGCAGGAGGTGCTGTTCTTTTTTCCTGGTAACGCTCCCAGGAGGGAGTTAATTCGCAGAGCTGACAGCTTCAGCTGCATTGGGAGGCAAGGAGTCTCCTCTGCTAAAACCAAAAGCAAATAAACAGACACCCTTTCGGTTTTAGCAGAGGAGACCCCTGGCCTCCCACTGCACCTGAAGCTGTTAGCTCTGTGAATTAACCCCCTCCTGGGAGAGTTAGCTCCCGATCATCTCGAGTTTCGTCATTAATTATCCCAGGACCACAGAGACTGAAGACGAAGCAATCTAATGAAACTGACCTGGCAGTATTTTCGGGTACCTCCTCTGATTGTTTCTGTAAAATGAAAAGAGGCCAATCCGTGTATCCAGAGGAAGAAGAGGGAAGACACGGTTTTGTTTGGCCTCCATTCATTTTACAGAACAATAAGAGCAGGAAACCGAAAATACAGCCATGTCAGGTACGGACCCCGATCCAGCCCTACTGGCTGTGTTGATACATACTGAGACCCGCAAAGGTAGAACTCGCCTGAAGCACAGGGTAGGTCTGCTATTAACACTCCTCTTTTAACTGGTGGGTATCGAGTGTCATAAGGAGGAGGGGAATTGAAGCTGAGAGTTAGCTATTAGGCCCCAGGCCTCGAGTCAAGGGTAGACGCGGTAACCGACAGCTGTCTGCACAGTTTAATCCTAACAAGCATCCCCATACACACTCTGCAGCCCTAATCCTATAGACAAGCATCCTCATGCACACTCTGCAGCCCTAATCCTATAGACAAGCATCCCCATGCACACTCTGCAGCCCTTTGCAAACATTCAGCACTATTAATATTACGTTTCTGACTGCTGCCATGTGATGTTGGTGTCCTGAACAGATGTCTCATTGGTATCTGTATCTTAAGTTTCCGTTTCAGTGATCTAGAGCAGTTCGAAGATGTTTTAGTGCTTTTATTTTGCTCACAAGAAAGAGTCACTCATACTTGTTGAATGTCACTCATAATTACACTGAAATTATGGAAATGTCACACATAGCAATCTAAAACCTTGGCAGCTATGGCTCTTCCCAGAACGGAGACAAAATTTCCAGGGAAGTTTAAGGCACAGGCAAAGTTGGCTCTGGCGCAGGGACCCAGCCTTTCAAGGGGGGGGGGGGAGTTGGGGTGGGGCGAGGGGGCTTTGAAAGAGCCAGCTCAATTCTACAGTCTTGCCCTCATGACCTTGAATGATTTTAAAACACAATGTTGGAAATAGCGTTTTTCAATCATTCATTTTTAATATGTAAAAGTCTATTGCAGACATTTTGCAGACAAAATGTGTTTATGCGTCATGTGACATCCATATAAAAAGTTTATTTTAGATCAATACAGGACCTCACATATGTGAAATAGAAGGGTGTGACAGATTATTTACAGTAATATTAGTGAACTGCTGTTGTATTACATACTGAATCTTTCCAAAAAAGAGAGTTCTCCATAAAAACCAGAAAGGACTGGGTAATACAAGTAGTAAAACAAAAAGAAATTTCCTTTCTGTGTTGCCCCAATGTTATTGTATTAAAGACCTTGTCAGAAAGTTTAGATAAAACACTATGCATATAACATTCACACACAAAATTGCATATATTATCTTGATTTTATTAAAAAGACAGGCTTATTGCCTAAATTCATAATTTTGTATACAAAAAAAATACACAGAATATTCACAGTGCTTCCGTTTATCACAAATCACTATCTCCTTCTACTATAGTCAATACAAGTACCGTCAGAATATGACAAACGCACTATATTTGTACACAATTATTATGCAAATATTAAAACAAATTTAAAAGCATGGATTAAAACAAAGTCCTTATGTCGACGCGTTTCGGTGTCTTGTTCTGATTTAATAAACACCTTCCTCAGGACAGATCAATGTTAAAACAAACAAATCTGAAAATAAATGCATACAATTAATGATTAATAATTGTATGTGAATTTTTTACACTTATCTAAACTATATGAGTGTACTGACAAGGTCAAGAAAATCTTACTTTTAAGTGTATTTACTTTCACTCTATTCGAAGTTTACCAGTGATAGACTTTTTTGGTACTTCTTCCAGGGGTTCAACGGGACGTCCTCCTGTATTCATAAAACGATATAGGTAAGCTCTGAGTATTAGCTCTATACTAGTCACTGTTGCCTCTCCCGCTAATCATTTCCCATCCATTAGATGGTTCACTTACTTACAAGCAAAGCGATGTTATCACCTCATAGTGTGTCTCTAGCACAGGGCCGTGCTTGTCATTCTTTTGCTCCTGTTCGCGACGATTCTTCCTCGGGCGTTTTTTTAAATTTCACCCTTATCCTTACGGTGCCACCTCTCTGTCTTCGGTTTGTAAATTGACAGGGCACCTATAGTCATAAAGAGGTTTTAAAGAGAATTGGACACTCATCGCCAACTGATGAAGTCGCGATTGGATGTTACTTATCATTGAAACAGCACAGGAAATCATTATGATTGAAAGGGAGGAAATTGAAACCCTTGAAAAACAACTTAATGAGAGTACTACCTTTTAGGGATGTGAAACGCAAGTTAGAAGAAATATAAGAGGACATTAGTGGATATCAAGAGTATATGATAAATAAAAAATCCAACAAGTTGAGAAAAGATATAGCCAATTTTCAAACAGAATGGGTTTATCCATACTTACAAAAGAATTATTATGAACAACCAGTAAAATCACCCGCGATTCATCAGGACCTTACAAAAAGTGCAAAGAAGAAGAAGAATAACAACATGCTTGTGTCATGTGTGTGGTGTAAGTTACCTCTGTGGAAGCTCCTATGCCTCATGGTCAGGGACTACTTGCCACATAAGGGGTCGGCGGGTCAGTACATCTGCCCGTGTCCGCGTGGGAAGACCTACCCATCTCCGTCGAGCTCGGCGGAGATGGGTAGGTCTTCCCACGCGGACACGGGCAGATTGAGCTACATTCATTAGACTCACACCCGATGTACTGACCCGCCGACCCCTCATGTGGCAAGTAGTCCCTGACCATGAGGCATAGGAGCTTCCACAGAGGTAACTTACACCACACACATGACACAAGCATGTTGTTATTCTTCTTCTTCTTTGCACTTTTTGTAAGGTCCTGATGAATCGCGGGTGATTTTAACCTGAGCGAGAAACATGTCGACCAGTCCCACTTCTAGCCTTCTCTAGGGTCACTCGACCTAACCTGTTGATACCTAGCGAGCTAGTTCCACGTTTTAATTGCAGCTAGGGGACCCCCAGAATAAAGTAAATTCCAGTACCCCTTGCTACATTTTAATAACTTCACTAAATACCATACCATCCTGCCCACACACCCTCACTTAACCATAAGGCTGTTGGATAAAAAGATCTCCGCCAAAGAGCCCCTCTTTGAGGTGAGCCCGTCGGGGTTGCACCGCCTCCCCGACGAGGAGCAAACGCCTATGATGAAGCATGACACCCTTCTGGGTGTGTGAGGCAACTACATCCAACAAAATGGATGCCCTAGGGTGTCTTTCAAACACCTTTGGTCACGCCAGTTAAATCCTCCTAGTCTGTCTACATGCACCAAGAATTATCACTTTTGCGCACCGGCCATGCAAGATTGTTCCAGACTGAAGTAATTGGAATCACAACCCCAGCATCCATCAAATCTTTAATAGTAACACTAATTTCATCATGCCCACCTGGAATGCGATACTGTTTCATTGAGACTACCTTTGTAGCTTGGGGAATTTTTATAGGAATAATCTTTAAACGCCCAACTCTCACAGCTTTTGACGATATATAACTTTTGTCTCCAAATCGATAACATCCATCATCTAAATGCAATGTCATGCCCTTTAAAATATCAATTCCAATTATGTATTCACAAAGGGGTACCACTAATACAATATATTCTTGTCGGGGAATTCTGCCTATTCTCATCTGAAGGTTAGTTTGTACTGAAGGGGTTTCTTTACCACCCAAACCCGTAATAGTAAAACTTTGCCCTTTAAACCTCTTGGGATTTCCATATATCAAAGTGGCCTCCGCTTCTGTATCTACTAATGCTCGGGCCCTCTGTACATTACGATGCTTCCAAAAAATTCCAATATGTACATATGGTCTATAATCTTTACGAGCCCAATTGCGTAGTGGACCTTGACCTATTTCTTAGTCATTTTTACTGCGATCTGACGCCTAAGACAAATCAGGGTAAAGACTCTTATACCTTCTAGATGGCATCACATCATGTTCATATCCTCTCCCCTCACGAAAATAATTTTTGTCATCTGAAAAATATTGCAATCTTCGGTCAACAGATCTTTGTTGTCTTTCTCTCAACCTCACCGCAGGAGATCTGTTCCTTTCATCCCGGTCTCTGTTTTCGCTATATTCTTCTCTCCCCCTCTCTCTCTCTGTCCGATCTATATCTTGAGGAATCATCCCTCTCATAATACAAGGATTCATCTCTCCTTCCCCTCTCATTTTGTCTGTCTCGGTCTCTTCCACGGTCATCACCACTCTCATCAGAATAATCACGGACATGGTCATGTTTGTTAACACATCTAGCCCCCTCTTTCCTGTTCAAACCATGTCTGCGAAACAACGACCACAATTTTCCAGTGGACTCACCATCAATATCTTCACGTTTCACCCCATCTTTGAGGAGAGCAAGAAACATATCTCACCTGGTAAACTTATAATTGTCAGTACGCGTGTCAGTTCTAGATTGCCTTTCAGGTTTAATCCATTCGCCAAATTCACCCAATTCACGCACTGCTTCAATCACGTCAGCGTAAGTATTTCCTGTCTGGTTAATCAACAAAGTCATCATCACTTGTTTATAGGCAGCAGGGGAAGTACGAATAATCCTGTTTCCTACAGAAGCATTAAGCAAACAATCCATCAGCCTATCTGCCGTGCCTAGAAAAATGGCAGTTTTTATCACCTCTTCTTTAAGTCTCTGTGAAGCATCACGTAAGGTATACCAAGGTTTCTCATTAAGAGGCCAATCAGATTCAGTCGGATATTTATGATTACAGCCATCCACCGCTAACTGCATCAGACTAGATTGTGCATTATTCGCATAATTCCGAAAATGTACTTGTACAGTCGGGTCAGAGCATAACGTGCAGAATTTCACAGCATCACCCTGATCCAACATAATCCCTGCAGCACCCAAGTCAAAAAGACGGACCATCCAGGTAAGCAAAGCCTCACCCGGTTTTTGTCGAAATCTGTCCAAAATGTCATTAATTTCTTGTTGTGTAAAATCCTCCAAGCTATCCAAAGGAATCCCTTGGGGATTGTTAGGAGCACCCTGCAGTTTTCTCCGATAAATAGGCTGCACACAAACTTCCCTGCGCACCTCAGATTCACAATCACGTCTAGTCTGGAAGTCTCACATTTACCACTCTCCTCAGCAGAGGAGAAGGAATCAGACGAGTCCCAAATATTGCCATCCCACTCATAAGGGTTCCAATCGATCCCCGCTTTCCCAACAACCATACAAACCTTTCTCTTATTGACAGTCCTCGTCTATTTTTGTATTTGTATTTCGCAATTCGCACTGCAGCTCTTTCTGCAACAATCTGATAAGTCTCAAGTTTGTCAGCCAACAATTTATTTTGACATCTTAAAAGTGTATTAGCATTTTGTTGTTCAACAAACTGCTCCTCAAATTCTTTACACGCACGCTGCAATTTCACACATTTCTCATGTATAAGCCTGTATGCATTCAATAAAATCCATCCCCTTCGTCCTAATATAGGAAATTCCTCACCCTTCAATACCGGCACTTTCTGCAAACATGCAACCACATGAGCCGGTTCAGCATCTTCCAAACACGAAGTCCAGTTTTCACTCAAACCAGTAATATCAGCCCATTCATGAGCTAGCGCCCCATAAGAGGTCGATTCCCACCCTGGAATCTCCATGGGCAACTTAAAATCAGACCTAGCTTTTCTAGAAAACATGATCAACAAATATATACAAAATCAATTAAAAACAAACCCAATACCTAAAAACAAAAGAGCATATGTACACAATATATATATATTTACACAACCTCTCATAATGTGTGTCGCTTTCGAATCTCACCACTCGCAATGCAAAAACCACAAAAACTCCACCCGCTGCAAAAGCCATCGAAAGCTGTTCGTGACGCCAAATGTAAAGACCGGATTTAAAGACCAAGGTATCAGCTTATCTATTATAACACACCCAGCCACCACGTACCACCACTTTTCCCAGTACCTACAAGCACTATATCTAAATTACTCATCTGGGAATGGTGAAACCACACTATTTCCTATAGTTACCTCATAGAGCTGGCGACATTTCTGATTCTGCAATTGCTATAACGTCTCGACGATCTCATTAACGCCCGACCACGGACGATCTCACTAACGCCCGACCACAGACGATCTCATTAACGCCCGACCACGGACGATCTCACTAACGCCCGACCACGGACAATCTCATTAACGCCCGACCACGGACGATCTCACTAACGCCTGACCACGGACGATCTCATTAACGCCCAGTCACGGACGATCTCAATCAATCAATCAATCAATCAAATAAGCTTTATTCGGTTTTTGTTTAAAACCATAAAAGCAACAAAGAAATACAAAATATGTAAACATGACTCAACATATCATTTGCAGGGTAAAAAAGAAAAACCTACTATAATAAACAAGCTAAAATCAATTTGTCCCTTCAGGTGAATAGAAAGGTATTTACAAAAGATCGGGAAAAAAAGGGTGGTTGTTGTTAGTACCAGGTTCATGACATCCCCTTTTACCAAGAATTATGGTTCCATGTCGCTTGCCCTAGGGACGGGTAGGGTCGAGGGCCGGGATAAAAATCGTACAAGTCCCAAATGCGAATGGGACCATCTCCCTCTTTGGGTTGGGAGAATCGCAAATAGGGGACGATGTTCATAGTTTTGAATTTAATTAAAATAAGGTCGCCCGGAATGTCTTTGGGTGATGTACCAAGCCACCCCACCCTCCTGACCCTCAGTATACCGCCATCTAGGGCAGGTGGCAATGGTCTGTGTTGTTTTAGCCAGGAGATGGTTTTATTTAACAAGTCCTGATGAGATTCAAATTTGCCCTGGATAGGTGCAGGGACCCCAGAAAGAACAGTCACGAAGGGGGCAGCTTCTGGAGGTAGGTTGATCCGATTCCTGCTTTCGTGGGTAAACCTGGGTAGTCTATGGGGTGAAATAATGTTCCGGCCTCTTGGAGTTGGTGGAGAGATGAGGGGTTCAGGAATTTGAGCTTTCAAAGGTGTCGTGGGTTTGAGGTTTTCTTTATTGCAGGGGAGAATAGGGTAAATGGATGCGGCAGTTATTTCAGTTGGGATAGGGTTCCTTGATAATTTATTTTCAATACTGGACAACCTGTCTCCCAGCTCATTTATTTTAGTAATCAGAGGTGATAGTGCGGTTGTTAGCAGTTGTTCGATCTGTGCCAGCAGGGTCAATTGGAGTGGTGAAACAGGGTCAGTTGTTTTGTTCGACGCCTCAGTTGGCAATATTATTGGTGGATTGGGAGGTAGTAGTGAGGGACTAGTGCACATTATATCGGTATTCTCAATGTCAATGTCATTTACCTCATCGGCATCTCTACCCACTATAGGGGGGGTAAATACATTCGGGGCGTAGTTCGTTCCACACAGGGCATTCAGTTCCTCCCAGATGGACATGGTATACAAACAGTGCAATGTCAGAATCTATATGAATAAAAACAGTACCTCCAAGTTCGTAAGAGCCAAATGGGGTGTCCCAACCCGGCCTCCTCGTGCCTCTGAGGGCCACAGAGGGCCCGCCCTTTGCCCGGGCTTCGCCCGGCGTCCCGCGGAGCGGAGCGGAGCGCTGCTTTTAGGCGCCTCCTGGCGCTTCCGTGTTGTCAGAGAGCAGCGCCGCCGCTAAGGCTGCCGGGACCTGTAGTCCTGGGGCGGCGGCGCTGTGGGCTGCACAAGATGACTCCTGGCGGTGGCGGCTGTGTTGGGGGCCTCCTGGCCTCCCCCCCTTCAGTATCAGGTAAGTGCTAAGGTCCCCCAAGCTCCGCCGAGCGGAGCGCTGCTTTTAGGCGCCTCCTGGCGCTTCCGTGTTGTCAGAGAGCAGCGCCGCCGCTAAGGCTGCCGGGACCTGTAGTCCTGGGGCGGCGGCGCTGTGGGCTGCACAAGATGACTCCTGGCGGTGGCGGCTGTGTTGGGGGCCTCCTGGCCTCCCCCCCTTCAGTATCAGGTAAGTGCTAAGGTCCCCCAAGCTCCGCCGAGCGGAGCGCTGCTTTTAGGCGCCTCCTGGCGCTTCCGTGTTGTCAGAGAGCAGCGCCGCCGCTAAGGCTGCCGGGACCTGTAGTCCTGGGGCGGCGGCGCTGTGGGCTGCACAAGATGACTCCTGGCGGTGGCGGCTGTGTTGGGGGCCTCCTGGCCTCCCCCCCTTCAGTATCAGGTAAGTGCTAAGGTCCCCCAAGCTCCGCCGAGCGGAGCGCTGCTTTTAGGCGCCTCCTGGCGCTTCCGTGTTGTCAGAGAGCAGCGCCGCCGCTAAGGCTGCCGGGACCTGTAGTCCTGGGGCGGCGGCGCTGTGGGCTGCACAAGATGACTCCTGGCGGTGGCGGCTGTGTTGGGGGCCTCCTGGCCTCCCCCCCTTCAGTATCAGGTAAGTGCTAAGGTCCCCGGACGATCTCATTAACGCCCAGTCATGGACGATCTCTTGGACACCTACCATTTGAGTATCTGATGAGAGCCAATTTCCCTTACACATGGAATAGGGGCCTGACCTTCCCAAGCACAAACCATTAGAGCCAATCGGAACCACTGGAAGTTATTTTCCATCAGGAATCAACATGTCCTTCCGTCATCAGTTACCTGTAAGAAGGGAATCGCCCATCCTTCTATACGTCAGCACCTGGCTAAAAAGAAAGGTTAATCCTGTCATAGAAAACAACATTCAAGTGCAACTGCTAATCATTGGGATCTCTTTATTACATGATGATAGAATGACAAGACAAAGAAAACATTGCAACGATAATATATATATATATATATATATATATATATATATATATATATATGTATAGTGAGAAATTATTAGTGCACGTGGAAACCTAAACATAACCTAGGAAGCAAAAAGGAGTGAGTGATTATAAATTGCAAACTATCTAGGAACACCTCACCATAGTCTCACGCATTCCGGCCTCAGCAGCTGAGCTGGTCCCTCTTTCTCTCGCTTCGGTTCTCTCAGGACTCTGCTCTGCACTCGCTAGTACACGTCTGCACTGCTATGCCTCATCAAAGCTGCTACACCTTCAGGCCACTTGAATCCTTTTCAATCTCTCCATCTGCATCAGTTCAAGATCACACCCTGACAGCCACTACTGCTGACTTCAACCTCTGAACGGAGCAACTGACTTCGAACTACTCCCAAGACTGGCTGTTCCAATTCTCCCCTCTGCTCTGCTGCTCTTCGATAATATGGGAGGCCCTCTGCCCATGGAAATTTCCAGCCAGCAAACTGCCTCCCACCGAATTCCTGTACCGAGCCCCGCGCTCCCACAGTGGCCATCTGCAGTTGCATCTAGAGCCCGGGGAATAAGCACATTCCTTCGATAAGGGCCGGTCCTCAACGGTTTCCAACTAGTGAACAACAAGCTGAAACTAAAACATTACCCCTAACCTACAAGCGCCTTCGGACAGCTGAGGCAGAAAGAAAAGATGGCTGCTCTCTAGTTTAGGCCTCTATGCCCGGAAAGAGGCGAAAGGGACATAAAGCAAATAGGTAAAACTTACAAATAGATAAAATAAAGTCAGAAATAAAGAGCTCATAATCATATACTAAGATGGCGGTGGACAATGGTCACCACCAGTCCAAATAATACAAAATTACCCTGTTGGTACATACCACCCTTGACCCTTGTCTACTGACATCGAAAATAAGGCAGAGTCTTTGCACCAACTAAGGCCCTCTGTAACTACTAGCTGTCACCACCAGGTCCACCCCCTGGAGTCCCCCCGTGTCTGCCTCCATTGTAACACAGAGCTCATCAACCCCCCCAATATTAATGAACATCAGGACTACCATATGTATCTCCTAAACTGTAGATCATTACCCAAACACAGCTTAGAAATATCAATGCTGTTAGAGGAACATATGCCGCCAGACATTGTTTTCCTAACCGAAACATGGCTGACCCAAGACTCTGACCCTGACTTGGTACAAGTGCTTATACCAGGCTATCAGATAGCCCGCCTAGACCGTGCTCTTGGGAAAGGCGGAGGGCTTGCTATCATTTATAAAGACATATTCACCTGTCGCTGCCCCCCAGAAACCATCGCAGACTGTGAAAGTTTGCGGTTTGTCATTGAATTTTCGTCGAATGACAGTTTTTCCGGTATTCTTATTTACCGTCCTCCCGGGGCCCTTAAACAATTCCAGACAGCGCTTCCCTCTGCCGTAGCTGAGTTGATCACCTCCCCGGCAAATTTTACACTACTAGGCGATCTCAGCATACATTTTGATAATACCCTGGATAGTGTTGCCATAGAGATGACGGCAAGTTTAGCTGCAGTTGAACTAGAACAACTGGTTCCATCTCCTACACATGTTGGAGGCCATTTGTTAGACCCGGTATTCACTAACTGTGCACATCTTAAAGTGGGTACGGTAAGTCGCCTCCCCTGGACTGATCACTTCTTGATCCCCCTTACCTGGACCACCCATAAATTTGTTTCCCCTACCCCCATCCCGCGTAAAATGAGAAACTGGTCCAAACTATGTATGAACCGTTGGACCAACATTCTCACAGCCACTAGACCCACGCTTACCGGCGATCCTTCTTTAGATAATAACGAATATGATAACTGGATCACAAACTCATTAGACTCAATATTACCCCTTCGCACCTCTAACCCAAAAAGACACCGTAAGACAGCGCCCTGGTACTCGGAAGAGCTCAGAGGAAAAAAACGTTTATGTAAGAGGCTGGAACGAAAGTGGCGCTTGCACTACAGAACTACGGATAAAGGGACCTATAGGGAAGCTATTACAGCTTATAAATTAGCAATAAAAGTGACTCAATCGACCTACTACAGCGATAGAATAATGTCGGCCAAATCTAAGCCGAAAGAGATGTATCAGACAGTAAAAAGTCTAACTAAGCTTCAATCTTCCCCGGCAGTTAATTACAACCCACTTGCCCAATGTAATAATCTGACCGAATTATTTTTTCATAAAGTCAACAAAATGCATTTATCCTTTCCTGATTGTGACTCTGATCCCCTTACCCAAGGACTATATCTAGCGGGTGATGCAGAGGAGCCACCTCCACACAACTTGGACCATTATCCCCTGTTAGACCCAGAAACACTTGAGCCACTGATGCATCAGATCAAATCTGGGTCTCCATGTGACCCTGCTCTACCGAGCACGCTGGTCCTGGCCAACCAGGTCATCCTTCCCACGTTAATGGAGTTATTGAACTCCTCCATAACGACGGGCATCGTACCACCTAACTGGAAACATGCCAGGGTACGAGCACTCTTGAAGAAGCCCACCCTCGACCCTGGCAATCTCTGTAATTACCGTCCGATTTCACTGCTCCCTTGGGCAAGCAAAGTACTAGAAAAACATATTAACGCCTCTCTGACTAACTTTCTTGAGAGTAACCAATTGCTCGACATTACTCAGATAGGCTTCTGACCCAAACGTGGAATGGAGACGGCTCTGATGGCAGTCACTGAAGAAGCAAGGCGGGTCTTAGATCAGGTAGGATCAGTGGCAGTGATCCTTCTTGATCTGAGCGCTGCCTTCGATACAGTGAACCACAGGATCCTCCTGCACCGCCTTCTTGGCCTGGGAATATCTGGAGAAGCATTGGCCTGGCTTAGGTCTTTCTTGAGCGAACGGACCTTTCGAGTGTTCGAGGGAGCTTCTGTTTCCGCCAGCAAGCCGTTGGGCTGTGGGGTCCCGCAGGGTTCTTCCCTGAGCCCCACGCTTTTTAATGCCTACATGAGGCCGCTGGCTGGGATTGTTCGTCCGCACGGTATTAAGATCGTTACCTATGCAGACGTGTCGCGATCGCTCTCGCCACCACGGCGAGAAGAAGAAAAGGTAAAATAGCGCGATCTCTCCAAACGGACTACATGTCCCAGAAGGCAAAGCGGCTCTGGAGAGCAGGAAAGAAGGCTGAGTCTATATAAGCTCCTCCTCTGCAACAGGTCAGCGCTTGACAATTGTTATGGTGGTTTAGGTATTGGCGGATGGTGTTGTCCCCGCCGGATGTATACCCAAGAAACCCAGCGCAGACGAAGAGCCTGCGTGGTCAGAGAACATTCAAGTCTACGCCGAGGAAAAGCCTGCGTGGTCAAACGGATCCCAGTCTACGCCGAAGAAAAGCCTGCGAGGTCAGACACTCAAGTCGACGCCGAAGAAAAGCCTGCGAGGTCAGAGGAGTGGAGAAAACTTCCGACAAGTCGCAAGTATACCAAAAGAAGAACGGGATCGCTCTTCTTTCCCAGTATTTTTCTTTCTTTCAAGTTTCCAGCGTATTACGCATTCTGATTTCATTTATTCCCCAGAAGTTCCCAAGTTCCGTAAGACAGAGTTCTTACTTGAGTTCATTGTTATTGTACCCTATGACAACAAGATGGTTCCCAATAGTAATTGAGAACAAGAGTCTACAAAGTAAATATACTTTTCTGTATCCAAGAGTAGAAGAGCCTCATTGGGAAATACGGCATTGGAGAAAGTGACGGTAACTTTCTCTTCACCTATCCGGTTATCTCTGATTGGGGAACTGATTGTTTTCATTTTAAGACGAGAGAGTTTTATCTCTGGTAAGTGTCATTACTCGGGGTCAGGGGAGGGAAGTGACCATAAAGAGACATGGTACTCATACCTGTCATTTGTCTCTCCACGCTGCAGTACGTCCCTCCACCGAGGTCTTGCGGATCACCCAGACCCAGAAGGCAGCATCCCAAACTCCGGCTCTCCTACACCTTTACACCTCCCGGCTTCTCGCAATACTCACTCAGAAGGTGATTCCCACGTCACCACTGGGTGTGGTGTTTAGTCAAGTCGAGGGGACTTTCATCCCATCGTTCCTGCTGGCCAGCTTCCTCAGGTTAGTGGCGCTCGACTGTACTCACCAGCCTGGACGATGGAAGTCGATGCTACTCTCGCTTCCTTGCTGGAAAGTTTCTCAGAACTCCGACAGGAGGTCCTTACCTCTCGTGCCGAGAACCAATCTTTATACCAGGAAGTTACACAGATGCGCAAAGAGTTGTCTGACTTGGCACTTAAGGAACCAGTGGTGAGACCCATACTCAAACCAGCCACGTTACCCCCACCTTCGTCTTCCCGGACCGGGGGTTATTTTTTGCCTTTATCTACTCCCGCTGCAACCACGGATACCTTACCGACTGTTCAAATAATCCAGAACACGGGGATACCTCTGGCCCCACCGGAGAGGTTTTACGGGGATCCTCGTAAGTTTGAAACATTTCTAAATCAGTGCCGTCTTCATTTCTTGTGTAAGCCCGCAGTCTTCGAGGAGGAAGCGGCTAAAACAGCATTTATGATGTCCTACATGGGAGGGAATGCGTCAAGTTGGACCACACCCTTGTTGGAACGTAACGACCCTGTGTTACATAACTTTTCTGATTTTTGTCTCGAGTTGAGAAAACTATTCGACAGGAAATCCCACATGTTAACCCTTGACCGGGAAATCGTGACACTAAGACAGGGTTCACAAGATCTGTTGTCATACATTACCACCTTTAATCGCCTGTTAGTGGAAACGGATTGGCCGGTGGAAAAAAGGATTTCCCTCTTTTATCAGGGTTTAAGAGGCGAATTAAAAGATGTGTTGGCCCAAGTGGTGCAATTACCGACTACGGTATCAGAACTTATCGATCTAACAGTCCAGTTAGATCACCGTCTGCTAGAACGAAAAGGAGAAAGACCCAGAGGAGACAATCGATTCTACTATCCTCTTACCCGACCCAGAACCGGAGGAGAGGAGAAAACGAAGGTGTCAGAAGAGTCTGAACCCATGCAGATCGAAGGGGTCAGAGGCCCCCTTACTCCCGAAGAAAAGGATAAAAGAAGACGTCTGAAACTTTGCCTTTATTGTGGGAAAGGAGGACATTTTATTAAGGAATGTCGAGCCCGGAATTACGTTCCCGGACGCTCTACCCTTCCCCGAGTCCAAGCTACTCTGAAGAACGCAGAACCGTCGGAAAACTGAAGATCTCAAATCAGACGGAGGTCTCTGACTTGAGATGCCAGCTTTCCATGATCTCCCCCGTTCTTGCTAACACCCTTCATCCTGCAGTGGCCCACATGAACGTAAGTGTGTCTCTCTGGATTGCCTCTCAAAACAAACTACAGATTGATGCCCTTCTTGACTCTGGGGCCACCGGTAATTACATCGACCAAGATTTCGCGTTAAGAATGGGCATCCCGTGCGAAAAGAAGCCGCGACCCGAAACAGTAAAAGCAGTGGACGGCACCATTGTTTCATCAGGTCCGGTGGTTTATAATACCCTTTCACTATTGATGGAGTTATGCGAGGACCATCAAGAACATATCCAATTTGACCTGATTGATGCCCCGCAGTTTCGACTCATCCTGGGTATGCCATGGCTTACTCTGCACGATCCTTTTGTGAGTTGGTCATCCCGTACGGTCAATATGACCTCTCCCTATTGTAAAGAACATTGTAAGAATCATGAGCTTCTGCCTTCACTCACGGCACCCTCACCTGCCACCTATTTGGCGAATGCCTGCACCTTTGAGAAGTTCTGTTGTGCCACGGTGCTTCCCGTTGAATACCAGGAGTATAAGGCATTGTTCGACAAACAAAAGGCAGCCCAGTTACCACCCCATAGGGTATATGACTGTCGTGTTGACCTGGTACCAGGGGCGGATATCCCCTGCAGCAGGGTAAATGCTTTGACGGAAAAAGAAACCCAATACTTGAAAACATATATTGATGATAACCTAGCAACCGGGTTTATCAGACACTCAACCTCCCCTGCGTCATCGCCGATGTTTTTTATTGCCAAAAAGGACTGTGATGAGTTAAGACCCTGCATAGATTACCGTGCTATTAACAAGGTAACGATAAAAAACCGCTATCCTCTTCCCCTGATTCCGGTCTTGATGGATCAATTGAAGGGAGCACGATATTTCACAAAGCTCGATCTTCGGGGGGCCTACCACCTTGTGCGAGTGCAAAAAGGGGACGAGTGGAAGACAGCTTTCAGGACCAAATTCGGTTTATTCGAATACCGGGTAATGCCCTTTGGTCTCTGCAACGCCCCCGCAGCCTTCCAATACTTCATGGACGAGGTGCTGAGAGGATGTCTGGAATCATACTGTGTGGTCTACATCAACGATATTTTGATTTATTCAACAACAATGTCCGAGCATATCGTCCATGTAAAGACAGTCTTGCGGAAGCTACAACAAAACTTGTTGTATGCAAAGTTGGAGAAATGTCTTTTCCATGTACAGGAAGTAGCCTTCTTGGGGTACATCATAGACGCCCAAGGGTTCCGGATGGATATGAGCAAAGTTGAGGTAATCCTTAACTGGAAGACTCCACAGAATGTTAAGGCTGTGCAAAGTTTTCTTGGCTTTGCCAACTATTATCGGCGCTTTATTCGGGACTTTTCGAAAACTATCCACCCCATCACATCCCTCCTACGAAAAAGCGTACCGTTTGTATGGGGAACCGAAGCAGAACAGTCCTTTCAACTTCTGAAAGACAGGTTCACCCAGGCACCGATTCTCAGACATCCGGATCCTCAACTGCCGTATATCCTCGAGACTGACGCCTCCCAATACGCCCTCGGAGGAATCTTGTCCCAAAGACATCCTAACACGGGGCAGTTGCACCCAGTGGCCTACTATTCAAGGAAACTTACACCCTGTGAGATAAACTACACCATCACGGATAAAGAACTCCTTGCCATAAAAAGGGCTTGTGAAGAGTGGCGACATTATCTCCTAGGTGCTTTACACACTGTGGAGATCATCATGGATCATCGAAACCTGTTGTTCCTCAAAACGGCTAAAGCTTTGACTCCGAGGCAGCTTAGATGGACTTTGTTTTTTTCCGACTATGATTTCGTAATCAAATACAGGCCTGGGTCACGCAATGGGAAAGCGGACGCCTTATCCCGTCTAGGAGAAGAAGAAACGGTGGAACCCGAGGAACCTCCATATATCCTTCAAGAAGCAGACTGTTCCATTAAATCGCTTGCCCTGGTCACATCCGAGGACTTTCTGGACGATGTGAAAGTGGCCCTCGCAGATCATGATATTGCCTCTTGAATACAGGAGGAGCCGGAACACCGACATATGGAAAACGACCTGGCATACCATTTCCATGCGTTGTATATACCCCAGATGACGTTGCAACAACAGGTGTTGAAATGGGCGCATGATTCTGTATTAAGCGGACACATGGGCATCTACAAGACCACAGCTAATGTGGAACGTTCCTTTTGGTGGAAGGAGGTTCGAGCTGACGTAAAAGAATACGTAAAGACCTGTGCGATCTGTGCCCAGGGAAAATCTGTCCATACTAAACCATCAGGCTTCCTCCATCCTTTGCCCATTCCACCTAAACCTTGGCATACCTTATCCATGGATTTTATTGTAGAGATGCCTCCCTGCGTCAATCAGACTGTTATCCTGGTGGTAGTAGACCATCTCACAAAAATGGGTCACTTCATTTCTTTACCGGGTCTACCTTCGTCTGTGGAGTTGGCTATGGTATTCCTCCAACACGTTGTACAGGCGCATGGATTGCCCAGTGTGCTGATAACTGATCGCGGCACGCAATTTATGTCGCATTTTTGGAAGGCTCTCTGTGCATCTTGCAAATTGATGCAAGATTATCGTCTAGCTATCAACCCCAGCCAGATGGTAAAACCGAACGTCTCAACCAGACACTGGAGCAATACCTCCACTGTTTTACCATGCAGAATGCAACGGATTGGACCACACTTTTGTGGTTGGCGGAGTTCGCATATAACAATGCTGTTCATACCACCTTGGGGTGTTCTCCCTTCTTCTGCCTTTACGGTTTCCATCCGAACATGCTTCCGTGCGACTGGACTGCGGAATCTTTGGTTCCCTCCATACATGAACATCTTGCTCATTTGAGAGCCATCCTCATCGATGCTCGGAACTGTTTAGAGACGGCACAAGCGGCTCATAAACTGTTTGCGGACCGGAGGAGGTCCGAGGAGCCAGCGTATAAGGTGGGGGACAAGGTGTGGCTTTCCACACGTAACATTCATCTGAAAGGGGTAAATAAACTTAAGCCTAAGTTTGTCGGACCGTATGGTATCTGTGAGGTTGTGAATCCTGTGGCCATGAGACTGTCCCTGCCGGTTTCTTGGCCTATCCATCCGGTGTTCCATGTGTCCCTCCTCCTGCCTTGTCCATTGAGTATGCGATTGCCGGAGCGTCCCCCTGCTCTAGAGGTGGAAGGCCAGGAGGAATATGAGGTGCAACGGGTTCTGGACTCTCGTATGGTGCGTGGCAGGGTCCAGTATCTGGTCGATTGGAAGGGGTACGGGCCCGAAGACAGAACCTGGGAACCGGTGGACCATCTGCATTGCCCGGATCTGGTTGCTGAATTTCACGAGCGTTTCCCTGGTAAACCGGGCCGACCGCCGGGACGGCTGTCCTCAAGAGGGGGATCTGTCGCGATCGCTCTCGCCACCACGGCGAGAAGAAGAAGAAAAGGTAAAATAGCGCGATCTCTCCAAACGGACTACATGTCCCAGAAGGCAAAGCGGCTCTGGAGAGCAGGAAAGAAGGCTGAGTCTATATAAGCTCCTCCTCTGCAACAGGTCAGCGCTTGACAATTGTTATGGTGGTTTAGGTATTGGCGGATGGTGTTGTCCCCGCCGGATGTATACCCGAGAAACCCAGCGCAGACGAAGAGCCTGCGTGGTCAGAGAACATTCAAGCCTACGCCGAGGAAAAGCCTGCGTGGTCAAACGGATCCCAGTCTACGCCGAAGAAAAGCCTGCGAGGTCAGACACTCAAGTCGACGCCGAAGAAAAGCCTGCGAGGTCAGAGGAGTGGAGAAAACTTCCGACAAGTCGCAAGTATACCAAAAGAAGAACGGGATCGCTCTTCTTTCCCAGTATTTTTCTTTCTTTTAAGTTTCCCGCGTATTACGCGTTCTGATTTCATTTATTCCCCAGAAGTTCCCAAATTAATGTTAATGTTAATGTTATAGAGATTTGTATAGCGCACGGCTGCCCCAGCAAAGGGGTGTCCCGGCGCTGCGAACAGACAGTATACAGTTCCGTAAGACAGAGTTCTTACTTGAGTTCATTGTTATTGTACCCTATGACAACAAGATGGTTCCCAAGAGTAATTGAGAACAAGAGTCTACAAAGTAAATATACTTTTCTGTATCCAAGAGTAGAAGAGCCTCATTGGGAAATACGGCATTGGAGAAAGTGACAGTAACTTTCTCTTCACCTATCCGGTTATCTCTGATTGAGGAACTGATTGTTTTCATTTTAAGACGAGAGAGTTTTATCTCTGGTAAGTGTCATTACTCTGGGTCAGGGGACGGAAGTGACCATAAAGAGACAAGGTACTCATACCTGTCATTTGTCTCTCCACGCTGCAGTACGTCCCTCCACCGAGTTCTTGCAGATCACCCAGACCCAGAAGGCAGCATCCCAAACTCCGGCTCTCCTACACCTTTACACCTCCCGGCTTCTCGCAATACTCACTCAGAAGGTGATTCCCACGTCACCACTGGGTGTGGTGTTTAGACAAGTCGAGGGGACTTTCATCCCATCTTTCCTGCTGGCCAGCTTCCTCAGGTTAGTGGCGCGCGACTGTACTTGCGCCGCTTTCAATCCAGACAAGACGACACCCAGCTGGTGGTCTCGCTTGCACACAAGAGTTGCCATCAACAACAGAGTAACCTCAGAACCTGCCTAGAGCAGGTGAAGAACTGGATGACGGAATCATGCCTGAAGCTCAACGGAGATAAAACTGAGCTCATGATCCTAGGCCAGGGGTCTTCAAACTGTGGGGCCCGACCCACAGGGGGGTCGTGGAGTGATAGAAAGTGGGTCCCACCTTCCAGGTCACACTTCTGTTTATTATTACTTTTTCCAAAAAGGTGTCTTGGGGCTAATAACCATCTGCTGGCTGAAATGGCAAATAAGAAACACACAGAGGGGAAGGAGAACCAGCCAAAGGGGGTAACCCACAGGGTATAGGGCCAGGTTTTTATAGCTTACTAAAGGATAATTGATCAATGGTGGAGTAAAGCAAAGGTGGGTGAAAGTTCCACAACTGAGCGGCCCGCACCAAAACAGTGAGGCCGACTATTCATGTTTTTTTGCAGTAGGGAACAATAAGAAGATTGGCACAGGCCGAGAGGAGCATACGGGTATGCCCAGTGAGGAGAGATGAAAGGGTGAGAGTAGATGGGATGAGAGAGGACAGCATGGGAGCGAGATAATTAGATTGAAGAGGTCAGGGATGAGGAGAAATGTGAATTGCTGAAGAAGTGCAGAAACGCAAGAGGAGAAGCGAGTGTGAGCGAAAGGTGAGGGCACAGAGGAGGGATACTGTTAAACTTGAGAGAAGATAGCTGAGTGACGATCTGTGACATAAAAAGAGAAGTTGGTACGATGTGGGTGAGGGACAACAGCGATGAGGGAAGAGAGGGAGTACTGAGGTGGGTGCTGAGGTAATAGGGGAGAGGGACGTTGGTTCAAGAAGGTGTGGAAGAACAAAGGGGAGATGTGAAAGATGAATGGTGGACTGGAGAGGTGTAAGATACAAATAGACAGAAATTTTAAGGGACCCTTGCTGCTCCCGGCCAGTGCCAGGTGAGCTTCTAATGTGGCAGCACTTATTCCTGCGAAGCGGAAGGCCCTTCACAAAAGTTAACCAGACATCTTTCTTTTGTTTATTGCTGTATTTTCATTAAAAACTGGTACTGATGAGATAAATCTTTTTTCCTCAGTGTTACTGTGCGTACAAATGTCAAAATAATGAAGCAATACTTTCCCAAAATATGCACCATCACATAGTATTATTTATTTTTTCTTACCATACAATTTAGTCGAGCCTGCCGCATAATTTGGTCCTCACCTGCCTCATAATTACAGTAGCTCTGCCTATAGGTTTAGAATTGTTTGTCAGGAGGGGGTCCTTACACCTGAAAACTTTGGCTGGGGGGTCTCGACAACCAAATGTTTGAAGACCTCTGTCCTAGGCCCACCGACCCCCTCCAATCTGGAGCGGATATGGCCAGCCAGTCTAGGCGACCCCCCCTCACCCAGAGAAAACATAAAAAGCCTGGGGATATGGCTGGATAAGGACCTGACCTTTAATACTCAGGCCACTAAAACTTCAGCAATCTGTTTTGGCCTCATCAGGATGTTGAAAAAGATTTTTCCACTGTTACCTTTTGAGGCCAAACAGATAGTCATCCAGGGCCTAATTCAGTCCCGCATCGATTTTTGCAATGCCCTATATCTGGAGGCACCTGAGTACTTCCTGAACAAACTGCAGAGGATCCAGAACTGCGCTGCGCGCACACTTCTTGGAATCCCCTGCAGAACTCGAATAGAGCCTGGACTAAGAGCTTTGCACTGGCTCCCCGTTAGAGAGAGAATCAAGTTTAAATCCATGTGCATTGCTCATCAAGCCTATTGGAAAGCTGGCCCTACAATCAACCATGCTTTGATCACCCCCTATTATCCAAAAAAAGAACTTCGCTCCTCTCATGCTTTTCTAGCAGTGGTTCCCAGGATTAAGAGATCCAGAGCAAGAGGCCGATCCTTTTCACACAACGCACCCAAGTTATGGAATTCACTTCCCTTGCACCTCAGATCTAATCCCAATCTGCTGACCTTCCGGAAACAACTTAAAACTTTCCTCTTTGACTAATTCTACCCCTTGTTGGTTCTATCTCACTGGAAGCTGTGCTCTTGATTCCTAGCGCCTGGACGCCTCAGGGCAACTGCAGCGCTTTATAAAACCTTTTTTCAATTAATTTCATTTCATTTCACTGCTGGGAGTCTTGTGCACCCACCCCCTATACTGTTGGGCACTGCTGGGAGTCCTGTGGACCCACCCCCTATACTGTTGGGCACTGCTGGGAGTCCTGTGCACCCGGCCCCTATACTGTTGGGCACTGCTGGTCACTGCTAGGGGTCTTTACCATCCACCACTCAGATGTGACAGACCGTACCCGACATTTCAGACGTGTGTGCGGCACGTATCACTATTGCAATAGTGATATGCTCTAGCGTGTGGCATACCGTACCCCGACATTTCAGACGTGTGTGCGACACGTATCACTTGCAATAGTGCAATGCGCTAGCGTGTGACGCACCATACCCCCCCGCGTTAATGGCTTATGTGCGGCACGTATCACTATTGCAATAGTGATATGCGCTAGCGTGTGGCGTACCGTACCCGACATTTCAGGCGTGTGTGCGGCACGTATCACTATTGCACTAGTGATATGCGCTAGCATGTGGCGCACCATAGCCCCCCACACGTTAATGGCGCATGTGCAGCACGTATCACTATTGCAATGGTGATATGCGCTAGTGTGTGGCGCACCGTACCCTGATGTTAATGGCGTATGTGCGGCACGTATCACTGTAGCAATGGTGATTTGCGCGAGCGTGTGGCGTACCATACAGGTATACGTCCGTTGTTGCGGTACGTTGTACTCACCGTCTGCGCCGTCGTCGGTTTCTATATACGAGGTCGTAGGCGTACAGGGCTGGGATGACACGCTCGAGGGGGTTCATGTCATATATGTCGCGTACCGGGTTGCAGTTCGGGCCGGACTCTGGTTTTACGGCTGTTTACACCTCTTGTATCAAAAGGGCCGTACGGAGTGTCGTCAACACGGATCGTACTTCCTAGTCCAGAAATGGCTGCCTATTTATGTATGGACGTAGCGTACAGCGTCACCCGGAGACAATCCGAATGTACTTTGAAGTTGTACGTGTTTGGTACGAGTCGTAGGGAGTGGCGCTTTGGGTTGGAATCGTACTTGCTCGTAGGTACGGGGACGTTGTAGGTGTACGATTCGTACAGGAAAAACGCTCCGTACAGCTAATCGGAGCGCTTTTTCCCGAATCGGAATCGACCCCTATAAGTCTCCTGGCACTCGTTGTAAAGTCCATTGGCAAAAAACCTAATTAGTAAACCGATGCACATGTGCACAGTAATCAGTTATAGTACTAAACAGCTGGTTATAAAGCCATACAATGCCTACATCCACAGTGCTTGATTACATACATCACTTGGTTTACAATAACATTAGGCTAGGTAATCATAAGTAATATAGTGAGGAGTAGTATGACCTTTAGCTTATACCTTGTTCCTCTTATATGTTGGATAAACGTACATAAAGGAGCTGCTTATGTATACTCCTAGTCAACCCGTAAAATGTCGACTGTACAAAATGATGTTATAAACACACAATCAGTACAACAAAAGTACTCAATTGGCAGCGGGGTACGAGAAGTGCTCTTTATCATGATATGATGTTCAGATCAGTAGTTGTACGCTCAAAACATCACTACAAATCGTTACCGGTGTATTGAACCTGTATTTTTAAATAACTAGAAAAGCATATTTACGTCCTGTACCGAACATGACACTGACTTCCCTTAAGTATCCACTATCACCAGTATCCCGTAAAATGTGCCCAATACTCAGCTTTGCTTTCCACAAAAGCGGCCACCCCTTGCCTCTCCGTCAGTACCTCAGACTGTCGTTGAGCTGCTACCAGGTAAGGGGCCGCTCTCAATCTATGCTTTTTAAACAAGCTCGAAAGCGGGAAACAGTGTAATGAAGACATCACGTTCCCGTCATTACAGAAGGGTTTCTGGGAAATGTAGTGTGCTACTGGCAAACACGGAAAGAATCAATTCGGCGCATGCTCATTGCATTCAAAAACTCAAAACTTTAGCGGATGTCCTGCGCCGCACTCAAACAGTATATAATAACCATTGGCACCTTAATCTACTCTATCGATAAAATGGAATGGAATATATCCAAGGCGACCTGGCGTTCAATGTGGAGTGTCTGCGCTTCTGTGTTGTCTTTTTCTCCTGGCCAGAATAGAAATTTTATTTAATGAGTGAAGTTTGTAAAACGTTGACACACTTTAAAGTTTGCTATATGAAGTAAAAACTGCAAGGTAGAAGGTAGTATGATTATGAAAGGGGCTGTAGACCCATTCACAAAGCAGTAATACAGTTGATGTCACATAATGATGTCATTAGACATAATAAAACAGTGTTTAACCGAAAATGATAGTAGACATGATTACACCTGTTATTCGATAGTTAAAGGATACTTATCCAGAAAAGCTACTTGATTCTCGATGTAAGGACATCCTAGTGTTCAAGATTTGATGTCCTATCCTAGAATTATGTCCACAGGGTGCTCTGTGACCACCTGTGCCTGCTGGCTTGTTAGTCTCATGTCTGGGCCTAACTGCTGGTTGTTCGGTGGGGAGCCGCCGACTTCTTCAACTGGCGGATTAGAGTATACTATTGCGAGGAGAGTGGGTGAGAGCACCTCCATATGGTGGGAAAGGTACTGATGCTTTGTTTGCTATCTGTACTGCTGGGCTGTCGATTTGGGACTCCTTGAAGATGGCCTATAGTTCTAATAATGCCTCTCTCTTATCTTTCTTTTGTATATTTGGTTTGTATGTATGCTCTCGTGTTCCAGTATTTAATTCAAGTACAGATAACACCATCTGCATTCCTTGTCATATGTTTTAGTCATGCTTTGGATGTTTTCCTAGCAATGTAATGGAGTAATTGCAATGATGTGTTGCATATCTCTGCTTATTGCATTCTTTCTGCTTCCTCTCACCCTGCAGGGATAACAGCTTGCATTCCCCTCTTGCGACGGGAAGAGGGTATGCCCACTCATTGACTGACAGTGTGTGTTTTTCGCATTTTTCCTGTTATCTGTAAACTTCTTAAAGGTATTAGGTTTACTAATCCTCCTCTGCCAAAGTATTCCTTTTTATAGGAGGTCTTAAACCGTTTTGAAAGATGGCCAGATACTGACCAATTATCTATAAACCAGCTTGCAGCTAAATTGGCTATGCTCTTATGTCTCTCCCGTGTAGAAGAACTTTGGATGTGAGGGTTCTGGACAATGCATGTAGAGTATTTACTCCTGAAGGAGTTTCCCTTATGATTACTGGCAGGACAAAAACCTGTTCATGGTGTATTGAGTATCATGCATTTCCTAGTAATGATAAACTGTGTGTCGTAAAATGCTTGAAAGCTTATGAGCAATGTACTTGTGCTTTGAGAAATTTTACCTCGTCAATTGTTGATTGCTTTATAAGAACATTTTAAACCAGTGCCAGGTGGTTAAAATCAGTAATAGCAGAAGCTGGTATAGATACTCAAGTGTTGGAGTTCATTCTGATTGGAGTGCTATGGTCTCCAAATCCTTTATGTTAGCCTCCAGTATTCAGGACATCATGAAATCATGGTCACCTGATTCTACTTTTAAGCAATTTTATTACAAACCAGTGAGTGATATTGCCTATGTTGTATCAATGAGCTTTAAACTAGCATATTCAGAGCCTCCATTCTTGAAATAGAATAAAACAAATTGCTAGCATTCGCGTCAAGAATTTTAAATTCTATTAAGGACATGGAGGTGAGTATTATCCCACCCAAAAATATCAGTCATTGATTTGGAATGTCACAATTTGACTGTTCTTCTTTCAGTGTTTACTCTACCCGTCTTAAGCCCTTTGAGGTAGGTGGATATTATGGTCCCTTATTTTTTTTCTGGGTCCGATCAGAAAACGGATTAAACACGTTCCAGTGTTGTTCCCTGGGTTGATGCTTAGCGCTCCCTTTGCTGGCTGAGCTGCTTTTCGCAAGTTGAGGATACTTACTGGAGTTGCCCATGCGGATACTGTTGATTCAATTACAGGACCGGAGGCTTTGGATTATGCTTTCCCTTTCTTTACTGGAAAATATACAACAGCCAATAAAAACGTTTTAACATACAAAGAAAAAACTACATTTCCCAAAATGCCATGGTGCTGCATCTATAACCATAGAGACTAGCCCTATAAATGACGCTCTTCTTACGAACACTTCCTGTTTCTTTGCTGCTCGCAGCACAGTTAAGTGCTTTACTAGAATTATTCTTGATGACACACTTTATAGTGATTTTGGTTTTAACTAGTTTATGGTTGTACTCATTTATTATTGGCGTTCATTCAATACTATTGTTTACTTAATGATATGTGCCAATAATTGACAAGGAATTGCCTTATTACCTCAGCCGCATCTCAGTGGCAGCGCGAGTGCTGGCAGACATTGTTGCGGTGATCGGGTGGTGGCTAGCGAGATTAGGGCAGTTTCAGCTCGCGCCTCGCCCCCACCGGAGTGCCTGATTCCGTGCGTGCTGTTCCCACAGTTAACTGCTCATCCGTGTTGCGGTCCACCGTCCACAGTGTTTTCCCTGATTGGGGCAGCGTTTGTTTTTGGAGCTGGACGTCGCGTAGCCCAATTGGGCTCCTTTTGGGCTCCTTGACGCCTAGTAACGATTCCTCCTGTTCCGCGCCAATTTCGAAGCGGAATTGTACACAGCCCCATTCCCGATTACCTGTGTGCTCAGACGCCTTTCCTGGGCTGAATAACAAGGAAGGCCCTAAGCCGGGTGCCGGCTGTGTAAAAGGTTGGCTCCCTGACGCCCTCTGGTGGTCTGTAACGAGTGACTACAGCGGGGCTGAGGAGCAGTTGAACCAATTTTGCACTAAGGGTTGCTCCACCTTGACCAATTCCTTTGGAATTTTTGGGACTTGGCTAAACAGCTGTCTAGATCGCTGCAGAGTAATTAGCGATGAAGGAAGTGGCCTATTTTGAAGAGGATGAATACAGATACTACGAGGAAGAACAAGGCCGTCTCCTTGAGGACAATCTGGTTGACGCCCTGGACGCATCAGTTCAGCAATCCGTAAATAAGGTGATAGTGGCAGCAGTTCTGCAGATGGTCAGTAAAGTGCTAGCAGCCGCCCTAAACCTCATCACGGCGCAACTTGAAAGCTTTGCGTAAAGGCATGGAATGCATCCCCAAGAGTCGGTAGGTGCAGCCGCGGCCACCTCAGGGCGAAAAGTTTCAGCTGAGACCAAGTCCTCGAACTGGCCGCATGCGAAGGCTCTGGCTACGTTACCCCCATCCTCTTCTGGGAACCATCAGTATTTCATAAATCCAGACCCGATCCCATCTTCCAATAAAGCCCAGGACACCAACACAGGCACTGACACAGACTCTAAGGGGCATACTGCATCCCCCAAGAAGAAGCAAACTAAGAGGGCGCACTTAGATCCGCAGACTCCCTCATTCTTCCCAGCCTCAACTCCGTTTGATTTTAACCCACACAGGACATTGTCCACCCAAGATCTTCGGACTGGCCCCGCCCCCGGAGGTAGTGGATTACTTATATCAAAACCTGAGGAGGAATTTTGACAAGGAGTTGCGGAGTAGGTTGAAGTCTGAATGTCCTCGTCCGGACGTCCCAGATAAGGGGGCAGACACACATGACATCGATCCCAACATGTTAACGTTTTTGAAAAAAAATTCAAAGGACCCCAAAAAGGGCATTGACCGTGCTTGGCACAGTCGCCAGGATGAGCTACTGGACGTCACTGGCCACCGAGCGAAGATCTTGGAAATGGACTTAGTGGCCAAGGACACGGGTCCTCCAATTGACCCAGATATCCTCGCAGGATGGACACAGTGCTTCATTTGTTTCCTGGAAAACACAAACTGTGCCATCTCGACTGAGCGCAGGAAGTCCATTCTCATGAGGATGGACAACAACCAAAAACTGGCTACTACCGAGGCAGGCCCCCTGGCGGAGGTACTACTTTTTTGTGATAGGTTCTACAAGGACGTCTCCAAGTACGTCGGGACCTACACCTCCCTGGGCAAGGCCCAATCCAATATTAAAAAGGTCTTCCAAGCTGGCCTTTTTGGTTGGGCCGGGCAAGGCAGGGACCGCTCGCCTGGCCGCCAATGCCATCAGGGCCCTTCCAGAGGAGGATACGGCCGGGGTAGAGGGGAGTACCAAGACAGCACCAGAGGCTGCACTTTCTACCCCACGAGGAGCTTTAGTCATCGCCGGTACCACTGGAGGACAGAGGGGAAACTTTCAACCCCAGATTACATCAGGTAAGAACAATGACTCTATCTCTATGTCCTCTGGGGGTCGCATTCGCCATTTCCGGGATAAATGGTCAGTCATTACTCAGTATGCTTGGGTTTTGCAAACGGTACAGGGGCTTTGCATAGATTTCTTTCAAACCCCTATGCAAAACACTTCTCCTCCTCCTTTATTTTTTTCCCAACAAGACGTAATTTTTATAGATCAAGAAATAGGAGACTTGCTGGAGAAATGCGCAATAGCTAATTGGGACGACAAACCCGAGGGTTTCTGCAGCAATGTCTTCCTAGTTCAGAAGAGAGGTGGGGGCCACATACTACTTCTAAACCTCAAAGATTTCAACCAGTTTGCCTGTACAGGCATTTGAAAATGGAGGTTATATACCTTCTAAAGGACATTTTGAGGCAAGGAGACTGGATGGTCTGTCTAGATCTCAAGGACGCCTACCTAACTGTTCCGGTCTTCCCCCCTCACCGGCGCTTCTTGCAGTTCCAATGGCGAGGCAGAAGGCTGGAATATTTGGTGTTGCCTTTTGGTCTTTCATCAGCTCCTTGGTGTTTTAACAAGCTGATGAAGCCAGTGACCGCACACCGCCGGGAGCAGGGTATTCGTCTAATAATTTACCTGGACAATATTCTGATAATGGCTCCCTCCGTCTCCCTAGCAGTGCAACATCTGCAGATGACAATGGACCTGTTAGAGAATCTGGGTTTTGTTATAAACAAGACAAAATCTGTTCTGGTTCCAGTGCAATTACTGGAGTTCTTAGGTTTTGTAATCAATTCTCAGACAGCTCAACTCCAGTTGCCCAAATCCAAATTGAAAGATCTGAAGGATTGAAGACAACCCTAGCCAAACAGGTCATGTCTCTACGGGCGATTGCACGTTTAGTGGGTCTTCTAGCCTCTTTCATACAAGCAATCTTTACAGGGCTGTTACATTACCGGGCCCTTCAATGTCTGAAAATCCAACACCTGCAGGAGGGTCTTTCTTACTCATTCCAAGTTCCACTCACAGACGAGGTCCGAGAAGAAATCAAAGGGAGTCTAGCCCACGTGGATTGGTGGAACGGCCGGGCAATTTTCGGTTCTCGCCCGGAGGTAGTCATAGAATCCGATACCAGCCGGTTGGAATGGGGAGCACGATGCGGGGAGATTGCCACAGGTGGCAGATGGTCTATCCAGGAGTTATTGTTACACATCAACAGTCTTGAGCTCCTGACGGAATCATTTGCAATTCGCACTCTCTCGCCCAGGAAGGTATCTTGTGCATCCGCCTGAGGATGGACAACATCTCTGTGGTGAGATATATAAACAAGCTGGGAGGACGTTGGAGGAGATCGCCAAGAACTTTTGTCCTTACTGCCTGGCTCACCAAATAACAGCGATAGCGGAATACCTTCTGGGTCAAGACAACACAATAGCGAATTGGAACTCCCGTTACTTGAAGTATTACAGCGACTGAAAGCTCCATCCGTCTCTCTTCCAAATGACTCAAGCCATTTGGGCCCTTACCACATAGACCTCTTCGCCTCTGGGCTAAATCGTCAACTGAATGACATTCTTCAGTGGGAGACCGGATGCTCTGGCGAAAGCCACGGATGCCTTCATGCAGGCTTGGTCGAAGAAACTCAATTATGCATTTCCTCCATTTGCCTTAATTCCCAGAGTAGCGAACCAAATTGATCTGCAGAGTGCGGAGATTGTACTAATCACCCCGGTAACCCTGGTTTCCAGTTCTGCTGAAACTGATGTGCCACTTCCCTCGTCACCTTCCGTGGTCCCAGATGATGCTCCAGGGCCCTCAGGGAGAATTGCACCCTCTAGTTCTCTCGGGCAGCTGACCCTGATTTTCTGGAGACTTTCAGGCAATAATGGTCGTTGCCAGGAATTTCAAAAGAGGCTCCAAGCTTCATCCAACAGGCCTGGGCTCCCTCTACTAAGAAACAATACTGTTCAGCATGGCGAGCATGGTTGTGTTGGTGCTTGAAGAAGCACTTGGATCCCATGGAGGCGGACCTCCCACAAATTGTGAATTTTCTATCCAAGAAAGCCAAAGATGGCTTGTCATATAGATCGGTTAACAATTTATGATCGGCCATCTTGGCAGGACATGCGCAGACAGATGAGAGACCGGAAGGTATGCACCCGGTGGTGTGTAATCTATTTATAGGTATCCGTATAGCGAACCCTCCTAAAGCTAAGTATTCTTCTTTGTGAGATGTGTCTAAGCTTCTAGATGTATTTGATAACTGGCCTAGAAATGATCTGCTCTCCAGGAAACAACTGTCTGCTAAATTAGCTATGCTTCTTTGTTTATCTGCATGCCGATGTGTCTCTTTTGTTAGAGTCTTAGATTTAGATGGCAGAATATTTTCTCCTGAGGGGGTGTCATTTGTAATTTCTGCACGGACCAAGACCATTTTGAGGTCCATTGATTACAATGCTTTTCCTTTTAATGATAAAGTGTACGTGGTGAAATGTCTCAAAGTTTATGAGGAATGTACCTTACCTATCAGACCAGTCGGTTGTTCAAGATTGTTGATTGCTTTACAAAAACCTTTTAAGCGTGTTACTGATGGAGCAAGGATTTGCACGTAAAGCGACTTGCTCACATTCAAGAACCTCGCATAACCAGTAATGTCATTAATCAACCTGTTTTGTCATTAATAATGCACTTTCACACAACACGCGGGTGTCCCAGAGATGCTTGCCTATGTTTCTATTAATCCTAACGAAGCTTGCAACTGACATGGTCGCTGCTATGCGGGATTTCAGTCTGCGCATGCGTCGGTCATACCCATGTGATGTGACGCATTCGTAGTTCTGGAGGGATTTTTCGCACATGCGCATTACAGCTAAAATGGCCGCTTTGTTTTTAACATGCTCTCTGCTTGCTACTGCCGCTTCTGATCAGCTGTCTATTTCTGCTTAACCTCTAATGCTATAGATATTATAAAGTAAGGGGTGCAGTGAAGCTAATCACGGTATACAGTGTATTAATATTTTCTGTGTTTCTAATTTGTTTTCGCTTACTTTTCATGTACCGCGTATCTGTGGGCCTGGGAGTGGGGAGCCTCTCCATCTTAGAAGTCTGAAAGGGACTCATCACGTGACAAGAGAAATGAAGTCTTGCAACAGTGGAACTCAGCCAGCTGGCTGCCGAAACTGAGATGCTCCTGGGAACCTACCCTCTGCCCTAGAAGACTTCGACTTGTACCTGAAATGTATCAATTTATATGATAATGTTTGTGTGCCCTATTGTTTCAGCACTATTAAGCCATGGGAACTGGAATGTAAGGGATGGGTACGAAAAATTAAATCTTCATTGTGGGAACACTAAATACGAGGTGGTGACAATGACCTTACCCCCTCTCTTGTCCAATCCAAAGTTGGGGATCCTGTCATTTGCAACATTTGTGGGTGGTCCACTGACCCGAAAACAGTATAACTAGTCTAGATTTAGCTAGAGAAATTGTCCGACTTGTCCAAGTAGCAGACCTATAACCGACCCTACGAACTCTATAGGTGATTGATACAGAGAGCTGCGGAGCACTCTGTCCGTAATTTCCACAAACTCCAAGGGGTGGAATAGTCTTAAGTGCTGGTGAAGCACTTTGCTGGGGGATTCGAGAACCCAATCGGGGTTATTGGCGGATTCCGTGCAGAGAGGGAGTAGCGCAGGCGTTGCATCCGAAGCTGCAGGTGTTGGTCGTACCCTTTGATGAGCCCTGTCCTGATCCAAATCCTGAGGGGTATCCTGTCCTGACTGTCCATGAGCTGTACCTGCTCGCCTACTGGCATCCTAAATCCTTGAGGGTCCTTATCCTCGCCTTTTCCCAGACTGACCCGTGGCCAGGGTTAGTCCTCATTTCCGTACTAGGTAAATATAATTGTGGGTGTCCGTCTATCTATTCTCTTTCCTCTCCTCCTTTCAATAAAGCATCCTTGCCTATGTTATTTTCCCTGTCTCTTCCAAAGATTTTACATGCCACTGTTTATTAGTTATGTTCCAATTTTCCCCTTACCTGTAGGACATTATTGAAACTGTTTACTTATTTTAGTGTGATCTATTTTTACTCGTGTTTAGAATCTATGCTTAAATTAGTAGTTAGAATAAGGTCGGTTTGACATCACTTGTAGAAATTCTAGCACTCCACCAAATAGTATGGTTGTCCAATTTTACCTGCCTTAGTATAAGCCTGAAAATTGAATAGCATGTTCCCTGTTACCCTATTCCTGTAGATTGTTCGCACTCAATGGTGCTCACTCTCATTCATAGTTACATTTTAGTCCTGATTCTAGTCATTGATATTCTAATCTGTATAAACCTTATTTCTCCTGGCATATGAACGCTAAAACTTTTACCATATAAAGTCTTGAAAACACTTCAGGTGTCTGTGGTTATTACAATCGTAAATTGTTATGTAAATGTATGAGGTATTTTTGGTAGTCTTATCTCCTACCCACTGCTAGCTCCTGATTCGTCGGGAACATAGGTACCTGTGGCAAGGTGGTAAGTCAGGTACACTGGAAATAGTAGTAAGGAAAAACACTCGAATTACTGATAGTAATGTGTAAACTCGCCCGATTCACAAAAATACACTCATAAACACGTCATGGGCCCAAGTACGTGTAATCTGGTGAAATAAAGAGTCAGGCGACCTGCGCGCTCTATCAGTAATTTTCTGGTAGCAAGATGATGGTTAGGACTAGTTAAGATTGGTAGATAAGATAGTTTCTGCTGAACTGGGAAAAATAAAATGTGCTGCTAAAATTTAATTGCTGCTAAAATAAGTTTTTTCTATTATTGCTTTGAAAATGTTATAAAATGGTTTGAAATTATATTTTATGAAATGCTGCTATATTATTGCATGTGATTAACAAATTGTGAGTGATCGTTCTATGTTGTTTGGAATCCCCGGGGAAATAGAATAGCGGGTGGTGAGTAGAATCCACTTGGCTGTGAGGTCACTGGCTGGGGGGAAGATTAGTGCATGGTTAGGCAGAACTGGAAGCGCTAATTAGGACTTTTCTGAATGAATTATTGAATAAATGATAGCTACGAGTCCACTGTTGAAACTCCCGTTGTGATATCACCTAGTAAGGGTCAAATGCGGAAGGAGTAGTAGGTTCTTCGGAGCTTGAGAGATAGCAAAGGAGTCCGCTGATGAAACTTTTGACTTAGTAAATATCCCGGAAAGAAGTGGATGAGTCAAAGAAGTAGCAGGTTCTCTAATGCTCGTGTGAAGGGATAGGCAGAAAGATCTATCCGTAGTGAATGAAAAGTAGACAGAAGTGGTTTACTTGCAGTGAGAGAAAAACTTTTTTCCTTTTTAAAACCCTCAAGCACAGTGGCGAAAGTTATACGTTGTTAACTAAATTGAGCACTCGCACTTTAAGAAAAATTCAAAGTTTCCGTTACCTTGTGAAGGAGGGAGTCGGTCGCAAGGTCGCACTGACGTCGCTCCGTGCCGCGCTGGTATTGGTTGAAACAGCGGGTGTGTAGTGAAGCTGGAATTGTAAGGGAGGGGTGAGTGCCGAAGCGTGAGACCGCGTCTCGCGAAAAGGCCGCGCACCCATAGGTCAAAAGTATTTGCAACCTCCGTGTTGATTGGTTGCTGTGAATTGAAAGACGTGCTAGCATTGGAAACACCATAGTAAACACAAATTAATCAATCCGAACTTGAAGACAGTTTAGAGAGGTGTATGTGGTATCCCGAATTTTTACCTGATCCGAAAAATCTAGGTTTTAATAAGGAGCAGATGCTAAGAGGTAGACCTTACAATATGTACGGAAGCAAGAGAAAAATGTCATTTTCCGAAAAGATCAAGAACTATTTCAAGAAAGACAAGCCCATTAGAACTAGAGAGGGTGTAATCATTCCACCACCTAATACTCCTGCATCATTTATGATGTTTTACAAAGGGTATCATACCTGTGTATGGTTGGAGAATTGGGTAAAGTATACCGAAGATGACGGAGTCTTAGCATTTCCCCTCTATGGTACCGTTAATAGTAGAATCCTGTTTAACTTGAGGACCCGAATGAATGACTTACACCCCAGACCCAGATTAACGCAATATGAAGCTTTAGAGGAATGGGAGATTGAGGCTCTAGAGCGAGACAGACCCCAAATGGATAAGGGAGTGAGCAAATGGTATCCAAAATTGCAGAGGGAAACAAAGGAGAAAAGGATGAAACAGTGGAGACAGAATATGATGGTCGAGGGACTATTCCCAGTATTCGGAGCAAAAGAACTAGAGGGAGGCAAACGGACAGAGAAAACCCGACATTTAAAGGCTATGGGGGATTCAGAAGTTGAATACATGGAGGATTTATTAATGAAAAATCTACCACCCTATGCTGAAGAGTCTGGGCCCCTGAGTTCGAAAAACCCATTTTTCCGACATCCTAGAAGTAGAAGGGCCAGTGAGACAGATATAGCTGGTACTGGTAGTAAACTCAGTGGTAATGATGGATTTTGTAGGCCTGGCACAGCGATCCCAAATTACAGACCCTTCGATGATGAAAGACCAGGTTTGGCAATCCCAACTGCCCTGAGTATATACCCTTCATTAGTACGTCAAGTAATGCATGACAACTCTATGGAAAGGGCTTTACATGAACGAGAAAAGGAAGCATTGATAAAACAGCTAAATGAACTTATTCAGACTATAGCTCAGATAAATCCCAGTCCTGAAGCCTTGACAATTCCAGTCACTATTGGTCCAGTTGTTTCTCTTTATGGGGATAGACAGGCTAGTCCAAGAACTCCAGTTATTACGCCCATTGTAGCACCGCCTAGAAAAGAGCCGCTCATAGTTGATGATCAGGCAAGCGAATGTGAGTCTGTGATCTCCCTGATGGATCTGCCCATAAGGGAACCTGGAACCAGTGTACCACGGTCGGGAAACCAGACTAAGGCAAAGGAAGCCCTGATAGAAACAGCTTCAGGTACCCGGAGTGCCACTGTAGTGACTCCGGAAGAAATAGAACGCTGGTCCCGAGAAATGGAAAAAGAAACTCCTCAGCCAAAACCATTAGATATATACAAGCTAAGAATAGAGCTGGAGGAACTGACGGCTGGGAACGTGAGATTAGACAGGTTAAATACCTTTGATGAAGAAGAATTGTTGTTCCTATGCAAAAGCCTTACCCGGAACACTAGAGTGCTCCATGAAAAATTAATGGACACAGCCGCAAATATGGGAATAGATGTTAGTCGATCCAAGGTACTACAGAAACCCTACAGAGCAGAATTTTCCGACAAAGATTTAGAAAATATGAATGTGTCAGGGAAGAAGATACGGATAAAAGAATTGCTGAACATAATGCAGAAATGGGGAGATCTAGACAAATGGAAAGCCAGATGGGCAAAGAAAAAGGAAGACAGTAAGGCCAAACCAAAGACTTCTGAATATGTTCTAAAAGAAGTGGACAAGGCAGAAAATCTGTATCCCATGAGAGAAGTACCAGGTGGGAAATATGTACATGTCCCATGGTCCCGACAGGATATCGTGTCCTTTACCAATGACTTCCCAAAATTAAGAGAGAAACCTGTAGAATGGTATAGGCAGGTTGAGCGATTCGTGAAGGTCCAAAAATGTCTCCTGAAGGACCTGGATGGGTTCTTTGACATTGTAGTTCCTGTAGACTTGTGGACAGAATGCAAGATTGCAGTCGATTGGCCAAGTGAAGAATATGAGAGAGACTCCAGAACCGGAGCTCCCTCGCCAGATGTAATGAGAAAGTATGATAAAGTAATACAATATCTAAAAGAGAAAGTGCCAACGAAGGAAACTGATTGGACCCGAATAGATAGAACTACTCAAAATCGTGATGAAACAGTGCACTCCTACTATGAACGACTATTACAGGTATTCAAAACCTACAGTGGAATCGATAATATTGAAATGAAGGATATGACCCATTTCATTTACCGATTCGTGTTGGGGTTGAGGCCTGAAATATCCCAGTGGATCAGGGATAATAAAATCTGTTGGCAGGGAAAACCCATAGATGAGGTCCTCAAGTATGCAAAGTACTGTGAGGATGAGCTGGAGAACAAAAGAAAAGCCCTGAAGGAGAAGGTGATGTGGGCACAAGTAAAATTGGCTGAACAACAAGAGAAACAGTTAAGTAAAATGAATAATAATGCTCAAAACACTACTTCGGGGGTAGGGGGGAAGCCCCGAGTAAAAATGAGTAGAGAGGAAGCCAAAAAGAAATTTCCCTGGTGTGGTCAGATAGGGCACTGGAGAGACGAGTGTCCACATTTGCAGGCTGGTAATGCCCCCATAAATGGTTTAAATCCACAGGTGCAGAAAGAGGGGCCACGAAAGAACCAGCAACAGGTAAAACAGAATCAGTTGCCTCAAGCTCCTAGACCTAATTATAACAAGCATTTACAATGCAATGGTCTCGGCATTGTTAAAGTTAGAGCTATTGGCATTGCTCATGACATTATTTATGTTTTTAAAACATAAATAAATGGCATTGACATTTACAATGCCAATAGCTTAATCCCTCGCAAATGCGAGACCTATTGCATTTGCACCCACATAGAGCCACACCCACACACACATACAGAGCCACCCGCACTCACCCACACACAGAGTCACACACACAGAGTCACAGAGACGCACGCACACACACAGAGCCACACACAACTCTCTGCCCAGTAACGTCCTAGGTAACAGAGGCACAAAAACCGGATCACAAGCAAGCGCAACCATGGCAAAAACTTTGTGTTCAAGTGATACAGAGCCATGTCGGTATTAGTTCGCACTGCACAGCGGAACCCTGTCAATAAACCACACAGGTTGACATGACCATTTCACGAAGAAGATCTGCAGCCAGTTTCGTTTTTGTTTTGTTTATTTATTAATCATTGGCTATTTACGAGCCAGGGTTTGTAGTTTCACTAAATACATACATACAAAGCCGGAGTGCTTCAGTGCCGTTCATTGAAAAATAGAACTAAAACAGGGCGGAAAGTATCTGTGAAGCACCTGCATGCCCAGAGGGACTGCGCTTGATCAGCCGTTGTATTACATTATTTTTTGACCGAATTATTCGAAATTTTTCGGTTGGCAGTGGTGACTAGCCTGGCGCAGTAGAGTGTAAGTCATTGTCTAGCAAGGCAAGGGCTGTTGTTGCAGCAGCACAATTGAGTTTGTTTGATTTGATTAGAGTCGATTACTCTGCTTTGAAATGGGTAGTGGTAGGCGATAGGAAACTGAGACTGTCTGAATGATGCCGGAACTAAAACAAGTGTTGCCACATAGATTGAGTGCTTTGTGGTGTCCTGAGTCGGAAAGCCGGGACTATGTGAATTGCATGTACATGTGGAACTGTTTGCTTGATTATTCACCCACATTATATCGTTTTTAAAAAATTGTAATTGCGCCGATTTTTAATTAGTTTTCACTCGTGGTGTACCTGACATTTGATTCCTAACTAGTAAGGGACCCCCGTTACCCTCCAGCTGTAAACGCCGACCCAGTAGCAGAGTCATTCACTACCTGGGGACCGCGTTTTAGGATTCGCCATCTTGGGTGAGGGAAACAGCAAACGAGCAGACTAGTGCTCGGAACATCCCGCCCTCGCAGCTACAAAAGGAAGTAGGAATTCACAAGCACAGACTGATTGAGTGCTTTGTGGTGTCCTGAGGCGGAAAGCCGGGACTATGTGAATTGCATGTACTTGTGGAACTGTTTGCTTGATTATTCACCCACATTATATTGTTTTTAAAAAATTGTAATTGCGCCGATTTTTAATTAGTTTTCACTCGTGGTGTACCTGACATTTGATTCCTAACTAGTAAGGGACCCCCGTTACCCTCCAGCTGTAAACGCCGACCCAGTAGCAGAGTCATTCACTACCTGGGGACCGCGTTTTAGGATCCGCCATCTTGGGTGAGGGAAACAGCAAACGAGCAGACTAGGGCTCGGAACATCCCGCCCTCGCAGCGACAAAATGGGACCACCCTCCAAGGAGCGCAGCGGATGGGCGCAGCGGGCGCGCCTAAGGCGCGCCGAAGGTAAGCCAAAGGTAGGCCCGTCTGTGCCCGTCCGTGCACAGACCGGGCATAGGGCTGGAAACGCTGTCAGCACTAGACCCTTCATTACCTACAGCAGTCAGGAGCTATTGGCTATCGGTAGATCTGCCACGACCTGCTGCTGTAAACTTGACATGACGACACTAAAAGGCACTATAAATTGCGGTCAATGCCATATAGTGTTCTATCCGAAGCAGATTGCTGCTTTTGCAAATAATGCTGTTTTAAAAGGGGCACTGATCAATGCTAGATCCCTATCTAAACACGCACTCGACATATATGATACCATTGTAGAAGATAATCTTGACTGCCTGTTCGTCACAGAGACGTGGCTAAAATCATGGTCTACGCCAGACATAGTGCAAGCACTCCCCCTGGGATATCAGATCCAAAGAATGGACAGGGAGGAGACTCGGGGGGGTGGAATAGCAATAATATATAGAGATTCCTACAACTGCACCACAACGAAACTTCAAGAGCTCAAGGACGCGGAAGGGATGTGCTTTTTACTTAAACTCACAGACTCTTTTACCTTTGCTGGTGCTTTAATCTATCGCCCCCCAGGTCCCTGCAAAAGCTTTCTAGAAAGCATAGGAGAGGCACTGAGCCCCCTGGCAACGCGCTTCTCTAATTTCACTGTATTAGGAGATATCAATATCCATCTTGACTCACCTATGGATACCTCAGCAATCACCTTTAGGGATACCATGGACGTATTGGGCCTGACTACATGCGTCACACAGCCCACACATGAGGCGGGGCACACGATTGACTGCTAACTAACCTGCAAGACATTCAAATCAAATCCCATAAAATCCTAACCTGGACAGATCATACATTAATACCATTTGTACTACCATTTAAAATACTAAGAAAGAATAAACTCGCAGGGAAAACTGTACACAGCAGTCAATTAGAATGGAAAGACGCCATGAAAAATCCAGAACTGCTTAACATAGCAAAAGAACACGAACCTTCATGGTCAGGACAGCCTGAAGACGATAATGACAACTTCAGGAAATGGATGTCAGACTTGAAAGCAACAACAGCCCCGACCAACCGTAAACCTAGACCAACGGCTAAAAAACAATCAGCACCATGGTTTAACCCCATGTTAAAAATAAAACAAGGAGAAGTTCGTAGAGCCGAACGCAGATGGAGAACTAACTACTGCATTGAAGACAGGATTAACTACAAATCCACCAGAAGCGCATATCATGCTCTGATTAAACAAGCCAAAACCAACTTTTACACCTCGGAAGTAGAAAATGCCAGAAACAAACAAAAAACTATTTTTAAAATTGTCAATAGTTTTAATAAACCGAAAATATTAGAACAAGAAATCCCGCCCTCAGAACAACTATGCAATACCATCGCAGATTACTTTGAAAACAAGGTATTAGCACTCACCAAGGATTTCATCACCGCTGAAGTCAGGGTAAATGAGGAAAACGTGGAAAGGGACAGACTGGAAACTTTCCTGCCCATTAGCTTGGACGAGACCCATAAGGCTATCTTAGCGGCCAAGTCAGGTTCCCCGTTCGACCCATGTCCTCCCGCACTGCTACATATGATGGTGGAGGTAGCTAACCCTGTGATTAACAGCATTGTAAACTCCTCTTTGACCACAGCAACAGTCCCAGCTGAATGGAAGCTAGCGGCAGTCAAACCATTGCAGAAAAAGCCACTCCCTGATCCTACCACCTTATCCAACTTAAGACCTATATCCCTTCTCCCTATGCTGTGTAAAATCACTGAAGCCTGTGTAAACAAACAGATCACCAAATTCCTGGAAGAAAATGAAGCCTGGCATCCCAATCAATCGGGTTTCAGGGCTCAACACTCCACGGAAACTGCCCTCCTGCTCACCTCAGATACCATCCGCATGGCCCTGGACCAGGGTAAGAAGGCCGTCCTGATTTTATTGGACCTGTCGGCGGCCTTCGACACTGTGTCACACGCCATTCTGATTAACAGACTTGAAACCTTTGGCACAGTGTTGGAATGGATCAAAAACTTCCTGAGTGACAGGAGACAAGTAGTTACTCTCGGAGAATTTCGCTCCAAGGAAAAATTGATAAAGATGGGCGTACCACAGGGCTCAAGCCTCAGCCCAACGCTGTTTAATGTCTACACCGCCCCTTTAATTAAACTAATATCGTCATTTGGAATTGATGTAGTCGCCTATGCCGACGATACTCAATTGATATTGGCTTTGGACAAAGACACACAGGAATGGGAAGAAAAACTTAAAAGCTGCCTCACGGCAACCTTTGATTGGATGAAAGTCAATCATCTAAAATGCAACACAGGCAAGACAGAAATCGTGCCAATGGGCCCAAATAACAACTTCACGCCCAAAACCTGGTGGCCAGAAAAGGCAGAAATCCCACCGAACACAACCCAATCGGCACGAAACCTAGGGATTACATTTGACAGTAATCTCTCTTTCAAGCAGCAAGCCTTGAAAGTGGCAGGTAACTGCTTTGCCATTATTAAAGGACTCAGGAAGTTTTTCGACCTCCTTCCTCTTGAGGCTAGGAAGACGGTAACAGTCGCTTTGGTGACATCGCGGATAGACTATTGTAATAGTCTATATGCAGGTACTACAAAAACCACCACACATAAGCTTCAAATGGTGCAGAATGCCGCAGCTAGGTTAGTCCTTAAATGGCCGAAGAAATCTTCTGCATCATCTGCACTAAATACTCTACATTGGCTCCCAATTAATAAGAGAGTCCTCTTTAAAATGCTGATTATCACCTTTAGAGCCACCCATGCTCTGGGACCAAAATACCTACAGCAGAGATTCGCCAGATACCATCCCTCTCGCAATCTCCGTTCATCTAGCTCTAATCTCCTGTCAGTTCCTAGGTTCAAGCTCAGCACGAGAGGTGGCAAATCCCTTCCAGTACTCGGAGCAAAAGCGTGGAACACTCTTCCCCCCGACCTCCGTGCCCTAGACAAGGAAAAAGATTTCAGAAAGGGACTGAAAACCTGGATTTTCAAGCTACAGGACTCCCACGTTAGAGCACTAGTGTAACAGTTGGGTGAGTTCCATCTACTCCCTACCGGCTTCCTCCATCACTGAATCAGTATCTGGCGCCTTGATGCTCCCTGGAGTGAATGCAGCGCGATACAAATGCTATTTTACATTACATTACATTACATAGACAAGGCAGATTTCCACATATGCAAATAGGGGCTCGTTTGTTTATAGGGATATTGTTACTCGCACTAGTAACACGATCCCAGGTTATCTGAGATCGATAGAGATCCCATTTTAAAGGACCAGCAGATCCACTCTTTAACGCGATTGCAATCGCATTTGCACTATCCTCGTAGTGGAGAGCCGCAGTGAAAGTATTTTTATATTCCATAAACTCGACCCGCGGGTGCCGTAGGGCAACGTGAGCACTGAATTGCCCTACCCTTTCTTCAGATATTGGGAGATTAAGTGATTTGCCCAGGACCCAGGTTGTGGACACGACCCCAAGGCTCGAACCTGGAATACTGCCTAAATTCTGCTGTCCTCTCCCTAAACTTGGTGCCCAGAGTCGGGTCACATTGCTTTTCATAGTCATGTGCCAAGAGATCCGTGCACATTTGTGCAGGCAGTCGAATTATCAGTTTGAATTGCCGCTTTACCAACTATAATACCTCTCTTACAAACAACGTTTCGGGATGCAACTAATGCCAGCGCAGCTGTGTCGCCAACGTAAATGCAAGACAATTTTCAAAGTATTGAGGTCTGTCTCTGCGGGCCGCCACCAGCCTCTACTCCTGGTAGAACTCACCCAAATTATCGAGGGGCCCGCTCCTAGCGCCTCACATGTCGGCCGACGGCCTGCTGAGCGGTCGAAAGAAGCTGTCCCAGGTCAGGTCGAACAGTAAACGCTTGCCCCCTGCTCGCTGGTAATTCTCGCCATGGACCGTAACTCCACTCAACCATGTATGTTACGGGCATGCCTCACTACGGCAGCGTGCCACCATTACCACCGCGCCACATACGGGTGCCGCGCCCAACTTTCGCAACGCCGCATCAGGTCCTACCACGCCTGCACAAGCGGCCTTACTCCCGAAGTCATCTCAGACATTTACGCCACAATCTCGGCGGAACCCATTCGCAGTTGGCAGGAAGGGTGCGGGAAGGGAGATCGGACCCTGGTGGTGCCAGGCCATAACGTAGAGTTGGAAGTCCCAAAGGGGGGGGCAGCGCAACATGGAATGGAAACCCCTAGCATTGTTATGCAATCTTGACAACCGAGTAGCACCCAGACAAGTTGACCCATTTCCGTCATACAACCACAGCTGGGTGCAAGATGAAAAGGCCTAAACGACTCCGAAATAAGACCAAGATGGCAGCCGGTGCACACCCAGCACCTCTGGGCTGTCCCGACCCCGCCCCTAAATCACCAAACGACACATCCCGAGAGAACTGTTGCAGGAATAGAACAAACCAAATTAGCATGCCATAGAGTCGAAGCTACGCAGGCAAAAGGCACACAATCTCCAGCACTGCATGAAGCAGACTGTAAAAACAAAGTAAGAATAAATATGACTAACCTGTCTGCGCCCGGAGCCCTGGAGAACAGGAAGTCGAGCGGTGCATTATTCTAACAAATAATTCGGACTTACAATTGAAAAGAGGGGGGGAGGCGCAGGCCATGCTGTGGGATGGAAAGTCTGGGGATAAAAGCCTGTGGCTGCCCCCGTACTTATGAACCCGTCGCCTACCCCTGAACGCTGCCGGGAAGGGAACATGCCCCTGGACGGCCGGCATCTATTCTTTCTCCCGCGACGGTATTTGGCCTGCCCCAGTGCAAGAGTCACGCTGGTGTAACTCTGCCCTGCGAACATCCACGCACCCCCAGACCCTGTGCAAGCTGGGGGGGGGGGGAGGGAAAGTGGCTTTCCGCCATTCTGCAAGCACCTGTCTGGCCACTCTGAGGACCCCGACACTATGCTGTGCGGGGCGAGCGAAAGCTGGGGCAGGGCATGGCCGGTACGGTGCAATAGCATCGAGCGTCCGGGGGGGTGAGGGGGGGCGCTGACCGTCGACACTCGACAGTGTACAAAAGGCCCGATCTGAGCACGCCCCCCACCGGCCTCACACGCCATTGCCCCTTCCCACATGGTAGTGCCGGGGGGGGGTGGTAGCCAGACCGCTCACTGTATGTCTTCTGATCCACCCGCGCCAGTCACTCTCCTGCTCTCGGACCCGCCACGAAAGGGACAGAGATTCCTCCCGGCCCTGTGCCCCCCAGCCTCAGTGGCCCACAGCTAAGCGGGCCGCCCGGCACAGCTACGACCCCAAAAAAAGGGGGGGGGGAGTGCGCATCGAGGCGAGGGTAGGACCGACAAATGTCCGCAAATATGCCCTGCAAGCCGCCCCAGCAGCTGGGGGGATAAAACACGGACTATGCTTTCGAATCCCCCTGATTCCAAGGCGGGTAGGAGGGCATTGTTTCGAGATTACATAGATTTAATGTGTGATTATGAGTAATCCAGGGATGCCCTCACGGCGGCCATTACTGTTGCAGACCTGCTGTGCAGCAACTTCTTCCGGCGGCGGTCGGGGAAATGGAAACCAAAAGCGCCGGCAAAAGAAAAACAAGCGGTGGAAATGTGCATATGCACGCAAGAGAGAGATGTTCTTAAAGGGGTTACTCCAGAGGGCCCCGTAGATCTGCAAGTGTTAGTTTAATATAGTTCTGTGGAGATGGACAGCGGGAGCATGCGACCTACCGCATCTACAACAACAGCTTAATGGCGGCCAGCGCTTCTGAAATTTTTCGGAATTGGGGGCGTGGTTTTGAAGTTCTGAGTGACAGGCAACGTCACTGTCTAAAGAACATCAAAAATTACGCCCCCAAATCCGAAAAGGACGGGGCTTGTTTGGAGTGACGCATCTCTCCTCCAATGGCTGGCCTCCGTTTAGGAACCCAGCCAATGAAGGAGAGATGGGGCACGGAGGCGGGACCTTCGGCGCTACTCAGACTCATTAAATCTCCGGCCTAAGACTGCGCAAGCGCAGCCTTTTAGGCCTTCGACCTAAAAACCAGGCACAGCAAAATGAGGGGGTCGAGGTATGGGAGGGAAGAGATGAGAGAAATGCAGCAACTTCGCAATTCCTGTTAAATGATACATTCCTCTGTGATGAACCATACTGACGGGGCCTGAGGGGGGAGGACGAGGAGTGCGTGCATCGCGCCTCCTTACCGGTAGACCAGACAGGGCCATACATTGAAGGAAAGGTTGAAGGAAATGACGTCACCTTTCTGTTGGACACTGGTGCTACCCGTTCTACTGTGAGAACAGTAGACGTTCCAAACCTACCCCTCTCGGGAGAAGCCATCCAAGTAGTGGGTGTGTCAAATCAAATAATCAGTACTCCAGTAACTGAACCAATGGAGATTTCTATAGGGAACTTTAAAGAAATGCACAGATTTGTTGTCTGTGACTCTAGTCCTGTGAATTTACTGGGACGTGATTTGTTGTGCAAAATGAACTGTACCATCTTTTGCACACCAAAGGGCGTCGAAATTCAGACCCCAGATGAAGATGGACTGTACAAGTTGATGTTACTAAGGCCTGACACAGAAATAAAGACACTGACAATACAGGACTTACCTGAAGAACTCCAACAGAAAGTGATACCAGATGTGTGGGATTTCACTGGGAGAGATGTGGGATTAATGGCAAATGTGGACCCAGTTAAAATAGCCATTAAGACAAATGCAGTATACCCAAATATCAAACAGTATAAAATGAATGCAGAAGTGAAAGCCGGAGTTGCTATTGAAGTAAAAAGGTTTTTAGAAGCTAACATTATACAGGAAGTAATGAGCAGTCCTTGTAATTCACCCATAATTGGAATTGCAAAGCCTAGTGGAAAGTATAGGGTAGTGCAGGACCTGCGAAAGGTAAACCAGATTGTTGTACCTTGCTGTCCTATTGTGCCGAATCCTGCAGTGATCCTGTACCAAATTCCATGGAGTGCGGAATGGTTTACCGTTATTGACTTATGTCACGCATTCTTTTCCATCCCATTGCATCCAGACATCAAATTTCTTTTCTCATAGAAACAGCTAAGAGGTCTTTTGGTTTCCAGAATTAGTGTCCACACTAAGAACGAACTGTGTTTCTACTGATATTATCCATACCCAGAATTATGAACTTATTCTCGGAGATTAACTACATGTTTGGATTTGTTTAAAACAATATTTGTCAATTATAAGATACTAATATCACAGCCACTACCCGTCATCACAAAAATGTTTAAGTGCAGGGGCATAGCTGTTTTTCTAAATTTCTTTTCTCATTTGAATTCGACAGTCACGTATATGTCTGGAATCGTGTTCCTCAGGGGTACACAGAGAGTCCTTCGATTTTCAATCAGATTTTAAAAAGATGCCTTGAATCATTAATCTTGCCTAGAGAATCAGTCTTGGTCCAGTACATAGACGACCTCCTAGTGGCGTCTAAAAGTCGGAACGACTGTGTTACTGATACCATTGCCTTGTTGAATCATCTAGGCAAGGGAGTACATAAAGTATCACCTGACAAGTTGCAGTTCTGTAAAAGCTCAGTGAAATATCTGGGGCACCAGATAGAAAAAGGTATCCGGAAGGTCACTTCAGAAAGAATTAGAATAGTTCGAGACATGGAGTTACCCAGAACCCAGAAAGAAGTTAGAATGTTCCTAGGAGTTGTAGGGTACTGCAGACAGTGGATTGCGGGATTTGCTGTTCTAGCCAAACCATTGATAAAAATGACTAAGAAAGGAGTACAAGATCCAGTTGAATGGAATGATGAAAGTATGACAGCCTGGACAAAATTACGAAATTGTCTGTGTTCAGCTCCTGCATCAGGAATGCCTGACTATTCCAAAAACTTTGACCTGTTTTGTGACACACAAGACAATTGTGCACTCTCAGTCCTAACACAAGAACATGGTCTGACCAGACGTCCGGTGGCCTATTTTTCGGCTACTTTAGATCCAGTGGCTGCTGGATTGCCTGGATGCCTGAAAGCAGTAGCTGCAACTTGCACTAGTCTAGAACAAAGTGAAAGCATTGTTATGGGACATTCTGTAACTGTATATGTTCCACATTCAGTTGTGATTCTGCTGACCAGAACCAAGACTCAGTATCTCACACCCAGTCGGCTGACTAAGTATGAGAGAATTCTTATAGGTGCAGAAAATGTGATAATTTCCCGATGTAATGTACTAAATCCAGCAACCTTGTTACCAAACACCCAAAGTGCAGAAGTTGAGGGTGAAATGGAGCATAATTGCATTGACCTAACTGAATTTAGCACTAAACCACGTCCTGATATAAAAGAAACAGCCTTACCTGTAGAAGACCTTGTGATGTTTGTGGATGGCTCCTGTTTAAGACATGAGGATGGAGGTCTGAGTGCTGCCTATGCGGTAGTCACTCTAGAAACGACCCTGGAAGCATCCTACTTAAGTGAAATAAAATCTGCACAAGTAGCTGAATTAATTGCATTGGCAAGAGCTTGTAAACAAGGGAAAAACAAAAGAGTAACCATATACACTGACAGCCAATATGGTTACGGGGTTGTGCATGACTTCGGCCAGTTGTGGCTGCAAAGAGAATTCATGACTTCCTCAGGTACCCCTATCAGAAATGGAAAAGTGGTACAGAACCTACTGGAAGCAATGCAGTTACCCAAAGAATTGGCGGTGGTCAAGTGTGCTGCTCACAAATCTGGCAACGACGATGTGACAGCCGGAAATCGATATGCTGACCAAATTGCCCAATATTGTGCACGATACAAAATGTCACTAAAGATCAAATTATGGGGAGGCGGAAACAGCTGCCAACTTATGGTGTTTGAGAATGTATCTACTTGGAGGGAACTGAAAGAGTTGCAACAAGCAGCAGAACCAGACGAAAAAGAGAGATGGGAGAAAGATGGATGTCAACCTAGGGATAGGGATGGTGTCATGGTTTGTGGTAAAGGTATGCCTGTATTACCTGACAGTATGGTTGATCCTATAACAAGACTCATACATGGAGACTCACACATAGGGAGGGATGCGATGTGCCGTGTTTTTCAAGAAGTGTGGTACAATTCGAAGTTCAGGAACGTTGCAGAGGCACTTTGCCAGAGGTGTTTGACTTGTCAGCAGTTTAACCCGGGGAAAAGAACAGTAGTGGGACAAAGTATGATTGGAAAGGCAGAAGGTCCTTTTATCAGACTGCAGGCTGACTTTATTCAGTTACCCATGTGCAAAGGATATAGGTGCGTTCTGGTTATAGTCTGCTTGCTCTCAAGATGGGTGGAGGCCTATCCAGCAAAGAAAAATAATGCTATTACTGTAGCCAAATTGTTACTAAGGGAACTGATACCTAGGTACGGATTTCCAGAGACAATTGAATCAGACAGAGGTGGGCATTTTGCCAACTAAATATTGGATGATCTTTATAAAGCATTCAAAATTACCCCGAGACTGCACTGTGCATATCATCCAGAGGCTTCTGGAGTAGTCGAACAGGTGAATGGCACTATAAAATCAAGATTGGCAAAAATGTGTAACTCGACAGGATTGAACTGGATAGAAACTTTGCCCCTTGTCCTGATGGGATTGAGAAGCATTCCAGACCGAAAGACAGGTCTGAGTCCCCATGAGATACTAATGGGAAGAGTGATGCGACAGGCATGGGTACCAGGACACAAACTGCTAAATATTTCTGATGATTTGGTACTAGAATACTGCAAGCAGCTGGGTGACCAAGTGCGTTCTATCTCTCACCAGATTGGGGAGGACGCTGTCGCCTGGCCAACAACTCCAGTACATAATCTGAAAACAGGTGATTGGGGTGTGCTAAAGAAACACACCCGGAAGAGTTGCCTTTGACCGAAGTGGGGAAAACCAAGACAAGTGATCCTTGTTACCACAACTGTCGTAAAGTGTGCAGGCGTGCCAAAGTGGATCCATGCCAGTCATACTAAGCGGGTGACCGGAGAAGAAGTGACTGAGGCTGAAGGTGGTGCAGCTGAGGGGTCTCCAGATGAGGGTCCGGAACTAGTTGATGTTGAACTACCGAGCACCAGTCAAGACGAATGGTTCCCAGCAGACGATCTGATTCTTGATCCAATAAGAACCAGAAAGTACTCTTACCTAGATAGAGAGTGGGCTAGTGAGGACGAGACAGGAATAGACGGAGAAAATCAGGTTATCGAGAATCACATCAGACCTGATAAGGAAATAGGTCAAGTAGGGACAGACCAAGTCATCGACACTCCTCCAAAGACTCCAGAAACTGAAAAGGGACAGATAGTAATTAGGGCTGAAGTTCATGCGGAAGAAAATCAAGGGTTCGAAGTGCATGAACAGGAACAGATAGAAATAGACGAACGTGTTCAGGAGACAGAGTCTGAAACAGTTGAAAGTCAAAGACAAATCCAAAATATACCTGAACAAGGCCAGCTTAGAAACCAGGCGGAAGAAACTGAAGAAAGACCTGGGACTAGTCAGACAGGAAGGGAAAAAGATACAGTCGAAATAACAGTGCCACAACTGAACGAAAATAAAAGGGCTCGTGAGGAGAGCCAAACTACAGTAACAGCTAAAAGACTTAAGAAGAAGAAAAGTGAACCCAGATACATAAAAAGACTGAAACTAAGATTAAAGACAGTAGAAGAGAAATTAGAAGACCGAAAAAGGGCTGCCAGTGAAAGAAAAGAAACCGGAGCCCAGCCAAACAGACAAAGTACCAGGATAAAAAGACAAAACAAAAATTATCGGAGTCCTGAATGGACTTATCTGGTGTTGGAAGAAATTGAAGATCTCAAAGTAAGCGACAAAAGCGACAAAGAATCAATTACTGATCAGGGTTCCGAAGAAGAAGACCCAACCTGAAAGTGAAACTACGTAAGCCTCTTGTGTAAAGAAACAAAGAGGGGTTGGAAAGCTTCTTTTGAGCCAAAATGTCTGATTCAAATGTGAATGGAAGACCTAGAGGAAATTGTTGTAAAACATGCTGCAAAGTGTGTTTATGTAGTGTAGCTATAGTACTGATATTATGGATAGGACTAACAATTACCATTCCATTTATGATAAGTAAAGATACTAACCTGTACCCTACTAAACAAGTGACGCCAGACACAGAAGTTGTACAATCTGAAGAAACACCACGAAGTGTAGAAAGACATGAGAAGACTCTTAGCCTTAGACAGACAAAAATGGACATAGATGCATCAGATGAGGGAGGACTACATTATCACAGAATCAGAAACAGAACACATTTAAATGTATTTGCAAATCTTTTAGTACACTATGTAGAAGCCATGGAAATAGAAGACTGCTATGTCTGCATGAAGCTACCTACTTCTGTAGCTGAAGGTGTGACCTATCACCATCTACCCCTAACCTATGGAATTTCCTGTAGTATATTAGCTAGCTTATTTTACAGAAGCACCTTACAGTACTACTATTCAAACTCTGACGTAATCTTTTCTGAACTTCCTATTCGGGGAAACCTGAACATTGTACATATTAGAAGTGATGTGACTCGTTATATGGGAGAATATTTTGTGACTATAGGTGACATAGATTTAAATGAAGCACGCAGAGACAATTTGACCTGTTCATTACATGAACAAGAGAAAATGTTCTTAAAAATGGCAGAAAAGAGAAGGGAGAGTTTCCAGAAAAAGGCAAATGATAAGAGACAGAAAACCCCTAAATGGGCTGAAAACATGGAAAGCACCTCAAATGGTGAATCTAATCCTGTACTGTTGCTGGACTTCGAACGGAAAGGGAAATTCTGTCTTCATCGAGAAAAGACTAGTTATTATAACAATGTATTCATCGGTTCCAGTGAATGCAAACACAATTACAAGGTAATTGGAGGTTGGGGTTTCAAAAATGGGTCAGAACCTGTGTTTCCCGGAATTTATTATATATGTGGAAACAAGGCTTATTTCAAATTGCCGGATCACTGGTATGGAAGCTGCTATTTTGGCATTGTCTTCCCGAAAATATACCATGTGAACAACGCGGCTGGAAGCAATGAAAATACTGATGGTTTAGTACGTAGTAGACGAGAAAGTGTAGGAGAAATTATAGGTGATATATTTAGTGCACTGATACCTGGAGTGGGAGTGGTTCTGAATACTCACCGAATTTGCAAATTGTCTACGGTAGTGGATCGGTTATCAACTGACACTGCTGCTGGAAACGGAGAAACAGTGGCCCTCATTCTACTAGACCTCTCCGCCGCTTTCGACACAGTCTGCCACAGCACCCTTATACAACGCCTCAGCAACATTGGCATACAAGGAAAAGCCTTGGACTGGATCATCTCATTCCTCGCTGGAAGAACTCAAAGAGTCCGACTTCCCCCATTCATTTCAGAGGCCACTGAAGTCATCTGTGGCGTACCACAAGGATCTTCACTCAGTCCCACCCTCTTCAACGTTTACATGAGCCCACTAGCATCCATCGCGCGTCAACACAACCTTAACATCATCTCTTACGCCGATGACACCCAGTTAATCCTCTCTCACACCAAAGACCCTAGCACCGCCAAAACCAATCTTCACGAAGGCATGAAAGAAGTAGCCGAATGGATGAAACAGAGCCGCCTAAAACTCAACTCAGACAAAACAGAGGCGCTCATCCTAGGATCCTCCCCCTCTGCCTGGGACGACTCTTGGTGGCCTTCCGCTCTGGGCACAGCACCCACACCCACAGACCATGCACGTAACCTTGGCTTCATCCTAGACTCCTCTCTCTCGATGGCCAAACGAGTCAACGCAGTCTCATCCTCCTGCTTCAACGTACTTCGCATCCTCAAAAAGACCTTCCGCTGGATCCCCCTAGAGACAAGAAAGACTGTCACCCACGCACTGGTCACGAGTCGACTGGATTATGGGAACACACTATACGCCGGAATCCCAACAAAATTACAGAAAAAACTCCAACGCATCCAAAACGCATCAGCGAGACTCATATTAGACATCCCTCGCCAAGATCACATCTCCGGACACCTAAAAGACCTCCACTGGCTTCCCGTCAACAAAAGAATTACATTCCGCCTTCTCACCCACGCACACAAGGCCCTCTACAATCTAGGACCCGAATGCCTCAACACTCGACTGTCCTTCTACAAACCCACCCGCCAACTAAGATCGTTCAATCAAGCCCTCGCCGCAGTCCCGCGCATTCGAAAATCCACCATGGGTGGCAGATCCTTCTCCTTCCTTGCTGCCAAGACCTGGAACTCACTCCCCACTCACCTCCGCCTCTCTCAAAACCACACCTCCTTCAGAAAACAACTTAAAACCTGGCTATTCGACAAATAAGCAACGCAGTCCCCAAGCGCCTTGAGAACCTCTGGGTGAGCAGTGCGCTATATAAATGTCTGAACTTGAACTTGAACTTGAACTTCCTGCTGGTCAATACTGAAATGGTTGCGATCAAATCAATGGTTTTACAAAATCGACTTGCTCTTGATACCTTATTGGCAAAAGAGGGCGGAGTCTGCAGGATGTTGAAAGCGCAACATTGTTGCACTTACATTCCTGAAAAAAGTGTTGAAATTAAGAAATATGTAAGAAACATTACTAATTTGGAAAAGGAACTCAAACCACTGGAGGTTGATAGTGCCTGGAAGAGACTAACTGATGGTCTCTCCTCTGTAGGTAGTTGGTTTTCTAACATAGGTAGAAGTCTCGTGGGAAAAATACTGATGCCAATGGCTGAAATTAGTTTGATTGTGCTGATCATAATAATTTGCTGCAAATGTCAAAAATGCAGAAAGAAGTATACTGTGAATAAGAGAGGAGTGAAGAGGAATATTGACGAACTTGAATTAGAGGAGTTGAGAAACCAGATTTACAAAAAGGCCAAGAATTCCCATCCTAATAAGGATGCAGAGAAGAGGCTTAACAATAAGTTTGTGGAGATTGAAATGAGTGAGATTTGAAAGAAGTTGGCATCTGTTTCCATTAATAGTGATGATAGTAAATATCATCAAAGAGGGGATTGATGGAGCAAGGATTCGCACGTAAAGCGACTTGCTCACATTCAAGAACCTCGCATAACCAGTAATGTCATTAATCAACCTGTTTTGTCATTCATAATGCACTTTCACACAACACGCGGGTGTCCCAGAGATGCTTGCCTATGTGTCTATTAATCCTAACGAAGCTTGCAACTGACATGGTCGCTGCTATGCGGGATTTCAGTCTGCTCATGCGTCGGTCATACCCATGTGATGTGACGCACTCGTAGTTCTGGAGGGATTTTTCGCACATGCGCATTACTGCTAAAATGGCCGCTTTGTTTTTAACATGCTCTCTGCTTGCTACTGCCGCTTCTGCTCAGCTGTCTATTTCTGCTTAACCTCTAATGCTATAGATATTATAAAGTAAGGGTATGGTATACAGTGTATTCATATTTTCTGTGTTTCTAATTTGTTTTCGCTTACTTTTCATGTACCGCGTATCTGTGGGCCTGGGAGTGGGGAGCCTCTCCATCTTAGAAGTCTGAAAGGGACTCATCACGTGACAAGAAAAATGAAGTCTTGCAACAGTGGAACTCAGCCAGCTGGCTGCCGAAACTGAGATGCTCCTGGGAACCTACCCTCTGCCCTAGAAGACTTCGACTTGTACCTGAAATGTATCAATTTATATGATAATGTTTGTGTGCCCTATTGTTTCAGCACTATTAAGCCATGGGAACTGGAATGTAAGGGATGGGTACGAAAAATTAAATCTTCATTGTGGGAACACTAAATACGAGGTGGTGACAATGACCTAACCCCCTCTCTTGTCCAATCCAAAGTTGGGGATCCTGTCATTTGCAACATTTGTGGGTGGTCCACTGACCCGAAAACAGTATAACTAGTCTAGTTTTAGCTAGAGAAATTGTCCGACTAGTCCGAATAGCAGACTTGTCACCGACCCTACGAACTCTATAGGTGCTTGATACAGAGAGCTGCGGAGCACTCTGTCCGTAATTTCCACAAACTCCAAGGGGTGGAATAGTCTTAAGTGCTGGCGAAGCACTTTGCTGGGGGATTCGAGAACCCAATCGGGGTTATTGGCGGATTCCGTGCAGAGAGGGAGTAGCGCAGGCGTTGCATCCGAAGCTGCAGGTGTTGGTCGTACCCTTTGATGAGCCCTGTCCTGATCCAAATCCTGATGGGTATCCTGTCCTGACTGTCCATGAGCTGTACCTGCTCGCCTACTGGCATCCTAAATCCTTGAGAGTCCTTATCCTCGCCTTTTCCCAGACTGACCCGTGGCCAGGGTTAGTCCTCATTCCCGTCCTAGGTAAATATAATTGTGGGTATCTGTCTATCTATTCTCTTTCCTCTCCTCCTTTCAATAAAGCATCCTTGCCTATGTTATTTTCCCTGTCTCTTCCAAAGATTTTACATGCCACTGTTTATTAGTTATGTTCCAATTTTCCCCTTACCCGTAGGACATTATTGAAACTGTTTACTTATTTTAGTGTGATCTATTTTTACTAGTATTTAGAATCTATGCTTAAATTAGTAGTTAGAATACGGTCGGTTTGACATCACTTGTAGAAATTCTAGCACTCCACTAAATAGTATGGTTGTCCAATTTTACCTGCCTTAGTATAAGCCTGAAAACTGAATAGCATGTTCCCTGTTACCCTATTCCTGTAGATTGTTCGCACTCAATGGTGCTCACTCTCATTCATAGTTACATTTTAGTCCTGATTCTAGTCATTGATATTCTAAACAGTATAAACCTTATTCTCATGGCATATGAACGCTAAAACTTTTACCATATAAAGTCTTGACAACCCTTCAGGTGTCTGTGGTTATTACAATCGTAAATTGTTATGCAAATGTATGAGGTATTTTTGGTAGTCTTATCTCCTACCCACTGCTAGCTCCTGATTCGTCGGGAACATAGGTACCTGTGGCAAAGGTGGTAAGTCAGGTACACTGGAAATAGTAGTAAGGAAAAACACTTGAATTACTGATAGTAATGTGTAAACTCGCCCGATTCACAAAAATACAGTCATAAACACGTCATGGGCCCAAGTGCGTGTAATCCGGTGAATTAAAGAGTCGGGCGACCTGCACGCTCTATCATTACCTCTGCTACTATTGCCAGGTGGCTCAGATATATAATGACAGAAGCAGGCATTACTGTTTTTCGACAAGTTCTAGTTTCTTTGACAAAATACAACTTATGGACAATGCTCGTTGGGCAAAGAAAGAGGAAGTGTTCGTAAGAAGAGCGTCACTTATAAGGCTAGTCTCTATGAATATTGATGAAGTACCATGGCATTTTGGGAAATGTCGTTTTTCTTTATATGTTAAAAATATTTTAATTGGCTGCTGTATATTTTCCAGTAAAGAAAGGCAAAGCATAATCCTCTGTTTCTTTAAAAGAATTGAACATTCTTGGCACAAATGCTAGCAAAGGTTTTATCCTCGCCTTCATGTCCTTAATATAATTGAAAAGTCTTGGTGCGAATGCTAGCAAATTTTTTATTCTTACGTCTACTGGAAAATACCGCTTTATCGTAATCTGGTATTGTCTGAAATAATGATAAATACTTTTCAGCTGATCCTTCTTCGTTAAAAGGGCTTCAAGTAATTCTAAGGTGGTCCGTGCCCAATTTCAGAGCTTGTGGAGACATCAAATGGAAAGGTGTAATCCGATTTCTATGTCAGTCCACGGAGGCTCAGATTATGCTTCTCTTCACTTTACTGACATAAACAGCAGCCAATAAAAACTTTAAACTGGCATGACCCCGGAAGGACAACCCCCTCCAACAGTATGCACCAATCACTATCAAGTCCACTGTATAACTGTCCATGTTTATCAATACGACCTCCTCTTTCTTTGCTGCTGCAGCAGCGAGTTAAGTGCCCTTCTATATTACTTCTTTTCTTGGGGGTAATGTGTGTCGGGGCGGTGATTGTTGACGGCGCGCGCGCGCGCCTGTGATTTGTTGATACGGAGCGGGTCCTCGCTCGTGATTTGGTTTGTTGGTGAATTTTGTGATTGTGCCTTATTTTACAGGTCTTGACCCGTTGCATTGTTTGTGCCCTTGCGGGTGTTCTCGGTCTTCCGCGCGCGAACCGAGGCATGCTGTGCGCTCGGTAGGGGGCGGCGGAGCAGGAGGAGGCAGACGCGAGACGCTCGCGCTCAGGAGGCAGTCGAGCCCGGCCCCACACGCAACGCGCATGCGCGAAGAGCCGGCTTTCGTTTTCCTCGCATTACCGGCTCCTCACGCAGCGCGCGTTTGTAGACTGCATAAGTCCTGGCCTCATCAGAACGCTAAACGGAGCGTATCCGTATTAGAGCTCTGCTCTAGGGGAGCTTGGTGTGCACAAAGGGGTCTCCTTCCACCTCGATCTTAGCCTCACAGAGTGGTGATTCTTTCGGACTACAGTGTGTGTGTGTGTATTTGAGGCACCCCTGGGCTGCTCCCCCCTGTTGAAGTTCCTCCACACCTCCCTGCTTTAGCGCTATGGCGTACTACGCCGAGGAGGATACCCAATGGGCAGAATATAATGAATACAATGAGTATGAGCCACAGGAAGAGCAATTGGAGGAAAATTTGGTTGAGGCTCTGGATACCCACGTCCAAGGGTCGGTGAATAAGGCATTGATCAAGGCTCTCAAGCCTTTTACTCACACCCTTCAGAAATATGGCAAGAGGAAGTTTAAGTCAACCCGGCAGAGTGATACCTCTCCTCAAGCCTCGGCCCAGGTGTTAGCACAGATGGCCAGGAATGTGATGAAGGATCATGGCTCAATGGTTATGGATACGTCTGGGGATTCGTCCCCGTCCCCACCTGTCACTTCTGACTCTGAGGTGGACTCGGTGGCGTCCAGGAAGAGATCGAAGAAGGTGAAACACACCGCCTATAAGGCTGATGATAGTCAGGCGCCGAAGAATCTTCTGTTTGATCCAAACAACATTGTACACCCTAGGTCCACGGAATGGGTGCCGTGCCCGGAGGTGGCACACTATGTGGGTAATAACCTGAGACAGGGTTTCGACAATAGTGTCAGGGCCACGCTCAGATCTGAATGTCCCAGGCCATCCTTGACAGGGAAGGTGGCAGATACGCCGGACTTGGACCCCACAATGGCGGCCTTTATGAGAAAGTTTGCGAAAGATCCGAAAAAGGGATTAGATAGGGCCTGGCGAGGGTGTCAGGACAAAATGTTGGACGTAGCTGGACCCCTCACAAAGATTCTGGACGCAGCTGTCAAGGCAAAGGACAGGAAGGTGCCACTGGATGTGTCAGAGATCCTTGAATGGGCACAACGTGCCATGTGCTTTTTAGGGAACGCAAATGTGGCCCTGTCTACGGAGCGGAGACGCTCCTTTCTTATGAGAATCGACTCCCAGCTGGCGGAAATGGCCCCTACCGAACCTGGTTCCCTCGCCAATGGTATGCTTTTTGGAGACAAATTTGTTAGAGAAATGGGCAAGTACGTTGCCACCTTCTCCGCGCTGGACCGGGCGCAATCAAATATCAAGAAGGTTTTCCACACTGGTGTTTTTGATAGGGCCGGACGCCCACGAGGTCGAGGGTCCGGCCGAGGTTATGCACAGACCTCACGTGGAGCAGATCAGAGAGGCAGAGGCAACAGACGCTCCAACTTCTACCCCTCCCGCGATAGAGGAGGCAGGGGCAAAGGACAGAGAGGATCCTATCGTGGCCAGCAGAATGGTTCTGGAGACAACTCCTACTCAGGTACGACTTTTGTGTCCGTCAGAACATATGGTGGGAGGCAGACTGTCTCTTTTTCTCCACAGGTGGCGCACGCTCACGAGCGACCCTTGGGTGTTGCAGACAGTACAGGGATTTCACATAGAGTTCTATGCCTCCCCGAGCCAACGGCAGAGACCGAATGCCCTGCATTTTTCCCAGACAGAGCAGAGTTTCATCGACGCAGAGATATGCTCCTTACTCCAGAAGGGCGCGATTGTGGAAGCCGCTCCACACGACCTGGACTTCGTGAGCACTGTCTTCGTGGTCCCCAAAAAGGACCAGGGGTATCGGCTAGTGTTGAACCTCAGGGAATTCAACGGCTGGGTGGTGTATCGACACTTCAAAATGGAAGGTATACACCTGCTACGCGACATCCTCCTAGAGCAAGATTGGATGGTACGCCTGGACTTAAAAGACGCCTACCTGGCGGTGTCCATTTACCCCCCTCACCGGCGTTTTCTACAGTTTCAGTGGCGCGACCAGTGGTTCGAGTTTTCGGCCATGCCCTTTGGGCTGTCGTCCGCCCCATGGTGTTTCACCAAGTTGATGAGACCCGTGGTACAGAACTTGAGGGAACGGGGCGTTCGCCTCATCATTTACCTCGACGACATACTGATTTTAGGTCGGTCGCCGGAGATGGTGTCACTCCATCTGTCCTGGACGATTCAACTTCTTCAGGACTTGGGTTTCCTTCTGAATTTGCAGAAGTCCATCTTGCAACCTTCTCAGGCCCATCAAATTTCGGTGACGGCGGAATATATTTCGGGGTCTGCCAACGTGACGGCGGATTGGAACTCTCGATACTTGAGAGATGCGAGCGATTGGAGACTGCACCCTCGAATCTTCGGGGCATTGAACCACAAATGGGGTCCGTGTGTGGTAGACCTTTTTGCCTCGAGGCTCAACAGGCAACTTCCCCAGTTTTACAGCTGGCGCCCGGATCCCTTGGCGATCAGCTCGGACGCCTTCCTTCAATCGTGGACGACGGGCATTCTGTATGCGTTTCCTCCGTTTATCATGATCCCGAGAGTTCTGGCTCAGGTTCGGAGGCAGAAAGCGGAATTGGTCTTGGTCTCACCGTGCTGGAAAGCACAAGCGTGGTTCCCGGTGGCAATGAGTCTCACCTGTGCAGCGCCAGTGCAAATTTCGACGTTCCCGGATCTTCTCACGGACCCGGTGGGTCTTCCCCACCCGTTGGTCCTTCAGAATCAGTTGTCCCTCATGGCGTGGAGACTTTCCGGCGACGTTGGCAAATGCCGGGAGTTTCAGAGGACACTCTCTTTTTCCTATCTCAGGCATGGGCACCTTCCACCCACAAGCGATATGAGTCAGCTTGGAGACGATGGGTTGGTTGGTGTAACGAACGGCAGGGGGATCCGATGGGATCCGATATTACTGTCATAGCGAATTTCTTATCGGAACTGGCGCGGTCTGGTCTGGCTTATCGAACAGTGAATAACTTCCGATCGGCGATCTCCGCGGGGCACCCGCATGTGGACGGTAAGCCCGTTGGGGAACACCCTTTGGTGTGCAGAGTAGTCAGGGGAGTCCGCTTAGTGAAGCCCCCTCAACCCAGGTATACTGAACTCTGGGACGTGTCAGTGGTCCTACGTTTTTTGGCGGCCTGGCCGGCTAATGAGGGTCTGTCTCGCAAACAGCTCTCAGCTAAACTTACACTTCTCCTCTGCTTGGTCTCATGCAGGCGAGTGTCGGATATTCGGGCCTTGGATTTATCAGGTAGAGTATTCACTCCCACGGGAGTTTCTTTTACGATCTCTAGGCGTACAAAAACGCATACAAAATGTATTGCATATCCTGCATTTCCTCATCACAGTAAATTATGTGTGGTCAAATGTTTGAAGGTATATGAGGATTGTACTAGAGAATTTAGAACTGGTTTTGGTCAACTGTTGATTTCATTACAGAAACCTTTCCGCCCAGTCACCAGTGCAACTCTGGCCAGGTGGGTTACCTGGTTGTTGGGCCTGGCGGGTATTGATACCTCTATATTTGGGGCTCATTCTGTGAGAGGGGCTATGGCCTCAAAATCCTTTGGTGCCGGCTCTCGGCTTCAAGATATCATGACTGCGGCAGATTGGTCTTCTGATTCCACCTTTAAAGTGTTTTATCATAAGCCTATTGTGGATGTGGCCTCGGTGGTGGTGGATAAACTTTAAACTAGCATAATCTGAGCCTCCGTGGACTGACATAGAATGAAAAATTGTCTAGCAGACGCGACAAAGAATTTTCAATTCTATTAAGGACACGGAGGCGAGGATTATCCCACCCGGGCTTGCAGGATTGTATTTCATGCAATGTTGTATGGTTGATGAATTCTTGTACCCACCCGAATGATTGTTATTGGCTTGTTGTATTTCCAAGTTTGGGAATGGCCATTACGACTTATGTTCTTGTTTCAGGAGATCAGCACAAGCAGACATGAGGTGAACGGTCTATGCTCTGGAAATCTGTGACGTGGTGCAGGAGGTGCCTTCCTCGACGATGGATGCGATGGTTGCCACGTTGGCCTCCGGTCTTGTTGGACTGTTGATGTGTCGCAAAGAAAGAGGAGGTCGTATTGATAAACATGGACAGTTATACAGTGGACTTGATAGTGATTGGTGCATACTGTTGGAGGGGGTTGTCCTTCCGGGGTCATGCCAGTTTAAAGTTTTTATTGGCTGCTGTTTATGTCAGTAAAGTGAAGAGAAGCATAATCCTCGCCTCCGTGTCCTTAATAGAATTGAAAATTCTTTGTCGCGTCTGCTAGACAATTTTTCAAACATGTATTTAAATGACTCGGGCCCAATGCTTCCCTGACAGGGCATCTTTTTTCCCCCTTTTCCTCTGCTGCCTACTCAACGCCCTCCCTCAAACCCTGCCCAGCACCAAACACGAATACTTTCATAACTGGGAAAATTATGCAGAATTCCGCCAGATCAAACTGAGTTCTCACAGTAATTCCCATTTTTGGGAGATTAACTCATAATGCAGTTAGAATTAAACTGCCGAAAGATAAACGTGAAGGACGAGTCACCGACCACCACTGCTCACGAGTCTCGGTCATGTGACAGACCAACTGTCACTTGTGAACAGGTCCTTCCGACCGCCGCCGTGACTGCGAGTCGTGAGTGGGTTCAAGCATCGCCCACTGTAGACCACCATGGATCAGCCAGCAGTCTTGGCCAAGCCGAAAGAGGCTACTCCCCATAATTGAAAGCGCAATCCAAACCACAGATAAAACCAGCCTGCCTAGTATCTATCCCCTGAAGAAAGGTAGGACAGGAGGCACGTGCAGACTCCGCAACCAATCAGCACATTGAAATTCTTTGCGGAGCACTAGGATTGGCCGAGGTGCCGCCAACTGCTCCAATGTTTGCCCTTATTGCACATTACCAGTACCGCCCACTCTCACACGACTCGCAGAATATGTTGTGCAATGGGATCTGTTTGGTATGCGACCCGGAAGTACTGGATTTACAGGCAAATGACATCCGTGAAAAGATCAACAATGGACCGTAGACATTAGGCTGAATTCACGGGCGACCCTGTAAGTAGACAGGTTGTCACTTTGCTAAGACCAGATCTGTTTATTCAGACAGTAGTTTCAGGTTGTATCTGTAGTCTGACAGATTCTCGCTCGTGGAGAAGCTGACATTCCTTAAGGCGAAAAAGCACTTTAACTTTTTCATTTGTTGTGCATTGATAATAGTGCAATCATTAAATATATTACTATATTAAAATAACTTCAGCATTATTATCTACATCTTAAGTGGTAATCTTTATATAAAAAGTACTGTACTACAATAACGTACTATTTGATATTTACCATCGCTTCTCTACTTAATAACAGTCTAGTAATCGCCATATACGACTAAGCAACATGTTTGCATTTTTGCACCTGTGCATGTAGTGTACTCTGAAGTGCACTATCTGTGAAGGGAAATGAGTCTATGTCTGCGCTATTTTAAAAGCACAAACCAAGGCAATGGAGCGTTGTACAGGGTTAAAGGCAGGAATACAGGCTGCGAGTGATTGAAGAGGTAGCTTGGTTCTGGGAGGAGACGTGTAATATTACTGCTTTGTGCTGTCATGTCTTTAAAGCGAAGCCACTCTAACGTTGTCCTAAATTGGAGCAGTGTTGAGGCAGTCCTGCTGGATACGGGAATGGCGTTCCAGATTCTTGATGCATAGAGAAGGTATATTGCCTGTTTTTTAATTCTTTATAGTTTGTGATGTCCAATCTGATGGTGTCTTGGCAGGGTGTGCCAAGAGCCAACAGAGAAGGGGTGCTTGTCTGCAAGGTACGTGGAGGGTGCTTCTCTTGTTGGCTTTCTAATGATGCAGCTGGTTTTGAAGTTGGTTTGGGCCAGCATGGGCTGCTGATGTTCCATCAGGATTGGGGTAATGTTATCTTATTTCTGCAAGACCTAGATGAGACTTGCTGTGTAGGATGCCCTTAAGGGGGACCTATGTGAAGTCTGTGAGGTCATGGAGCAGGGCTTTATTACAAGCCAGATGGGACAGTTTAAGGGCTATTAAAGTTGTTTTCTGCAAGAAACGGTTACACTTCTTAAGGAGAGAGCTGCTACTGGGTCATCTTTGTGTGTTTTTGGCATGGAAGTTGGAGTTTGAAGCCTTTAAGGTGCATGTCATTGAGCCCGGTTTGCATTATTTCTTGCTTGTTTTTCTTGGCAAATAAGGAGTTCTGTCTTGGTTGGGTTGAGCTTCAGGTACGCTGTGAACATCCAGGTCTGGCTGATGTGCAGGAAATGTTTGAGGCTTTGTATGCCTGAGGCAGAGGGGACTTTACGATTAAGTTCTTTATTGTCAACATATTGGTGAATCTTCATGCTGTTATCTATGAGTAGAGCCTCAAGGAGCCATATGTAGAGGATGAGCATAACAGGTAACTGAATGGAGACATGGGGTTCCATACAGTTACCACAGGTGATAGGGATCTATTGGGACCTGGAAGTGGCCATGTTAAGAAACTAGTGTCAGTCTTAAGTTTAGAAGGAGAACCAGTGGAGGATATTTGCAGTGAATTCCATTTGAGCCTTCGGGGTGTGGAGGTTATTGGAATGGTTGACTGTTGAAAAGGGAGCTGAGAGGTCCAGCAAAATCAGGCAGTAAAGGTCACCTCAGTCTGTGATCAGGAGGGCGAGGTCTGCAAAACCCTTGCAGGTGATATTATGCTTTACAAATGCACGTAACAATGGCTAAGGTCTCTGTGGTGCAGTGGGATGGGTAGTTATGCAGGAGACGGTTAGCACTGATGTCACAACAAAATCGTCTGATCAATCAAGTGGCCAAATTCTCCCCTTCCATGTAAAGAAAATTTCACCTGAATATCGCCAAGATAGGAACTAGGTCAATTACGCCAGCACAATAGACCAACATGTAAAACACTGTAATCCCTTTGTCCCATTGTATGTTTAAGAGGACCACTTTCTGTTGCTTTTTATCATTTCCATTTGTTATTATAATCCCGGAAATTTTAACTGATCTGGGTTTAGACAGCTTAAAAATATTTCAGTTTTTGTCTCTTCATATTTTAGTGATTATTAGTGAAATTCCTAATATAAATGATACTGGGAATGTTGATCTGTACTCGTTGGTTCTACTCATACATTTGCACCAGAAATTGTGAGACTTAGTTGTGAATGGGTTAGCAAACCTGACAGAAGAGTGATTGGCTGACAGCACCCTTTTGATATGTCCTTTTAAAAAAATTCTCAATGTGAATGTCTCTACAGAGAAGTACTGTTGCGGGAAAAATAATCATTAAGTCCTTTTGAGCACACATGCCTGATGCTGAGAACGTTTAAGGTGTACCTTGTTTTGCGGTATTGAGCAGATTGAGGTTTAGGTGCCTCACTGGTTAAATACACTCTCCAAATGCTTTTAAATACATTGTCAAAATACGTTAATTGTCCTCAGAATTTATCCCACAGTTGTTCCCATTTGTATTCTCTGTCATAAAGTACAGTATTAATGTGTGCGGTGTATTCTGATAGTGGCTGCAAACATAGTAAAATATAATCTTGTCTGACGTCCTAGAATGCACACAATAGCTTGTAAAAGGTGGCTTTTGCATCCTAATTGATTATTTAGACACAATGGGGCCGATTAGGATGGAGGATTTTCCGCCTCCTCCGGGCCGGCGGAAGCCACCTCCGGCCCGGAGGAGGCGGAAAATCCTCTGCGGACTCACCAAAGACCCACCGCCGCATTACGATGGCTGGTGGGTCTTGGTTTCTGTCCGCTGCTTTTCCGCCGCGGTCGGATTACAACCGCGGCGGAAAAGCTCTCATTTGGCTGGCAGTGTCTATCAGACACCGCCAGCCAAATTAGGAAGCATTAGTAAACATGCTTTTCCGCGCCGGTTTTCCCGCCGTGGAAAAGCATGTGTACTTTTGATTTTGGGGGTCCGTTGCGGGCCCCCAGGGTGTTGGCGGGTGGGGGGTGCACATGGGGGGTACCTATGGTACCCCCCAGCATTTACATGCACAATGCGGCAGGCACCGCGCGGTGCCTGCCGCTTTGTGCATGTAAATGTAAAACATGCACTTTTAACATTGCGGCGGGTGCTGCTTGAAGCAGCACCCGCCGCAATGTTAAATATCCAGGATGTGACCGCCAGGGTGGCGGTCACATCCTAATCGCACATGAGGGAACGCCGCAGCCCCTGCGGACGTTCCCTCATACTCTGGGGTCGCGGACGGACTCAAGTCCGTCCGCGATCCTAATCGACCCCAATATTTTTATAGGCATCATTCTCCTGTTGAGCTTTCGGAGTAAGGAAGTATAATTTTTGTGAACATGTCATGCTGTTATAATACGCTTTGAAAAATGTTGTACCTGCATTTAGTAGCCTATGCTACTTTGATCTGCTTTCAGGAAAGACAATTTGGAACATGTTCCCGAGTCAAAAAGGTATTTTCAGATATAAACATATGTTTCTGTTGAAAATCCCCCCCATTTGCACCTCCAAGCAATTCACAGTAGTATTCCTGGTAAGGGTAGATGGGTTTATGACTGCCTGTTTTTACACCCGGAGTGTGGGGAAACCTGCACCAGTCTCAGCTTTCCAAACAAACCTTTGGAAATCTTTGTGAATTATTAAAAAGTTTAAAGTGCGATCATGTGGAGATGTAAATCTCTGCATGAACGGTTGCATTGTTTATTGACTTAGGTCAACATAGCTTTTTATTTAGGCTGAACAATATGTATTGATGCCCTATTCAATTACTGGGTTCTTCTTTTCACTGCTTCAAATGTGATGAATCTACTTACTTCAATGGGTGTTTTCCCTTGCATAAGTGATTTGGGAATTTATTTTAGTTAAAATCACTTGCGCTACCACCCCAAACACACTTAATTCTAGAAAATCCTAAAATATGCCTTTTGTTTGATGACCTCAGATAGTGAAACATTCCACACTATCATTTTGAATTAAAGAGAGTTCTACTTCTTAAAGAATTTACCTCACAAAATTATAGAATCTTCTGCAGACATTCTTTAGCCATTCAATATTAACATGAGGGTGAATAAAACAAACGTAATAAGTCCATATTAGCAGTTTTCCTTCATTTGGATTTCTAGAGGCTCATACCGTTGTGGCTGTATTGGATTTAATGTCAGCGCTTGCGAGTTTACTAGATCAGAAATTAGTCCAAACACAACAAATGTTCATTTATTATTTCTAGTTTATGGGGTCAAATAGGTCCACTAGATATTTAGTATTTGTCTTCCAGTAAATAAATGTAATAATGTTGAATATGTTTGCCTTACTGCCCTGACACATTTTTATACTCTTTTTCTTTGTGTTCCAGATGTAGGTATTTCATATTTACTACAGGCTTGCTGCCACCATGGGGAACCAGTTGGCTGGGATTGCGCCTTCTCAGATCCTCTCTGTTGACAGCTACTTCTCTGATATACATGACTTTGAGTATGACAAAAGTCTTGGGAGTACTCGCTTTTTCAAAGTAGCACGCGCCAAGCATAGAGAAGGTCTTGTGACAGTGAAAGTGTTTGCAATCCAGGACCCATCTTTACCACTCCCCAGATACAAGCAAGAGGTTGAAGAGATAAAAATAAGACTGTGCTCGGCCCAGAACTGCCTTCCATTCCAGAAGAGCACCTTGTCTGAAAAAGCTGCAATGCTGTTTCGGCAGTATGTGAGAGATAATCTTTATGACCGAATCAGCACCCGACCCTTCCTTAACAACATTGAAAAGAGGTGGCTGGCATTCCAAATATTGACAGCTGTGGACCAAGCCCACAAATCCGGTGTTCGTCATGGAGACATCAAGACTGAAAATGTGATGGTGACAAGTTGGAACTGGGTTCTTTTAACTGATTTTGCCAGTTTTAAACCAACCTATCTCCCTGAAGATAATCCAGCAGACTTTAATTATTTCTTTGACACATCCCGACGAAGGACCTGCTATATTGCCCCTGAGCGTTTTGTAGAGGGTAGTATGTTTGCCACTGACCTTGAGTCTCTGAAAGATGCTTCAACCCCACTGGTTGACTTGGTGAACAACAGTCAGCGAAGTAGGGGAGATATGAAACGTGCAATGGACATCTTCTCTGCAGGTATTGTACCATTATAAACAAAAACATATTGTGCTTTATGCCTATTTTGTAAGTTTGTGTAAAAAAAATGCAAGTTGTTGTGCTTAAAAAATTGATCACTTCTCCCTGACACTGCTTTGGCCACTACCACCTAGCGATCTTTAGTATAGTATGTAGGTGGTATGTGGGTGATTACCTTTCCAAGTTCTCCTTGTACGGGACATCGAATTTCCTTCCCTAGAAAACCCACACATTTTTGTTGTCTCCTAGTAACCACACAGCATTGCTAGTGAACTGTTGTCAGAAAGCGATCATTCTCATTGGCTAAAATGTGCACGCTATCTTTATCACTAAAAGCTCACTGCAAACATAATACTTTGAACCTGTAATTTATCTGAAATTCCTCTTCTAGTCCACCTCTTTTTCGTGCTTGGTCCTGGAAAATACTAAAATATGTTTAAATAAATCTGCATGCACAGACATTGCCACTTCCAGCGGCTTACACTAGTTTAGATCTTGACTGTCACCAGCAGCCACCATTAACAGTGCCATAGATTCCATAGGTAATCTCTTCCATACAACTTCCAGTTTTTGAGTACTTCGGTGTTGCCAGTAAGTCCTCTAAATCGGCCATGCTTGTCATTTTGGAAAGATATTTTGCTAGATATACCTACTTTATGATAGCCCAAAGCTCTGTGTTTAGTGGATATATATTGTTGTTTAGGTAGTCAGAATTGTCACTGAGTGTGTTTGAATTGTAGCATTCTAGAAGACACCTATTCCATTACTTTTTGTAATCCTGATGAAAAAAATATTTGGAGGTTCACATGTTTGGCCCTTTTATCCATTTGTGAAACAGACTGCAGGCAGCTCTGTAGTTGAAGGTGATGATGGACAACCAGAGGGTCTCATTCCCACACATGTTTTAGTTAATACATGTTCTTGTTAGGTTGATAGCCTTTACTATGAACTGTCTTATTTTTTCGAAACATACGTCATTGTCAGTTGCATAAACTACGTTTTGATTTCTTTGTGTACTATGAATTGGAGCATTCGCTCTAGGTCTAGATTTGGACATGTTGAGAGCCTTTCCACAGAACAGAGTTTAGGAGAGGGTGTTACATTCCTGGAGACTATTTCAAGCCCATTGGGAGACATTTTTAATTGAGAACGTAATCTCATAGTATATTTTGAGACTGAGGGAATTTTGCTTTATCACTCTGGCAAGTATATTCAAAAGGAAAAGCGTCTTTTCCACTTGCTTATAATACTGATATCCGTTGTGACCCACCTTGTTCAAGTTGTCTCCCAAATATAAGCACACAATATTTTTAAAACAAGAGGAAGGATGCTTTTTGATCCATTGATTGTTATGTTATGTTAAAATAACTTACAAAGCGCACAAATACCCATGGGTGTCTTGGCGCAAGCTGAACTTAAACATGCAGAATTAGGACCATCTTAGTTGTTAAAGAGCCACATTTTGAGCTCCTTCCTAAATTTAAGATTGAATAGCTCTTAGGTGAGCAGGAAGGCTATTCCATAGCTTGGCTGTACTGACAACAAAACGCCTACCTCCCAAGTTAGCTTTCTTGACTCTGGAGATCGCAAGCATTCTGGACACAGTGGAGCGTAGGGATCTGTTGAGGATGTACCACTGAAAGGATTGAATTGGACTTAGTGACCCAAGCAGATGGCCTTACATTTGACCCACTTGTGGACCGGGAGCCAATGCAGGTTTCAGAATCCGGGGGCAATCAAGCGAAATTTTGGTAGGTCAAGGATCATTCTGGCTGCTGCGTTCAGGGCTAAGGCCATGATCACATTCTCCCTTGTCTTATTAGGAATGTAGGGTAGAATTTTCCGATCACCCTTAGAGTGTGAACGGAGGACAAAACCACTGTGGAGACTTGGACTCCATATTTGAGCTTGTCATCAGTAAAGAGGCCCAGGTTTTTTCCTTTGGTCACAGATATGGGTGCGGGCCGATCTTATCAGGCCACCAGACTGGAGATCAAGAGGGTAAGAGATTCCCGAACAATACTACTTTAGTTTTTCCAGAGGTGATTTTTCAGGCACTGTTTACTCACCCTGAGACTGATTGCTCTCATACAGTCCTGGAACCAAAGGGGACCTGAAGGGTCTTTGTCAATGGCAACGACTACCATTTGGGTGTCATCAGCATAAGAAGTAAGATGTAGAGTGAAACTTTTAATTGGAGGAGCCAGTTCAGAGACTTAGATATGACAAATGGTGGGGCTCAACAAGGTCCCTGTGGGACTCCGCAAGACAGAGTAAAAGGTTAGGATTCAAATTGGCCCAAGTTCAACTTTTGGGTTCTGTCTGAAAGGAAGGTGGTTAGCAGGAAGAGGGACTTGTCTTTAACCATATGGAGGTCAGACGGTGGATCACGGACTTATGATGCACCATATCGAAGCTGGGGGTTAGGTGAAGAAGAATGAGTGCGGCTGATCCCTCTCTGTCCAAGCTGCTCTTATCTCTTCTGTGGTCCTATTGAGGGCCGTCTCGGTGCTTTGCCTTGGATAAAAACCATACTGGGTAGAGTCCAGCAAATGGTTGACTTAGATAAACTTTGAAAGTATAAATTCATGATTTTTTCAGCAATTTTCGCAAGGAGGGGAACGACGTGAGATGGGACGGTAATGATTCAGTCAATCAGGGGTTTTGTAAAGCGCACCCAGAACGGGTCTCAAGGCGCAGAGGGAGTGGGGAAGGGGGGCGGGGGGTTCCGCAAATCCTGTAGTTTTTACTGAGTTCCATCAAAGAGCTACGTCTTGAGGTCCTTTAGGATCGGGAGGGCCAAGATTGGTCTTATTTATTAGAAGAAGGATGGAGGCTTACTTCCATCTTGTTGGAAACACACCCAATGAGAACATTGTGTTGAAAATGGCGAAAAGATTGGTGGAGATAAGTTCCGGTATAAGCTTAATTATCCTTGGGGGGCGGGGAGCAAGGGCCTTCAGGGGACCCTGATTTTGCTTGGAGCAGGAGAGAAACCACTTGATTGTGAGATGTGGGAGAAACTTCAGAGAAAGTGGGGGGTAGACCTGCTCCGACTGAGGTCTCCGCTGGGACATCTTAAGGATTCTGGGGACCCTGGGCCAAACATATTTTTGGGGCCCTTGTTCAGGACAAGCTTTACATTTATGATCAAATGTCAGCTTTTTTACGCCTTCTTTGGCCAGGTGATCGACACTGCACTGACACACTAGCCCAAATTCTAAATGTATTTTCATCTAATATTCAGGGATAGTGGTGTGTGTTTTCAGCATTGTAATACAGCAGCAGCTCACTAGTATTATTGCAAATAATCTCTGTGACCGAGTTCCTCTTTCGATCTAAAAGGAACATTTTGTATGGATTTTGCATGGTGTTGAAAAACAAACAATGTTTCTGTGCAAAATATCTGTCATAAATTCCCACACATCACTCTTATTAAAAACACATTAAAGGAAATTAGTATTTTAAACAATCTATGTTTAAGAATCATTCAAGGTCATCAGGGCAGGACTGTGTGGAGAACAGAGCCAGATCTCTCAGGGGGGCCCTTGCCAGAGCTCACTTTACCCATGCCTTAAATCGTCTCTGCGTCTCCGCTCGTTATTGGCTTCAGGATGCTTACCTACTGGCTGTGTTCTGTGAGGAGGAACAACCGAACTGCTTTGCTTCTCGACGCTGTTGTTGCCCGAGGATTTATCCACTTCTCGCCGGACCCGCTTCGCAGGTCCCGCCTTGCTGGCCAAGGACATTGTGGCTGTCTATATCTGGTCGCGCACTGGAGCGCGGAGCACGGGGAAGGTGAGGGCTTAACAGGCAACAGGCGTTACACAAAGGGGGGTTGAACCCATGCAGTCCCGGGGACCTGGGCGCTATATGATACATATACAAAAGGGGTCCCCGCAAGGGAAGCGTGTTGTATGCTACACACACTGACACTACTCTAAACTAAACAATAATAAGTAAGTCAAAAGGGATTATTAGGTATTGTCATTTATTTATCAACACCGGATATCTACCTTTACCATATCACAATCACATTTAATAAATAGCCCCAAAGGGGAGAGGAAAGAAAAGGGGGGGAGGGGTAGTGCTCAAGGAAGTGTAAAGTCAAGGAAATAAGAAAAAAAAGAAAAGAAAAGAAAAAAAAGGCTCTTTTTCTTCTCTTTGATCTCCGGAGACGGCTCATTTTCTTCTCTTTGATCTCCGGTTGACGGCTCTTTTTCTTCTCTTTGATCTCCGGCGACGGCTCTTTTTCTTCTCTTTGATCTCCGGCACATGCCCCTGATACTTCTGAATTCAGTATGTGACCGTTGAATGTCATTAGTTGAATAATTTTCAATGTATGCCTTGATCTTTGGCTTTTGTATCTGAATTATCATGACTTCATTTGGAATATTGAAATTGTTACCTGTTTTTTGACTGTGTTTATTTCCTTGACTTTACACTTCCTTGAGCACTACCCCTCCCCCCCTTTTCTTTCCTCTCCCCTTTGGGGCTATTTATTAAATGTGATTGTGATATGGTAAAGGTAGATATCCGGTGTTGATAAATAAATGACAATACTTAACAGGCAACAGGGCTGCGAGCATACAGGGACTCCGTTTCCCAGGAGCCCCTGTCGACCGTGCAACATCACCTGGTCCGCTCTCCCTGCCTGCCTGCCACGCCCCCTGCCCAGCAAGGACTTAAGCCTTCCGTGCTGGAGTGACCGGGGGACGCTTACCTACTGGCTGTGTTCTGTGAGGAGGAACAACCCAACTGCTTTGCTTCTCGACGCTGCTGTTGCCCGAGGATTTATCCACTTCTCGCCAGACATGCTTCGCGGGTCCCACCTTGCTGGCCAAGGACATTGTGGCTGTCTGTATCTGGTCGCGCACTGGAACGCGGAGCACGGGGAAGGTGAGGGCTTAACAGGCATACAGGGACTCCGTTTCCCTGGAGCCCCTGTCGACCGTGCAACATCACCTGGTCCGCTCTCCCTGCCTGCCTGCCACTCCCCTTGACCACACCTCTAGCCTTCATAGAGAGCAGAGCGTACCGCTGCGCGGGAGCACGCGGGAGAAGCCCGGGACAAGGGCGGGCCCTCAGAGACCGAGTGAGGCCGGGCTGGGCCTACTCCCTTTCATCACTTCTGTGGTTACTACCTCCCAGTTAATCCCTTTGCAATGGCGCAAAGCCCTGATAAAGCTACCATGGAAAAATCGGGGGCAAACAATACTGTTGGGACACTTGACAACTACTTCACACGGGCTACTATTGACCCAGGTAGGGAAAAATTACTGGCAGTGCGCCGAGCAGAACGTCACCGCTCTGTTGAAAGCTTAAAGAATAGGATTTCTCTAGACCCCCCACCTCATGTTCCACCACCCATAGTAGGCCTAACCGGCAGTAACGAAGATCCCCTATCTTTGGAGAGCTTCCCCCTTCTGTTACGCAAATCCACCCCGACACCATTAGGCCCCATAACTCAGCAACCAGCTGACATTTCTTCTTCCAGTCCGATCTTAATAGAGACACACCAGACACCTCGTACCGTTGTCCGAACTAAATCAGTTTTAAATAAATCTAAAAAACCAATGCCAGTTAAGGTACATGGCCCTCCACCATGGCCCTCCACCTGCCAAGAGAAGACGGAAAGGGGGCGTCCCTCAAAAGTCCAAGATCAGTCATACTGACTTTGGAAAACCTTCAAGGCCTACCATTACCTCTACTTCGGCCCCAATGACAGCACTAGTCAATTCACCAATTCCGACACCCCCTCCACCATTGGAATCACCCCTCCAGCCAGTGAATAACACGCCTCAATCTGATATCCCTGCAGATCTTGCTCCAAAGGATACTCCTCTTGCAGTCTCTCTGGATAATATGGAACACCTAATAAGGTCTTTCATCTTACCTATCATAGAGAGGCTGAAGAGGGTAGAGAGCAGGCTCGAGGACATCGAATCTGCTCTTAGCAAGCACGTAGGATTATCCAAGGCACTGGTGAGCGGGATTGTCCCGCCCCCAGCCCTGGTTACACCAGACATTTCCATTCCCTCCAAACCTCCGGCTAAATCTACTGATCTACCACACTCTAAGCAACTGAGGGCTCCATCGGTTCAGGAGCGCTCTAACTTAATTCTCAATGTAGTTAGTGCACCCAAGAGGGGTCCAGGAAAAGCATCCGCAGGAAACACACGGGAGATTACACGGGGTTCCACTAGAAATACCAGGTCACCGCCTCGTAAACTACCTCCAGTAGAACTACCCCCTGAGGCCCTCCCCTATGTGGTTGTGCTGACAGGGGTCCCTAGATTACCGGACAACAAGAGGGAAGGGTTCCATCAATTGAAAAATAAAATCATGCACTGGCTCAGCCAATTTAGACCACTTACACAAAACATCAATGGAGAAATTGTACATGTAAGGCGCCTTCCTTGGCTGGGCAATAGGATTAAGGATAACAATGGGGATCTGGTTGTTATAAACTTCAGAGACCCGCGAGCGGTTACTTATATACGAAACTGGCCCATAGGTAGTGGCTCTAACTCCATCGTCCCACGCCCGCTGACTTACTTCTACCCGAGATCCATAGTGTTCCCACACACTTATTCTGGTCCTATGGCTTAATCATACTACCCCCAAATTACCCTTCAATTCCACACATCCGATACAAGCTTTTCAGCCCCCACCAGTTGCTGACTCCCTTGGGTGGAATATGGTACCTCCCAGGCCTAATAGAAACTTGAAAAGTAGAATGGACCACCTGAAACCTTTTACACCCCTGGAGTCAGCAAACAGGTTTGATGTGTTCTCAGGATTGGATAACTGTGATTGAAGTTCACAGTCCTAACAGAGCATGGGTGCCCAACTTAATGCCACCGGTGAGGGAAAGATTGGTGTGGAATCCTTATCCACCAAACCCCCACTGTGTTCGCGGATTCTATTGAACCTTCTGTATCTGACACCCCTCCCACTCTATCTGGAGAGCGTACAACCCGACTGTCCATCCTTTCATGGAACTTGGCGGGCCTTTAGGGCAAGTTAGACTCCCCTGAGTGGGGGTCTTTCATCGATGATCAGGACGTATGCCTGTTTCAGGAGACATGGGCCCGGAAGGACACATGGCGTTCTGGGTATGCAACCTTTACAATCCCAGCCAAATGGGAGGGGAAAGGACGGCCTTCGGGAGGGCTTGGTATATGGGTGGCATCCCATCTGGGATGCAAGGCTAGGGCTCTCCATACTAATTCTATGGATATTCAGTGCGTGTTGTTGGAATGGCTGAACCATAGCCAACTCGCGCTAATAAACGTATACTCCAGACCGATGGGCATAACTAAGCCCTCACCCACTTGGGATGAGCTCTCTCTATTTCTCCCTAGAATTCCTTTGGGTGCTAGGATTGTGCTGGGCGGAGACTTCAACTGCCAGTTTGAGCCACTTACCCTGACCATGGAGGGAGCACTTATGGAGGAGGATGACCAGTGGGGAATTACACAATTGGTTGGCCCCCCACCCAAGCCATGGTCTCCTCTAGCAATACAAATTACGGCACTCACTCTCAGTAATTCCCTGAGGGCTTGCAACGGCCGATTCAAGAGTGACATCCCCTCAAAACCTACCTTTAACAAATCAGGGCAGGGGTCCCATTTGGACTATATCCTAGTTCAGACATTGAACTGGAATAGGGTCTTTGACTTTGTGGTAGTCTAAAGAACTGACAGCGACCACAACGCGCTAGTTCTTTTCTTGGTCGCGCCAAGCGGTTACGTGGGCGACCCGCCGGCAGAGGCATCCCCCAAATCCCAAATTAATTTTAACAAATGATATGCGTAGAGTGAGGTGGGCCAAGCTTCTGGACAATCCCTCTCACATCTCCGAGTTGTACGCTCAGCTACTCCCCATATTTGAGCGTGTTGAGGCTCTTATCAGTCATTCCCCGTCAGAAAATGTAATCAGTAAGCTGGGCAATCTCCATACGGAATTGGTGGACACCCTTGTGGAACTTTTAAATCCAATAGTGAGGAAGGGGATCCGCAGGGGCCATAGACCCTCTTGGTATAATTCAGCTTGCAGGAAGGCAAAGGCCAACCTCCTCGCTGTATTGAAATACCCAAGGGACACAGATTTAATTAAGATCAGAAGGGCGGAATTAAAGCAAGCAATCCACCACGCAAAGGTAGAATGGGATTATTCCAACTGGGACAATATGCTGGCCACTCTTCAGACTAGAGACGCCCGCAAATTCTGGCAGATAGTGAGAACAGGGTCTGCCGAGCCGACTCAGGCTGTGGAGGCTAATATAGCGGCCTCAGTCTGGGAGGACCACTTTCGAAGCCTATATGAAGAGGTTAGCCCTAGCTCCCCTAAGCATCGTGATGACCTGACGCTGGAACACCATCTACCTACTGGCGGGTCTAGCGCGCAACTTGGAATTGTCGAGGGTGCTGAGACACTGCAATTCACCTTGGGGGAGGTCCATAATATAATATCCAAATTACCCTCGGGCAAGGCCCCTGGGATAGATAAAATCCCGGGTGACTTATTTAAGCACCAACCCAGGGTTTGGGCCCCGTATCTGCTGGAAGTCTTCAATGCAATTCTCGGGGGAATGGCAGTCCCTAGCACTTGGCTGGGAGCAGAGATTGTACCTATCTTCAAGAAGGGCTCCCCTCTGCTCCCAGCCAACTATAGGCTAATCAGCCTCATTGATGTAGCACAAAAAACATTTGCGAGGCTGATACTTGACCGCCTGCAGGAATGGATGACGGATAACTCTGTCTTAAGCACATACCAGGTAGGGTTTAGGTCCAAGGTCTCGACGATGGACCAAATTTTTCGTTTGGCCCTTTTATTTTGGAAGACGGTGTGGGTGGAGGGGGGTTCCTTGTACACCGTTTTTGTCGATCTCCGCGCAGCCTTTGATTTGGTTCCGCGGAGCAAATTATGGACAGTACTCGCTGATCTTGGTGTTCCTCCTGCTCTTTTAGACATCATTGTTCGCTTGCATACTCATAATTATGCTCAGGTCAGGTGCGGGAGGTCGGGTACCCTCTCACAAAGATTTCCCGTTGGCAGAGGGGTAAGGCAGGGTTGTGTTCTTGCACCGACCCTGTTTTGCCTCTTTGTCAACGGGGTAATCAATCACCTAAATAATGTTCCCAATACAGATGCACCAAGACTTGGTGGTAGTAGGGTGCCCGCAATCATGTTTGCGGATGACACCCTCCTGCTATCGAAATCCCCAATGGGGATCCAGCGCATTCTTGAGGGCTTTGAGGCATTTTGCCAAGACCACGGTCTGGAAATAAATGCCCTAAAGACCAAATACATGATTTCTAATCCCCCCCAAAAAACACGCCACAATCCCACCATAGGCCCGAATAGGCTTGAAAGAGTTCTCACGTTTGAGTATCTGGGTGTGACTTTGAATGACAAACTGGAATGGGGTGAACATCAAGTCAAATCCCAGCTCAGATTGGCTCAAATAGCAGTGGGAATAATTAGGCTAGCCAATGGCAACAAATCATCTTATTAGGCCGCTAGCCCCCCCCTTGGAGATCTATAAACTCCAGGCCAGAGGTGCGATTCTGTACTGCAGTGAACTTTGGGGTCATACCTGCAAGAAAGAACTGGTCACAGTTGAAAACAAGTTTCTTAGACAGCTTCTAAAGTTACCGGCTAGCACCCCACTTCTGCCTCTCAGATTGGATCTGGGCCTAAAACTGTTGGACGAAGTTGTGGGCGTAAAACCTTTAACCTTTTGGAGAAGATTATGGTCTACCCCTGAGCTAGCCAACTATAGGCAGGAACTGAAGGAAATTCTTGCTCTGCCTACCATAGAGAACATCCAGTGGTTCAAATATCTAAAAACTGAGTTTGCCCGGCTGGGTCTCCCCACCCTATGGAGGGACCCTGAAATGGCCTGCCAGGGTTTGTCTCGTAAAGAGCTGGTGGCAACTTTTTATGCTTGTAACCTTGCATCCCATACTCCGGGTACACGCCCAGACTCCCTGGTTAACACCTTTCTTGGGGTGAAAGACTTTTACAAGTTTGAAGCAGTTCTTGACGATATTTTTCCGAATTTTGCCAGGAAATTATACTTACAATGGCGGTATGGTACTCTTCCGCTTAGAGCATTTACAAGTAAATGGAAGTTTCACACTCTGAAAAATTGTCCAGGCTGCAATTGCGGTCTTGAAGACGAATTGCACCTAGTCTTCTGTTGCCCGGCACACTGTGCGGCTAGAAGGTTCTGGATAATCCCACTTTGCAAAAATTTAGGGTTTGTTAAATGCTCTGAGGCCTTCAGAATTCTCAAGACTGATCTCTCAAAAGTAACTGTTTTTGCGATGGCCAAATTCCTTGAAGCAGTATGGCACAAGAGACGACTTCTAATCTCCAGGTTACCCCATCATTGACCAGATCATGTACTATTGTCTGCCCATCCCTTTTGCATTGGTCACTTTTTTTAACTAGAATTTATATTTTATATAAAATTGTCCTGTTTTTATCTAAATAGATTGTCAAAATAATTAACAGTACTGATTTATCGATTGTCTGTATACTTTAGGTTGCTATGTATTGGGACAGCTTCCTGTTTTATTTGTATGCAATTCTGCTACTGTTGTAACATTGTTGTCTAATCTTGGTTTGTATGTAATTTTATGCCTATCTTTTATGGCAATTGCCGAAATAAAGATTAATAAAATGAATGCTTCAGGATGAGAAGTGTCAAATCTATTGAAGATTTGATCAACCTTGTCTTTGAAGGTGAAGGCCAGAGTATCACAAAACTGTTGGCTGTGTGCGGTCATATTGTTTTTTGCGGTAAAGGGAAGCTTAGTGACCACCTGAAAAAGTTCTGTATTGGATTTGGACGCATTTTCAATCATCTGTGTGTAAAAATGACTTTTTTCTTTGATGAGAAGATTTTTGTATTTGGCTAACGCTAAGTCTTATGAGGGTTTTTCTTTCGCACTGTAGTGCTTTCGCACGCACCTTTACTGCCTTCTTCAGGCTTGTTTCTCTAGTCTATGGGCTTTGGAGAACCAAGGAACAGACAGTTCCTTCCTGTTGTAGTGCGAGGAATTGGGAGGAGCTAATTTAATGAAGGTGGCATTAAATCAGTCAGTGTAGTAGATAGATGCTAGTATGGCATTAGGATGGAAGACGGGTTGATTCTGTGCAAAGAGTTGGGGTAGTGTGTCAATGTCTAACTTGTGTCAGGATTTGCGAGTAGTAGACTCAACTGGCTTGGGACGTTAAAAAATGATGGCTTGGTGGTCCGAACAACTGAGTAGGAGAAACGCTTTAACCGTAATGTAAGGATTACTTGTAAAGAGGCCATCGCGGGTATGACCTGCTGAGTGTGTGGAATCCTTAGTGAGTTGGCTGAGTCCTAGTGTTGAAGAAATTTCCAAGAGGGTTTCTTTGTCTTAGTCATCATTGGCTTACAATTGAAAATTGAAGTCGCCAAGAGTAGTGAAGTTGTTGGATTGAAGACTGTACTCAATTAGTGACTGAAAGCTATGCAGAAAGTTGGTTTTGGTGACTGTAGGCAATATAGAAGCATGCCTTTAAAAGTCAGTTGCTTATGGTAGCCTAATTAAAGAAAAATGCTTCACAGTCGGTGGTGTAGGGAACAGCAGTACAATTAGCAGTAAGGCAACTGCGGTATATCAGAGCCATTGCTGAAATTAACCTTAATCTGATGTGTAGATGGAATCCAACTTTCTCCTCAGTGGCAAATCTTTCGTTCCCACATTTTGTATTTACCCTTTCTTATATTTGATAGCAAGGGAGGACTTTTAAAGTATTTTTTATTGTTGTATTATGCTTTAGGTAATTGAAAATACAGTAACTTGACTTCATATCAGCAGCATAATGTGTTCATGAACTTCTGTTTTTCATAACTTAACAACAGGTGTATTTGTAAAGCGCACGTTCACCCAAGCTTATCTTTGGCGCTGAAAAACAGATGTTTATTGTTACCCAACTCAATGGGACTCATTTTATTGTACTCAGAAGGGTGAAAGGCTGAGTCGACCTACTGGTATTTGAACCTATGACCATGAGGTCATACACAGGCCCCTACAGTGGACGCTTTAGTCCACTAAGCCACCAGAGCCTCACTCTTGTGCACTGGCTGCCCATGATTTAAAATTCAATTCCACGCATCCATAGATCCACCATGGGGGGAAGATCCTTCTCTTACTTAGCGGCCAAAACCTGGAATTCTCTCCCCACCCACCTCCGCCTTACACAGAACCACCTCTCCTTCAGAAAACAACTAAAAACTTGGATATTCGATAAGTAATGCACCCCCCTCCCTCAAGCGCCTTGAGACCCTCTGGGTGAGTAGTGCGCTATACAAATGCCAAACTTGAACTTGAACTTCATGGCACCCTGTCAGATCTGCCTTTACTGAGACTAGCCATGGACTATAAACAGGTGTGTATTGTCTTATGTAATTCATGTGTACGTGGATTCTATGCGGTACAAAGGACCAGAGTACATTTTTTTGACATCCTCATCTCACTACTCTCATCCTAAGTGCACCCTGACCCCTTTCTGCTTTTCTTTGTGTAGGATACTTTTAATTACTTTTTGAGAGTTCAGTTTTATTACCTAAGCTTCACAAATCCATCCGAAATGATAGTGAAGGAGGTGGAGTGATTACTGATTGGTGCATGAGCATGAACTAGAGAATAGAGGTAAAACCTCTCATTTTCTTTTGTGTTTCAGGTTGTGTCATAGCTGAGCTGTTTACAGAAGGAGTCCCTTTATTTGACCTGTCCCAGCTCTTGGCATACAGAGAAGGGGATTTTTCTCCCGAACAGGTGTTAAACAAAATTGAAGACCTTAGCATCAGGAATCTGGTAAGTGTGGTTTTTTTTTTGTAGAGATATTTTTATCTCCATTTGCGTTCATTTGTTAATTTGTTACATAAATGTCTCCCTCTCTCCATTTTACAGAATTTGCTCTTGACTAATAAGGAATTAAAAATAGAGTACGTTTTATTCGAAATATATTGGTGCATGATTTAATAATGTGCACAAACCTTGCAATGTCCAGCTAAATTGAGTCCCTTGTATCACCGTAGTTACTTCAAAGCTGAGGTCTTTTGATGGATGTTGTTCCTTTCCTTAAACTTGTTTACTGGCTAGCCTGGTAACAGAATGTAACACTAGATGTTCGATTCAGGCTTTTGCATGTTGGTTGTGTTATAGACACTCTACATTCTATATGATTTGGTGATGTTGCCCTTCCCCAAGTCTGTTTAGGCATCATTCTGTGATTGGACATGACCACGGGTAAAGGAACTGGGCATGAAAGAGCGCTAAAACTACTAGGTGGATTCTTTTTTGTTGTTTTTGTGGCTCCGACGTCTTGCCTGGACCTCAAAATAAAGGAAATGGGAAAGGAAGAGGGAGGTGGGCTGTGACTTGAGTATTCTTAACTATAGCATGAAATGAGAACTGAGGGCAGCGGGAGAGCTGTGACTACCTGTTTCTTGTAAATGTTAATTCTAAACATTCGTCTCCTCAAGTTCAGTACTCTGTAGTTTCCTGTAGCACAGATATTGGACTTCTCTATTCTGCCCTTAGTGATCTTGCAGTCAGATTCTAAATGGATTGCTGGTGTGAATATAACTCATTTAACGTGTATTTAATATTTTTGTAAGGTGTTTTAAACTGCAGATTGCAGTTTGAAAGTGTTAAGAGGATAGGGCTGCAGGCACATCAGATTGTCACATCAATGGTTTTATCATGGGGCTTTTTTTATAAAGCACTTTTAATGGCATTTTAAAAGTTTCATAGCTTACATCAGTTTGCATTAGAATGCCAGATTGTTTCATGCAGTCCATAAAAGAAATGTTGCATCTTTACACAATGCATGTGGGTTAGGCAAAGTCCACCATGTAGATCATTATACAGTATTATTGTTGTTTCTTTGCGTTGTCCATAGTATATCTTCAGAACAAATGGTTTTACCTCAAAGGAGAGACAGAAGCGACATAAACAGAATTAAATCCAATATTCAAAGTGTAATAATATTTCATAGAAGGAAGACAAGTTCTGAAGGGGGAGGGCTGAACAATGCAGGGTGGCCAACCAGGATTTCTCTAAAACATTCTTAATCACAATCAATGCTCTCTCATCAACCATATCTGAGTATTTTCTGGCAGCCTAATAATAATTATATTATTTCTTCTCAGTCTCTCTTTTAGGTCGCCATTTTGCATTTTTATTAAATTGACCTCCTCTTTGAAATGTTTAACCAAAGTTTGTAGTTGCATCAAAATATTTTCGAGATTGCACATTCTTCTGATAGCGTACTACATATTTTCTCCAAGGGCTTCTATTTGTGTTGTTACTTATCTAATTTATGACCTATTTCCATAATGGTACCCTTGAATTCTGCAGCCCATATACCACAATTACCTATCCATCAACTAATCTCGTTTAATCTCTTCAGAATGTTGTTGATAAACACTGTAGATTTAGGGTATAATTATTAATTGGGGACAGGGCGGGCCAAGATGGTAGAAACTGCCAGAGACTCTTGACTGTGGCTTGATTCCATGCCAGCATATGCCACTCTCAGGGGCAGCTTGGAACAGGAGAGCCTGAGGAGAGAATTGGAGCCTAGACTGGAGCAGATCAATTGAACATCTGCTCACGTGGGTATGGAATCAGCAAGACTTGAGGTGCCTCCACGCCCTAGCCTGCATTCAGCGTGTATGGGGTAGTGATGATATCTTGATGGTGGTAACCCAAAGTTAAGCCAGCCTGTGGTACATGAGCCCGGGAGGCCTGGAAGCACTAAGGACAGCAGAAGTGCTGGGGCTGAAGAAATCTGAGAATTAAACTCCCGAGGCTATGTTTAAACCAGGGCTGCGCCAGTGAATTGCGGCACAAGTAGCAGGGCCAGTGCAGGATCCAGCCAGGGAAGATGGAGGCCCCCGAAAGCGCATATCAGAGCTGAAGCTCTCCAATGATATTACTGGATATGTTTCTACTGTGGCATGCTGCAGTATTTAATACCAAGGAGAACTGGAAAACCCCTATCAACTATCGAGGAAGGAACATTGGTGTTATAACACTCCAAGCTCTCTGAGCCCTCAAAACCGAATATAAATGCAGAAACAACAGACATGAGATGTAGCAAGGGGGACCTTTGTATTGTGTGGGTGGCTTCATCTTGGTTTGTTTTCAAAGTAGTTTGTGAATAGTGTTGTGATCTCTACTTCCTACCCTTGTCCAGGAGGCCGGCTGACCAAATGTGTTCCATTTTTCTTTAAGATAGACTATGACTGTTAAATAAAAAATTGACTGATTATGGTTGTTAAATATCAAAGTTACTTTTGCCGTACCTTAATAAAAAATCGAAACGTAATTCTACATCTTGGGTAGCTTTTTGTCATAATTCAAGGTTACTGTGCTTAAAGCTTCCTGATTAGTACATTGATGCAGTATAGTGCCTGCCCTACACTGGACCCGTTCTCACTGCCTGTTTCCATCACTACTAATTTACTTGTGTATTTCTTGGTAGACCTTATCTCTTGACAAGAGCTTTGGCTTCCCAAGATTGCTTCCTTTTAAATATTATGGCAGAAAAGTTGGTGCTGGCGATAATCCCAGGCCTCCACTTCTTAGGACACTCTTGCCTCTGGAATCTGCCTACTATACCGTTGATTTTCCCCATTGCAGTAGGTTTTGTTCCCTCTAACCCTGTGGTGCCACAGGCAGTGCTAGTAAGTGAATTTAGGTAAGTGCTTGGCCTCACTTATTGTTTACATTAAATCTCTCTCTGCTCATGTGCAGTGCCCTCCAGCCCTCTATTATTAGCAGCACTGGTTCAAAACTCTGCTGCACATGTAGAAAGATTGTGACAAGTCGATTCTTTAATTAGTTTTGCATTTTAATGAAAGTGTCTTCAATTGGGTGACAACCTCTACTGTCTGACTAGCACTCCTTAGTTCTAACCTATCTGCAAGCATATGTGCCTTTGTACTTCCACACAGAAAAGCACAAGTTGTTCATTTGAGCCAAACGAACCTTCTCTTTCCTGGGTTGTCATCGGTTGTCTTCAACTTCCCTCTCATAATTACAAGCGCTACAAAAATGCTTTCCCTTTAATCATTTACCAGCCAACCAAGCCTCAGCAGACAATTCACCCATTGCCATACGCTTTTTCAATGGGGAGAAAGGAGCTCTTTTCAGTGATGTCCAGTCTACACTTAGAAGAAGCTCAGATGTGGCAGAATCTCTGCCGCTCCGCCCTTTTCACAGTTAGATGATCTGAATTCTTACATTCTGCTGTACTATTCCCGACATTAGAAGGAGAGGCTAAAGTTAATAAGCAGAAACACTGTAGTCCTTTTGGGCCACTACCAGGATTGCTGGCATGACACATGCTCCCTGTTATTTCACACCCGTTGGTATTCTATTTTATTTCTATTTAGTTTTAACTTTGTTAATTAGTATGCCACTGTGGGCATCTTCAGTGTCAGTGAGCTTATAATAAAAACTTTGCAGTGAATATTTTTGTCTTTCCTGGAATGGGGAGGGTGGGGAGGGGTTAGGGTGGGTTACGGTGATTTATACTACAATTATAACTAGGCTGGGTTATTTGGTTCAAGTTGTTTGGTGATTACACATAATGCTGGATGAAGCATCATTTACTGTGATGAGAGTGGCTGACAGACTCTCTTGTCAGATACATTAAAATACCTTCCAGTACTTTCAGTTGGAGTACAGTGTCTCTGCACTTAATTCTGAAGATTGTCATTTATTTGGATCATACATACCAAATAAATTTACTTGAGTATTTCTGTCTCCTCAGGCACATTGCTTCCTCATAAATCTTAGTACAAAAAAGTGACATAGGTAGATCAGTCTCCTCCGTAATATAAGTTATCTTCTAAAATACTAAATCCTAGAGTAATTCCTACCACCTGAAATTGAGCAAGTAGTTCAGAGAATTTTTATTCTACAGATATCCTGTTTTCTCTGCCTTTTATACTTCCTTTCTTGTTGTATTCTAACTTATAGCACCTGTGTTGTTGGTCTGTATGGTGACGCCAGAATGTTTTCTAGAGATGCGCAATAAAAAGGCACAATTCTAGCCCATTTATTTGTGGAAACATTAATTTTGCCTTGTGGAGATGTGAAATATGTGCTTTTTCTCCCTATTCAATTCAATTCAAAAGATCTTTATTTCGATCACATGATCATAAAAGATATACAATTCATCACATTATAAAATAATTTTAAAAATGCATTAAACAACTTTAGTGATCAAAGTTAAAAAAAGAAAGATATGTCAAGATTTCAAATCTGTCCTGAGTCTCCAAGCCTCTTAATACAGCGAGTTCGTGCGTACCACATTGAAGTTAAGAATTTGGATAGTGCAAATACTGTAGTTGGGGCTAGGTCTGTCTTTAGGACTCTGTGAGCGGGTAAAAGAGTTCTGAACCCCATATTCTTAAGCAAGGGGACTAGCCAATGTTTCCTACTCCTCTCGTAGGCCTTACAGAAAAAAACCACATGGACATCGTTCTCCTTAGTGTGGCCGCATGCGGAGCAAGTTTCTGTTGCAGAGCGACAAGACCATGATGCTGTGAATGATGCCAGGGGAAGAGTTCCGTATTTCCATTGGAGGAATAATTTCCTGGTTAGTGCCGGAGTCATGGCATCTAGGACACTCTCCAGTTGATAAGAGTCTTTAATTTTTATGAACTGGTTAGTTAGTGATCCATCACAAGTGCCTTCAACAGCTTTGGTGAGCATACGATCATAATAGGCTCTCGAAAGCACCTTTCTGGGGGTCCTGGCGCTTGTATTTGCTGGATCCAGCCAAAGTTCAGGGAGTCCAATTGCCTCAAAAGTTCTCTTGATGTAATTCAGCCAAGGTGTTCTTGTGGCGTTGGGCAACTGTAAAAATTCCTGTAGCTCGGCTCTGTAGGTTGAGAGATCTGGGCTGCTCCATAGACGCCGCCAGAATGCTAGAGGTTTGAGCCCCAGCTCCTCCGTTATGGGCTGGAGGCCCATGTCCAGCCTGAGAGGAAGTATAGGAGTGCTCTGTGGGAGAGCAACAATCTGTCTCTCTGAAATTTGTTCTCAGTAGTTAGTAATTTTGGTGATGGAATATGACCCCACAGCTCACCCCCATATGTGACACCCCCCCCCCCCCGGGCCTGTGCCTTGTAAATTTGAATAACAGGGGTAAGCGGTCGGAAGGGTGACTTATTCGCTAGTCTCATAGTGCCCCCCACCGACTGTGCCAGTTTGATATTAGCTTTTGACTGGTGGGCCGTCCACGTTAAGTTTTCATTGAGGGTAATCCCCAGGTATTCGATTTTGTGGACCCGTTCCAGTTGAGCTGTTCCCAGCTTTGGCGGTGGGCGGTTGAGGGGCTTGGGGTTGAGAATCATGTATTTTGTTTTCTGAGGGTTTATTTCGAGTCCCCTCTCTGAGCAAAAATCCAGAAATCCATCCAAGACTCGTTGTATGCCCATTGGGGATTTAGACAGCAGCAGGGTGTCATCCGCAAACATAATTGCGGGCACCCTGCTGCCAGTCAGTTTTGGGGCATCAGTGTTGGGAATCCTGGTCAGGTGGGCGATTACCCCGTTCACGAAGAGGCAGAACAGGGTCGGTGCGAGCACACAGCCCTGTCTTACCCCTCTGCGAACGGGGAACCTTCCGGTTAAAATGCCACCTCTGCCACACCTAACGCGGGCATAGTTGTTATGATGTAATCTCATCAGGATTGCCAAGATATCTCCCGGGACATTTATCTCCTCCATGACTTTCCACAATTTTGCCCTGGGGACCAAGTCGAAGGCGGCACGCAAGTCCACGAAGACAGTGTACAAGGTGCTGCCCTCGATTGTTGCTGTCCTCCAGTATAACCGATTCAGCCTAAAAATTTGGTTTATTGTAGAGACCCCTTGTCTAAATCCCGCCTGATAGGGAGTCAGGATGTCCGTCTCCTCCATCCAGTTCTGTAGCCGGTCCAAAATCAATCTTCCGAAAAGCTTTTGGGATATATCGATAAGACTGATCGGGCGATAATTGGCTGGGAGCAGAGGGGAGCCCTTTTTAAAAATTGGAACCACCTCTGCTCCCAGCCAAGTATCTGGCACCTCCATCCCCCCGAGAATAGCATTAAATATCAGCGTGAGGTATGGGCCCCATATCCCTGGTTCCTGCTTAAATAGATCGCCGGGTACCCCGTCAAGACCAGGGGCCTTCCCTGTTGGCAGCCTAGCTATAGCCACCCTCACCTCTTTTTCGGTAAAAGGTTCTCCTGTTGGACCAGACAGAATCATATTATTTAATGAATTCTGAGCCCCAACCGTCATTGAATACAGTGACTGAAAATGTCTCTGCCATATACTAGGAGCTATGTTGGGCTCTATTGCCGAGGATAAGTGCTCTGTTCCATTGGACACTATGCGCCGGAATTTACTCGAGTCTTTGATGGCAAGTGACCTAGAAAGTTTCTCCCAGTATTGTTGGTCCCACTCAGCCCTGGCATTCGCCAGTAGCTTCCTGTAGGACCTTCTCCTGGTTTGAATTTCTTCCCTGCCTTTGCGCCCCTTTATTACAAGTAGCAATTTGTTTTTTGAGTCCCTGCAAGTGGCATTATACCAAGTCCTCTTGGTTATGGAACCTGTTTTAGCTCCTCCTTTTGAGAATAGGTCCAGCTCCAGGGTGCTTAGGTCTGCATGAATTTGCCCCAGCTTTTCTCTATTTCCCCCTTCTCCAATATTTGTCCCTGTCAGGAATGCCCTCTCTAAAAGCAGGGTAATTCTTGTGTATAATTTTGGTAACTTATCGGCACTGGTGGCCAGTTTCTCCCACCTGACTCTTCTCCGGTTGTTTTCCAGGAGAAGGCCTGACTTATCTTTATTCGGACCCCGAGATATATCCGCGTTGACTGGAAGGACGTAGTGAAGTTCCAGGGCATTGTGGTCACTGTCCCTTCTCTCTATGACTTTAAAATCAACTATTTGTGACCATTTTGCAAGTTTGACAAGGATATAGTCAAGTCTCGATTCACTACCAGATTTGTTGTAGGTGCATATACTTGGGATATCTGATTTACAGCGGCCATTACAGGCCCTTAGGCTTTGGTTTAGAGTGAGGGCAGTTATCTGCAAGGCGAGTGGAGTCCAAGCTCTGGGCGGGGGCGCCACCGTATCCGGCGCTAGCTATCGTGAATCTTCCTCAAAGGAGGGTCCGTCTCGTAGGCCTGGTAATGGTTCATAGTGAGAATTTAAATCACCTCCCACCAAGTAGTGGAGTTCCCGTGGGATACCGTCTAAGAAAGCAGAGAGTTCCTCTATGGTGTTGGATTCTCTTGACATGGGTACCGGTCGCGAATATACATTTACTACGACCAGTTTCGTGGAGTTTGGCCACTCTAATAGGACAGCTAGGATATCGTCTGAATCGGTCTTCATGCAGCTGGCCTGGCAGCCTAGATCTGATGCTACCCAAATTGCCAATCCTCCAGATGGCCTGCCCCTTCCCCCCCCCACTTAGCTGGTTTGGAGAATACTGCATATCCCTGCACTGTGAGTTCTTCCCGGGCCCAGGTCTCCTGGAAGAGGCATACATTTTTTGAGTTGATAAAGGAAACCCACTCTGAACAATCAATTTTGCTGGCTAATCCAGCGACATTCCATGAGATCGAGGTCATGGAGTGTGATTTATTAGTAGATTGCCCAGTGTCGGAGTTATTAACACCATGAGTCTCCTGGGTGACCGTCGGGAGGGGGGGCGAGTGCCCCGAGCCGACCTTATACTGGTGTCAGTTACAGGTATACCCACTTGGACAGACTCCAGGACTTGATACGGTGTTAGTTCATTCAATGCCCTTGTGACTAGTGTTTGTTCCAGTGGTGTGCTATTCCCTGTCCAATGGAGTGAGAAGGGCTCTTTCCCCTGAGTCTCAGAATGTCAATCTACCATTTCAAGACTACTATATCTATTGTAGGTGGGAAAATAAGCTGGGTAGTGGATTCTGTGGGGCCCCGGTATTCCTCTCGTGCTTCCCCCCCCTCCGCCCCTCCTCCTGATGTTGGACTCCCAACCCACCTCCTCCCCATACGATTGGAAATGGTCATAAGTTCTTCCCCTCTGATGATAGGGGTCACTTCTCTCCCTACGACAGTTCTCCCAGTCATCCAACAACTCATGGTGTTGGCCCCATCTCTGATCCTCCAAGTTATATAGATTTGAAGGATAAAAAAACGAGAGGGGGAGGGCTTGAATGTTACTGCCTTGGTCATCAGAAGCCCAAGCACAGATGTAAGAGGCTGTGCCTGGCTCTCTGAAGGTGACAAAAACGCAGTCTCCTCTGATTGATTTTCTAGAATGTCCTACCCAAGGAGCCCGCCTAACCATGGTAATGTCACTGGTTGTGCCTCGTGGGAGTGGTCTATATATGGATAACCAACGAATAACTTTGTTTTTGAGGGAGGAAGTTGATTCAGTTGTCATAGTTTTTAATTCAGGGACTCCTGCCAGGATAGCAGTATAGGGGGATGCCTCTGGAGGGAGATTAACAGGTTTAGGTTTTCGTGGAATGTTTTGTTTCCCCCCCAGGAGAGTTGATTCACTCTTAGTGTCTGTCGGGATTGTAGCAGAATCTTTAGACGAGGTGGTGGTAGTGGGAGTTAGAATCGATACCTGCTGGGACTTTGGAGGGGCGGTGTTTATGTTGGGGTTGGGGTTAGCCAAGGATTGGGGGGTGTTTTTTTGGTTAGGTTGTGAGTTTTGAGTGACGGTAGCTAAGCCCTTTTTCTTTGAGGTTGAAATAGATTCACTTCCTTTATTAGTCTTTGGGTCTGGGCCCCCTTTAGCTCCTTTCAGTTCCAGTTTCATCGAATCAGCTAGTTGGACTGTGGATTTTTCAATATTGACCAACCTAGCTTCGATCTTAATCAAGCGAGCTTCGAGGGGACTCAGTAAGGACCTGAAAAGTGTACCTATATTCTCCAGTGTGATATCATCACTAGAATTATCCACTAGGGTATTATTTGTAGCGGCTGGCAAGGCCGTATGGATAGGGGCTAAAGGTGAGATTGATATACTGGGCTTATCTGGGTTACTATCCATGATGCGTCCTTTCGTACCATTTCCCCTCGATGGATTAGATTTTGGTGTTTTTATCTTACTACCTACTTTATTTTGTCCCCCCTTCCTCTTTTTTTGGATTGCACCTTCCCTAACGCCCCTTGCTCGGTCGGGACTGGTATCTTTGTCATTAACTACCACTATATTGGGTTCAAGTGTCGGTGACAGGCTTCCAGGTGAAATTTGGGGTGTTTGAGTATTAGGCAGGGCCATTAAGCTCATGTCCTCAAGGTCGCTAGGGGCCTCGATTGTAAAGTCTGGGTCAGTAGTTGAAACACTAGGTGGCTGGTTTTCTCCCATATCCCTCTGTGCACTGTTAGTGGGATGGGACCTTCCATCCGGGGTTCTAGCTTGGGCCATTGGCCCCATTGAAGATCTACTGACCCAGTCTATTTCCTGGGAAATTCGTCTCTCCAGAACTTCTATTTCCTCTATCAAGAGTGATCCGGCTTTGACGAAGTAGTTGTCGATGGTGCCTTTCGCGGCTCCAGCCGCAGCCAAGGAAGATTTGCTCCTGGTTTCTCTGGTGCACATTGTTCCTTTTTTTGAGTGGAAATAAAATAACAAGGGGAAGGGCCCGGCCCGGCCTCTTCCGACCTCGAACGGCCTCAAACGGCCCGCTCTTTGCCCGCTCTTTGCCCGGTCTTTGCCCGGTCTTAGCCCCGGGCTGAGTCCCGCGCGCGTCCCGCGGGTATTACTGAGGGTATATGCTTGTGTGCTGTGGGCGTGCCTTGCAGGGAGAGCGGGCCAGGTGATGGTGAGAGGCCTCGCGGGGACTCCTGGTTGCTGGAGTCCCCCGCGTCACGCTCGCAGCCCTGCACGCCTCGCAATCAGCACACAGGTGATGGCCAGGTGAAGCGGGACCCGCGGAGCGGGTCCGGCGAACAGTTTCCCTTTCTCCTTTCTCCAACTGGGCAGCTCGCAGGGATCTCGGTAACACGCACTCCGTTACTACAGCAAGAGTCTACACTGGACCAGTTCTCACTGCCTGTTTCCATCACTACTAATTTACTTGTGTATTTCTTGGTAGACCTTATCTCTTGACAAGAGATTTGGCTTCCCAAGATTGCTTCCTTTTAAATATTATGGCAGAAAAGTTAGTGCTGGCGATAATCCCAGGCCTCCACTTCTTAGGACACTCTTGCCTCTGGAATCTGCCTACTATACCGTTGATTTTCCCCATTGCAGTAGGTTTTGTTCCCTCTAACCCTGTGGTGCCACAGGCAGTGCTAGTAAGTGAATTTAGGTAAGTGCTTGGCCTCACTTATTGTTTACATTAAATCTCTCTCTGCTCAGGTGCAGTGCCCTCCAGCCCTCTATTATTAGCAGCACTGGTTCAAAACTCTGCGGCACATGTAGAGAGATTGTGACAAGTCGATTCTTTAATTAGTTCTGCATTTTAATGAAAGTGTCTTCAATTGGGTGACAACCTCTACTGTGATACGAAACTAGCACTCCTTAGTTCCAACCTATCTGCAAGCATATGTGCCTTTGTACTTCCACACAGAAAAGCACAAGTTGTTCATTTGAGCCAAACGAACCTTCTCTTTCCTGGGTTGTCATCGGTTGTCTTCAACTTCCCTCTCATAATTACAAGCGCTACAAAAATGCTTTCCCTTTAATCATTTACCAGCCAACCAAGCCTCAGCAGACAATTCACCCATTGCCATACGCTTTTTCAATGGGGAGAAAGGAGCTCTTTTCAGTGATGTCCAGTCTACACTTAGAAGAAGCTCAGATGTGGCAGAATCTCTGCCGCTCCGCCCTTTTCACAGTTAGATGATCTGAATTCTTACATTCTGCTGTACTATTCCCGACATTAGAAGGAGAGGCTAAAGTTAATAAGCAGAAACACTGTAGTCCTTTTGGGCCACTACCAGGATTGCTGGCATGACACATGCTCCCTGTTATTTCACACCCGTTGGTATTCTATTTTATTTCTATTTAGTTTTAACTTTGTTAATTAGTATGCCACTGTGGGCATCTTCAGTGTCAGTGAGCTTATAATAAAAACTTTGCAGTGAATATTTTTGTCTTTCCTGGAATGGGGAGGGTGGGGAGGGGTTAGGGTGGGTTACGGTGATTTATACTACAATTATAACTAGGCTGGGTTATTTGGTTCAAGTTGTTTGGTGATTACACATAATGCTGGATGAAGCATCATTTACTGTGATGAGAGTGGCTGACAGACTCTCTTGTCAGATACATTAAAATACCTTCCAGTACTTTCAGTTGGAGTACAGTGTCTCTGCACTTAATTCTGAAGATTGTCATTTATTTGGATCATACATACCAAATAAATTTACTTGAGTATTTCTGTCTCCTCAGGCACATTGCTTCCTCATAAATCTTAGTACAAAAAAGTGACATAGGTAGATCAGTCTCCTCCGTAATATAAGTTATCTTCTAAAATACTAAATCCTAGAGTAATTCCTACCAACTGAAATTGAGCAAGTAGTTCAGAGAATTTTTATTCTACAGATATCCTGTTTTCTCTGCCTTTTATACTTCCTTTCTTGTTGTATTCTAACTTATAGCACCTGTGTTGTTGGTCTGTATGGTGACGCCAGAATGTTTTCTAGAGATGCACAATAAAAAGGCACAATTCTAGCCCATTTATTTGTGGAAACATTAATTTTGCCTTGTGGAGATGTGAAATATGTGCTTTTTCTCCCTATTAATTTCTGAGGTTTCACAAATGATCCAGCGCGATCCAGAGAAGCGAATGGATGCTGAAGATTACCTGAAACAGCAGAGGGGGAATGCCTTCCCAGAGATCTTCTACACCTTCTTGCAGCCATATATGGCTCAGTTTGCCAAGGAAACCTTCCTGCTTGCAGATGAACGAATCCTCGTCATCCGCAAGGACTTGGACAACATCATCCACAACCTCTGTGGTGATGATCAGTCTGAGAAATCTGAGGGCGAGACTAAGGAAAATGGGCTGCTCATTTTGGTGTCTGTTATTACATCGTGCTTGCAGACACTTAAGTGCTGTGATTCCAAGCTCGCTGCACTGGAACTTGTTCTCCATTTGGCACCACGATTGAGTGTTGATGTTTTACTGGATCGCATCACACCCTATCTGTTACATTTCAGTAATGACACCGAGCCCCGGGTGAGGGCAGAAGCAGTGAGGACGCTTACAAAAGTTCTAGCCCTGGTGAAGGAGGTCCCGCGCAATGATATCAACATCTACCCAGAATACATTTTGCCTGGTATTGCGCATTTGGCTCAGGATGAGGCTACCATCGTCCGTCTGGCATACGCTGGTAAGAATGTACATGTGCCGGGGCTCACATTTCATTAATCTGTGATTAAGATGCAGAACAGTGGGGAAGATTAATTAAAGGAAGAGTAAACCAAAATACACTATGCTAGCCTGTTAACGTTTTCATCTGAACCCCACTGAATTCTGTCCAATTACATAGTTTTGGATACAATTCAAGCATAATTAACTGTGGGGGAAAATGTGAAAATATATCACAATAATACTTCCAGGAAACTACCTGCTACATTCTGTAGCTGTAAATTAAGTATGTATTTACCTTTTATTGCCTCTTATTGCTTTTTTTATATAAAGATTCAATCCTTGGTATAGGTGTCTCAGCCTATTACTAGACATAGTAGTTAAACAATGGAATGGGTACTTATTTTAAAATGTGTGAAGAAGCATAAGGCTAAGTGACCTCTGTCAATGAACAAACTCTGTTTTCAGGTGAAGCGTTTAAGCTTCCATCATACCCACCTAATACAGCTGAGGCATTCTTTCCTTCTTCAGAACCATCTTAAAGAGACTTCCATTTATCATGCCCTAATGATAGACCCAGGAACATTCTGTCTGCATGAAACATAGCAATTTGTGTAGATCAATAGATCTGTTTAGAGAGGTGGTGATATCCAAAAGGTGGATGGTACAAGTATTAGTACTCGCTGTTGAGTAGTAGACCTTAGGTTTCACCTTCAACCTCAGGGGTGGTATAGCTGGAAAATGAATAGGATTTAATGTATTTAATACTCCGACTACATAATGGCTAGTACTCCTCAGAGAAGAAATAGGGCCAAGAAGCCATTAGTTCTTCATCCAAGGGGCGAGTAGATCAGCTATTTGGAATCATTTTTATAGAATAGATTTAGGTCTCATCGAGCATGTTACCACATTTAAAGACTAACGCTGCCTATATACTGTCAGGTTTTGTGCATGTTGGAATGTTTAGTGCGCAAACATAGCTAGTTTCAAATTGTGCTTGTTGGCTAGATCTGCTATCATGAAATGCCTGACATGTTGGCTAGATAGATTGCAAATAATATAAACCAAAGATTAGAATAGTTTGATGTTCTTTCAAACTGTTCTTTTTAGAAGATGAACTTTAGTGACAACCATCATTAGAACAGCCAATCGGTCTTGCTTTTTGCACCAACTGTCTTTGCCAGTGCTGTTAACTAATGCTGTAGAGCATCAGCAAAAAGCTGATGATGTACAGCAACAAACAAAACAAAAAATAAGGCACAGATATGCAGGTGATGGCAGTGTCATGCCTGATGGTGTATTCATGCGTACATAATGACGCAGGTGCCTTTTTCTTTTGTTTACCAGTTCAACAAGGTTCAGTAAAAAAAATGAAAAAGGCAATGAAAAAGGCTGAACTGTAACTTGTGTGAAAGCACTTTTTTGTTTTGTTCTTTAAGATTGAGAGGCCAGCAGCAATTTGCTGCCTGCCCCTCCAGAAAATGGAAAATATTACATTAAGGGCGTAGGGTGATATAATTAAAAGAAAGCTAGGTGGGTAGAGGAGGGAAAAACTGCACACAAGGGAGAGCGCAATACAAGGTGGATGATTAGATGCACACTAATGAAAAACCAACATGTAGCCCACATGCTTTGGTGGAGGCAGAGCCCAACAGAGCGAGCAGCACACGAGGGATAGAGCAACACAGAGCATGGCGTGGATATTTTGTTAGGATAGAAGTAGACGAGGGAGATAGCTGAAATACACATGTGTTCTCATGCACTACTGAATAAAAAAAAATAAATGTAGGTTCCTTAAAGTGAGCAGTGGAACTGTAGAAGATTGTACAGAGTCAAAGCTCCAGAAGAGGAAGAACACACACGGTAAGGATGCCCAGTTGTTGAATAAGAATCAAGCAAATGGGAGTGATAATAAAGGTTATCAATGATGAACCATGGGCAGGCTGAAAGCCCACTGTAAGTTCCAGGCCCCCATTAGTTCTTTACCATCCAGACGGTTTAAATACTCTGGTGGTGAGACCTAAAACGGACATATCATATGTAAAAGCCTGCCGTCACATCCCAAGTGTTAGCCTTTCCACGTGTGCTTCATGTCTTTCTCCAGTAGAATTTAAATTGGAATAACATCAGGCAGGTGGTAAAAAAAGCATACCACATGAGAAAATAATATGTATAGTTCAGCTGATGCATTAAAATGTGTTGCTTTGTGTTTGCACATCGCTTTAGTTGATTATTTTATACTTCCAGCCATCTTTGTGGTGTACGCAAGAGTTTGTGATTAATACACTATGCCCGCTGCAGTCCTGTATACTTCCATACCTCTGCATGTGTCCACAGGTGATGACACCTTTGCATTTAGTCTTTCTGAATGAATGAGGCCAACATATGCCTTACACTGATGTCAACACCATGCTCAGGGTGTGTCCTCAACATTTTCGTACACTTCATTTGTTCTGGGTGCAATACAAGCTATTTCCCTGCAAGTCCGTTCAAAGCTCCCCATTAAAGATCCTCTTGTCATTATCTCCCTTCCCCTTCTCCAAGCCGCATAAAAATAAACATAAACAGTCTTACCTGGAACATTCAAATCACTATCTCAGATAATTTCACCTTCAGGGAGTCCATTTTTAGGTCTCGCCTGTCGATGCGCATGCGCATCGAGCAAGCGAGACTATGGGGGCTTATCCACTCTTTGTCCAACTTGCAAGGAATCGTGGCGATTCCTTGCAGTGCCCGTGACTTTTAAGCTCAATGCGCATGCGCATTGAGCTTAAAAGCGCGTGCACATGCCCCCAGCCGTATTTTCCCTCAAGGCGCACTCCTCCCACACCCCTGCTCCGCCCCCCCCCTGCCCGCCGTGTCGCATTTCTCCTCCCCCTCCCCTTCCACTTCTCTGCCTTCCCTCCGTCTTGTCTCTTCACTTCGCCGTGCCTACCCTACTCTCCTCCCCCCTCCTCCTCCTACTCTCCTCCCCCCTCCTCCTCCTACTCTCCTCCCCACTCTCTCTCTCTCCCAGCACTCTTCTACAGTCTTTCCGCTGCAACCTTCCATCGAATCTCTTCCTCCTACTGCTCCCAATACTACCTTAACTGTTCTTCTCTTCACTCCTAACACCGTCCTTCTTATGTTCGTAAACCACCCGCTCCTCAGGTTGCCCCGTCCGCCTTGATCTCGGAGCCGATCCTTCTCCTTCCCTCCCCCGATTATGTTTCTCCTTCGTGTCGCCCTGGTGTTTACCTTCTTAGGCTCGCCGTCACCGGTCAGTCTTGTTTTTATTTATTGTTGAAATGCTTTGAGATGTGTGACTACATTTGTTTCCCTTCACTAGATGTCCAGCTTGCCTAAGTGGCCGTGATGGGGCGGTTTCTGCTTTGCTGTGCAGACATGGCCCCCCGTTTTGAGTGGGTCCCTGTGAGCGCTGCTACTCACCCGTCCCCTTCTTATGTCTGTAGGACAGTACCCTCAAGGTCACCTTTATTTAGAGTGCAGGGTCGCCCCGTACTGAGGAGCCCCAGACGACACCGGAAACAGTATTCTGCGATGTGGTGGTGCACACGGACCTCTTCCGGGTCACCGGGTGCCCAATATCAATGCCCTGAGTACATGCCGAAAGCAAACCTACGTAGCTCTTCCGTGTGCCTTTTAAAACCCGTTTAAGACTTGAAAACCCAGAGAGAGCTTGCTTAGCCGGGGGATTGATTTATCGACACAAACCAGAAAGTCCTGCGCTATCTTCTGATCCTGCCTGCGGGCCAGATTAGATTTTACTTGGAGATTTAAGGTGCGCCTTTAATGAAGCCGGCGCAGACATAGCTGCTGGCTACGTGCAGCAATTGCCTTCGTCTTCTGGATGACACTGTGAAATTACCCGCGGAAGGAATTCATTGTGTCCGGAGACAGCAGTATAAGCAGCTCCCGTTTTTAAGCGCCCCCCTTCACCCCCAACAAATCACTTCGGTGCCTTTTCAGTAAATCGTCTGCAGTTTTAATTTCCTCTGCCTCTGAGACTGTCGGTGACTCACGCCTGCTACTTTAAACCCCTACTGTTTGTAGGAAGCCACAATGCTGGAGGCAGACGGGGCTGGAACATGTAGTTTACTAGTTTCTGTGAGACTGAGCTATTTGGGAGGCAAGATGGCGAAAGCTGGTCCCTACGCGTCTCGGTCAGAATCATGCAGATTTTTTTCTAAAGATGTCCGGATCTGGCAGAATCAAGACAACCCTCTTGAATTTGTGTGTCTTTAGACTGCTGCACAGTTTAAGCAGTCCAACGTTCTCACTGCTTTTTAAAGTCACTGCAGTCACAAAGTAACCCCACGCTGTTGAGCTCTGTCAAAGGTTTCGTGCAAATGAGAACGCACTGCAGCAAAATGTGCCTGTCTCTTGATTTGGGTAGACTCCTGTTTGGTTTGCTTACTGGACCCCTGTGCTGATTTACAACTCAGTTTCTGGTGGATGGAGAGAGCAAGCAGTCACCTCAGCTGGACACAGACCAACTGGTTATGTTCGAAGGGTAACTAACTCAAGTCCTTTATATGCAAAATTGGCACACCCTTCTTTACATACGTCCTCAAATAGCATTCTTGGCAAGTTTAGCTCACCCCGCCTTGACTGCGGCTTGTCTGGCTAGGCTACCTGCATAGTGCAAACAATGCAAACTGCATCAACAGTGTTGGCCGGTGGAACAAAGAGGACATTCTCTAGCTCGCTGATCCTGGCACCTATTCATCAGCCGCTGGTGCATTAGTGTACAAAGTCTACAGAGACCTTTACACAGCACATGCACCATATCATAGCCCATCTTTAGCTTTTGCTAAATTCCTTAATTTAACTAGTAACTCGGTGACATCCCGCGGGGGCCGAGGAGCCACACTTAGTGGCAAAGACTCACCCTCACTCACCCTCACCCTCACTCACCCTCACCCACCCTCAACACCTCATCCTCACTCACCCTCACCCTCACTCACCCTCAACCCCTCACCCTCACTCACCCTCACCCTCACTCACCCTCACTCACCCTCAACCCCTCACCCTCAATCCCTCACCCACCATCACCCTCACCCTCACTCACCCTCAACCCCTCACCCTCACTCACCCTCAACCCCTCACCCTCACTCACCCTCACCCTCACCCACCCTCACCCTCACTCCCCCTCAACCCCTCACCCTCACTCACCCTCACTCACCCTCACTCACCCTCACTCACCCTCACTCACGCTCACTCACCCTCACTCACCCTCACTCACCCTTACTCACCCTCACTCACCCTCACCCACCCTCACTCACCCTCAACCCCTCACCCACCCTCACTCACCCTCAACCCCTCACCCTCACTCACCCTCAACCCCTCACTCACCCTCACTCACCCTCACCCTCACTCACCCTCACTCAGCGCAACCACAGCATCTTCACTTAATATATTTAATAAGCTTTAAGCTATTGGCAATATAAAATAAAATCCATTTTATTTACGTATTATTAATTGTTTTTTAAAGCCATTCATTTTTTTTATATCAATACATATAAGTCACATATAAGTCCCGTTAATACAAAACATGTTGCTTTACAAATGCTAGAGGTGTCACATTTACAAAAATTATAACTATTGGCTTTGTAAAGAAGAAAGCTATTAATTTAGCTATTTAGAAAAAACAACACATAAATAAAAAACAAAAAAATAAATAACACCTATAGCTCAAACTTTACTACTGCGAGACCTATTGCATTTCCAATGCTTGTTGATGTCTGGAATCTCTGCTGTTTGCTTCTATGTACCCCTCTCATAGATGTAGAGGTAATAAGCAGAAAACTGTGCCTCCTGGACTTAAGAACTGCTTGCATAGATTTGACATAAGATGCTATACTATTTCAAAAGTTTTGTATCTATTATCAGCTAAAGCAATATATATTGTATTTGTGTTGGCATAAGCTATCATAGCTATTTGTGCCAGTATGCAGACTCATTAGTAGAATTTCAGTAACGTGTTGCCTGGTAATGGTCAGTGCTGACACCACATTACTAATTCCAACTTCTCAAGAGTATGTATTACTATGCTATCGTCACAAGATGTCTAGAATAGTTAATAACTCCTCACTCCCCTCGTTGTACTAATTTTGAAAAGTTGGTGGGGTGTGGTGCCCTCTTGCAGAAGCTTAAAGCACCTGTGCTGGTATTAGGACATTTTGGGAGAGATGGTAATGTTCAATCACCCAGTTTCCTAGCATAGCTCTTGACTTTTTAAGTGCCTATTAGGCTATATAATTATGTTTTATTTAGGTTCGGCTGGTCCTCTTTTTATTTCAATTGAATCACTAGATTTCATTGGACAAATTGATGAATTCCGAGAACATGGAATTCTGTACAAAAGATGATGGAATTTTTAAATATGGAAGTATATAAATAGTTCTCTTTTTTGACCATAAATAAATTATAAATTTAAAAGCAAAAAATAGATCACAGGAACAAAGATGTAATGCAGAGTAAAGTTGCAGGATGTTATTTGGATAATGGTATAGAGCGGAGGAAAATAGTCACCACATGCTGATGTTTATTTATGTGGGAGGTGCTTTTTGGTAAGAAATTCAAATTCTGCACATAACAGTCAACGATTAATATCTATTTTGGATGGATAACTTGTAGAAAGCCCGGGATTTTGATGTCTTGTAGGTGATAACGAATGCAAAACATGACATACAGTCGTCATTTATGCATAGTTCCCAAAGGTGATTCCCTATAGGTTGAGTCTCAACGTGTGGTTAGCCATTACAGTGATTCTTTTAGAATAAAATTTTTAGAGTAGGAATTGGATAGACTGAATGCATGCCATAAGGAAGTGAGTTTTCGTGGAGAGGAACCAGTACAAGAATTGGCCAAAATTAAGATCCTGCACATGTAGGGCTTGGTAGATGGTTGGCCGGCGAAGCTTCTGATATTAAGGATGTAGCAAGAGTTTTGTATTTTGGTCATAATAAGAGGTAGGGTTTGTAGTTTGGAATGTTGCAAATTGGCATTGTGGTAACTTGTAATGATTTAACGTTGAAAAAGAGTATAGATGGGGACCCAACAAGAGGGTTTTATATTACTTGATTTTGCGGACTGCTAATGTCGTTCTCAGTGTTTTTGCTGTGTGGAAAGAAGTGGTTTTTACAAAATGTATTCATATTTAAAGGTTGATTCCAGGCTGTCCACAGCATTTCTGTTTTGGCGTTTACCAAACGCATTGTGGGATTTAAGTACTTGCCAGGGCTTTCCCTGCGGATATTGGAAATGGGGTTTCTGGCGAGAATGTGTGGAATAGACCAGGGAGGGAGGTATTGAGGTTCTGTGAAATTATATCATTTCAGTTTTTGATGACTCGGTATTTGTAAAGCATTAGTATACCCATTAGGGACCGTGAAATAAGCTTTCCAAAAAATGATGTCTAGATTGTTAAAAGCACCCATTTCTAAGTAAAGCTCCAAAGGGATTGCAAAGCTAATTAAGTTTTCTACATCTTGGAGCAGAAATCTCTTACTTTAAATTTATAAAAATAGTTCTAGTGCAGCACTTCTTAAAGTAGGCTTGAGATATGCCTAAATTATATACGTGGGGAAGTATTCACAAAAGCGTTGACCACTTCAGCCGTCCTCCGTACCTGGAGTCACTATGTGGCCATGTCTGCTGGGAACTACTTTGGTCATACCATGTGTGGGAAAGTGGGTTCCTGTTGCAGTACCCCCACTTTTTGCCTGGCTTTTGATGCAACTATGACTGTAGAGTACAGGGCCCCTGCTGTCCAGGGTCCCACTATGAGTGTTCTTTCCCTAAAACTGTACCACTAATGGCACTTCAGATCCCCCTGTAAGTCCCTAGTAAATGGTACCCTGCTAACTAGGGCATTAGGAGTGAAGGGGCTCCCCTAGGGACTCCTCACTAATGCCATGCAAACTACCACTGCAGCCTGCATGCCTTGGTGCAGAGAAAAACGACAAAGTCATCATGGCACGCTGCCTGTGTGCCATGCCAACCAGCACTGCTTAAGGTATAGGTAAGTCACCCCTCTAGCAGGTCTTACAAGCCCAGCGGCAGTGTGTACTATATCTCCGATGTGGGCATATCTGTATGAATAGGTATGCCCCTACAATATAGCGAGTACATGGGCTGGAAACTCAACAACTCTAGTTCCCCAGCACCATTATGGCTTTACTGAACCCAGGAGACTTTGGTACCAAACAACTCCCTTGAATAAACCCAAACTGATGCCAGTGTGGGATTTATTGAAACATGTTCCCAAAGGGCACCTCAGACTTCCAGACATGTTCTGAATTTCTGCGTTGAGAGCCCCTGCTCTCTGAGGCAAGAAACAAAGCACATCCTGGCTGGAGGTGTCACACCTCATCCCCTGGGATGGGCACAGTGCTCGAGAGGAAAGCTTCAAAGGCCTTGCCACCTTTTAAATGCAACCCCAGCCTCTGCTGCTAGTAGCAGATTGTAGCCCCCGGTTCAAGCCCCCAACTTTGGCAAGAGAACCAGCGACAAAACTAAGTAAGAATAGCAGGTGTGCCCTCCTTCACCAACTCCATCCTTCACATGCTGAAGGCAAAGTGAAGCACTTTTTTCAGTGTCCACCATCTTGAAGATGGTGGGACTTATCCAATCAGGGCTAGGACTGTGCCCCTGTCCCACAAGAGGGTGGCATAATAGAGGTGTGTAGACACCCCAGGTAAGGAACCCATTGGTTGCTACCTGTTACTTCCCTGTAACACCCCTAAATCTAGTATTTAGGTACCTCCCCCAGACCCAGAAATCGGAATCCTGATGACCTAAGAAGAGCCGGACACTACAGCGTCGCACCAGCAGAGAAGACTGCAGATACCAACTGACTTCGCCCCAGTCCTACCGGCTTATCTGCTGCCATTGACCATCCTGCACCACAAGACGACCTGTCCTGCAGCCCAGCAACCTCCAAAGCTTGGTCTGCCTGCCTTTTGTAAAGATCAAGACTTCCCTTGGACAGGGGACCTGTTCAGAAGAAACCATCTTTAAAGAAAAGGAACACAGCCCTGAGGAACTGCGAAACTGCCTCCGGACCCACCGCTGCACCCAACGCACATGGCCCGAGTCCAAGTGGCCTACCGGTCCTGCAAAGGTTCCCCAGTGCTTTAGAGCCAGAGTTCACAATGGACCAAACGCTGACGGACTCTACCTCAACGCCTGCAGGCTAATTCCGAAGATTCCCCCTGACCGTGACCTGCACGGTAAGCTATTCCTCACACCAAAGGACACCACTGCACCAGAAGCCCCTGGTCCTTGGCGAGCTTAAACAATGGTGTCCCTACATCACCTAGCATCAGAACTTATCTGGGCAGCTGTGGGTTTTCTTCATGCAGGCTCCTGATCAGCGCCTGCAGCCTCTTTCCAAAACCGATCTCCCCCCGTTGAATTGCATTGGGTGACAACACTGTGTTGGCATTCTGCACCCGGTTGCCCCAGAGCTGCTGAGGGTGTAAGTTTGGTGCTGCCTTGTGGCCCCCCCCTTTCTTACCTTAACTCCAGGAAATCCACCCCTGACTCAGCTTTACTCACTTGTACGCTGCACATCTTCAATCACCCCTAGTCTCCTGTAGTTAACATTGGGCGCCCGTCACCGAATTTGACCTCTTCGTCTGGCCACCCCTGTGCCACTGGTGGAGCATTCTTGGTACTAATTTGTTCCTTGCCTGGTGTTGACCTGAAACCCTGAAGAGTGGGTCCTGCAAGTTGTTTACTTGCATGATAACCTGAATTCTTGTTTCCTCCTTAGGTAACATTGCACAGCCTGAAAATTGCACTTTTTAAGGTGTAGAGTATTTTTCCTGAAAATGTACTTATCTTTTTGTGTACATCTTGGTCTTTAAAATAAATGTTGAAAGAAGCTTATTTTTCTAAAATTGGTGTGGATCTCCTTTTTGAGTCGAGTGTCATTTATAGATCACAGTGTGCATAACAAATGTCTTTTACACTCTTCTGTGTTAGGCCTAAGGCTGCTCACCCACGCTACCACAAATAAAGAACTTTGGGTTTACATTGAGCCCTGTATACGTCTGGGGGAATCTCTGTACTCTGTGCATGAAACCCACTTTCCCACACATGGTATAACCATTTAGTGGTATACCATATGTAGAGCCAGCTTCCTACATTAGTGGTGCAGTGGTGGGGTACAAGACTCGACGTTTGTTGTACACTTGATTAATATGTGATTTCACAAGAGTAAATTCAAAATTGCCTTTAGGTAAATGTTTTTTCCAATTTTGTATTTTTTCCTCCAATGTACTTAAACTAGTGTTAGGACCTTGGTTAAGTCCTCCACTGTTTAGAAATTAAACGTCTGTAAAGTTGTCAGGCCCTTAGCAGTCCTTAGCATTTTTGGAAGGTTCTAATAAGCTCCCAACTACTTTAAACACCATATATGAGAACCCAGGGAGCTCCCAGGATCTCAACCTACTACCCCATCCTCCTATGCACAGCTGAGAGTTCACCAACTCAAAGAGCTGTGCAAGGCTTGGAAAATTGCCCAGGGTCCTAAACCCACAAAAGCCCATCTGCAGCAGTTGCTGGCAGAGAATGACAAGGCCATGACAAGTAAAACGTCCCCCACTGGGGAAGAGGATAGTGAATCCCAAGTGGTGGAGGAGGAAGAGGAGGACTCTGACTTCATCACTACCCGTTTAGATAGCATCACCACTTTAAGTGACCACAGCAGTGGTCTAAAGAGGCAGATACTGAAGATGCACTGTGTCCACTTTTTAAAGTGTGTAGTATTTTTCCTGAAAAACATACTTACCTTATTGCGTACATCTTGGTCTTAAAAAAAATCTTAAAAGAAGCTTCTTTTTCTAAAATTGGTGTGGATCTCCTTTTCGAATTCATGTGTCATTTAATGGTCACAGTGTTCATAACAAATGTCTTGCACTGCTCTGTGTTAGGCCTAAGGCTGCTCGCCCCCACTACCACACATAGAGCATTAAGGCCTGTACTTTTCTGGTGGAATCTCTGGACTCTGGGCACGTTATAACTAGTTAGGGGTACACCATATACAGAGCCAGCTTCCTACACCAGGTACCCAAAGCCCTTCCTACAGTATTATCAGATCATGGCATACATGGCAAGTAGGCACTGAGCCTGCATCCCTGTACACAGTGCTCTCTAAACATCCAAAAACTCTAAAACCATGCTGTTTAAGTCCCAAATACAGCCTTTTCCCATGCACTGTTGCCCTGGTCTTAGTAAGCAGGCGCGTAATTTGAAGCCATGCTTAGCAGGTACTGGGTACACGGCCTGCCAGTGCTCCAATTATTCTTGCTTGCACTATCTGGGGGTAAATCAACCTTTGGATTTCCAATTTGCATGAACATTTGCTTTTTCATAAATGTGGACCTAATTCCCCTCTTTGAGTTGTTCTGTGGTCTTACCTGATGATGCTCACCCAGTCTCCACATGTTCACAAAATTATTTTATTTCCCACCATGATTCACTGTTCAAATGTACTTAAATCTCTGTCGTCCTTGCTGTAAGTCTGTCTTTGCCATTGGGGCATCACCCGAAAGAGTGGTGGAAAGATGTGATAAATTAAGCAATTAAAATATGAATAAAATAAATGTGTACAGTAAGATTGAATCCCAATGTTATCATCACCCGAGTGGCACCTTGTTTAAATTCTCTTGGCCCATTCACCATCAAAAAATAATCAACAAGATCGTGATTGCACATGTGGGAGGGCATAGTGGAAAAACAATATTTTAACATTGCAATAATTTGATAATACTTCAGTGGAGTTTAACTCGATCAAACAGCTTTAGAACACTTATGAGCAGTAAATGATGAAAAAAGCAGGAAATAAAGGTTTAGTGTTTTGCTTATCACTGCGGACCCATCACCATGGCTCCAGCATGGTGGAAATTAAATTCAAGCTGATATTTTCTGCCAAGTCTGACCTTTTGCTTCCAACAACTTTTTTCATAGTTTACCCATGGGTCTTTGAGGCAAAATGTTGTCATTGGCAGCAGCATGCTGTGAGTACTCCAGATGTACCAGAGCACCAGAGGGTGCATGCATGTTGACGTGGGCCGACTTCTGCTGCATGTGCCCCTGTTTGGAAGTTGAGTGGTAGGCAGTTGAGCAGACCTGGAACAATCACTCTTTGGTTTTTCCATCGCGTGCCTTAGTGTTGTGTATAACCGTTGATGCACTTTGGTCCTCAGTCCTATTATAAAATCAGTCTCACCGTCAGCTTAAACTTGATAAAATACAAAAAAGATTTCAGCCCAGGATGTCTTCGTCAGCCTGGAATGCTGTCTTGAAGGAGACATAAGGTTGCAGTTTGTCTCTGGCTTTGAGAGACGGATATTACAAAGATTATGTCAGGAGCTTAGGATACACTTTCAACGATGTTTAAATGAAAGCACAATTTTGGAGAAAGCAACTTTGGAGTAATCTACACTTCCATTCCTGACTACAAAGGATAGATGGCACTCTGGCATTGCTGTTTGGATGAGGTCATGATGCAGGGAAGGATCTGTAGACTATCGATGATGATTGATTAGAGTCCTGAATCTACTATAGCTTCATTCTTACTGTTCGTTTGTTTAAGTGATAAGAGAAGTAAGTGGTACCTTTCCTGTAGCCTGCAATGCTGATTAAACCGCTTCAGGGACTGTGAGTCTCGGCAAAATAAGACTGAAAGCATGAAACTGTTTGCATTAAAATGTGTTATACCAAGTGCGGAAGTTATCCTGACTGGAACAATGAAGAAAAAATACTGCAGTGCCTGTGATTATGAACAATTTACCTGTTTCTTATATTGTTTTTTTATTTTTCAGAAAACATAGCCATGCTTGCAGAAACTGCACTTAGATTTTTAGAACTAGTGCAGTTAAAAAACCTTAGCATGGAAAATGATCCAGGCAGTGAAGAAATGGACGAGGTCTCACTCCTCAGTGGAAACTATGACACAGGTATGATTGTCAGAGCATTTGATTTATTATGCTGGCTCGATCAAGCTTTGCTTTCCATAGGAAATTCCAAAATTATATTGTTGTATATAACATTGAAAGTTGTTTTTTTTTTTACAGAGTTTTATATAGAGCGAACTTGATCCGAATCGGGTATCGGAGCGCTTTACATAGCACCAGTTGTGTTACATAAGGACACATTCATTTTTGTTAGGCACAGGGAGATTAAGTGATTTGCCCAGAATCACAGGATGTTCAGCGTCATTTCAGAGACTCAAACCCAGTTCCCCATATTCGAGGACTACCAAAGTTTGAATGGGTGGCATTTGTGGATCCGGAAGCTGGGTAAAATTGGTCACAGATTTAATATAGCAAATGTTTTGTTCAGGTTGTTGAACCCTTTTTTATCACCACTGGCTCTTCCACAGAGTACATAAAAATGAAAATAGATCAGAATTTTGGCACTAATCTAGAACCCATTTAGTACATGGCTGAGCTTCTGCAGAATGAAAAAATAGCTTTACATTTAAGAGAAAAAGAGTGAACGGGCTCTGGATGAAACTATAATTTAGATGTGCACAGAATAAAGGAAGTCCAGTTCAGACAATATCAATTAAATATAACATGCTCAGTTTGGTCCATTGACTGAACAAAGGTATATCTAGACAACCAGATGTGCAGTGGCAACCGGCATGGCTCGCGGGTGTTGAGGTGGGCACGCATGAGGGAGTTGTGAAGTGGTCGCGCGGAGGAATTAAAAAAATAAAAATAAACTTTCCTTGCCACTGCGTCCTGCATCTCTGCTCTTGCTCTCCTCGTGGAATGCGAGGAACAGGAAGCACAGCAGCCTCCAATGACCAGTCACAACGCTGCAATGTAGCTTTGTGATTGGTAAGCACCCAGGCTCCCCTGGTTTGACGCTCAACCAGGGAATGGGGGCCTGAGTATGTTCTCCTATCTGGCTATAATGCAGCCTGCATGGAGAATGTGGAAAGTGCGCATGACTGGATAGGGCGGCCCGATGACTGTTTAGTCATTGCTCACTTAGGAGTGGGCAAACCACTACTCCCCTGCCTTACATTGAGAGCAGAGTAGAGCAGCCCTGCCCACAAAGCAGCACAAAGCATAAAATGATAATAGCACAAACTTATCATTATTTTATGTTTCTACTAGCAGTGGGGCATGCTCCTCCTCCATAGCGGAGGAGCCGCCACTGTGGATATGCACATCTAGGAAAGTAGCCCTTTTTAGGTTTCGCTGGGGGGCGGAGCCGTTAGGCTCCTCCTCCAGAGAAATCTGTAGTTTCTAGTATGGGTGACTTGAACACGCCCCTCTGCTTCATTGGCTAGCTCCATAAATGGAGGATAGCCATTGGAACAGAGAGGCGTCCGTCAATGCCGGACCAGACACGGGGGCGTTCCCGAGATTCTTTGGCTTTTGCCGACGTCACGCGACGCCGGGAACGCCCCCGTGTCTGGTCCGGCATTGCCGGCACCTCCCTTGCTGCTCGGGTCTCCTTATTTGTTCCTAGCTGCCCCTCTCCCGCCTCCCTCGTCCTCTCCCGCCCCCCTCCCGCCGTTACACTTGGGCTCAGTTTTCCTACAGTTGAATGCGGAAAAGAGCGTAAGGAAAACATCGCCCGACTTATATCGAAATTGGGGGCGGAGAAGAGTGGAAAAAGCAATGTCCATCACGGAGTCAGGCAACCCCTCTCCCGCCTCCCTCGTCCTCTCCCGCCCCCCTCCCGCCGTTACACTTGGGCTCTGTTTTCCTACAGTTGAATGCGGAAAAGAGCGTAAGGAAAACATCGCCCGACTTATATCGAAATTGGGGGCGGAGAAGAGTGGAAGAAGCAATGTCCATCACGGAGTCAGGCAACTATTAGGGAAATCGAAACAAAATTGTCTTGTCTCCACCCACATGCGCACAAGGAGCTGCGCACGGTCCCTCATCAACTATTATACGGGAAAAGGTTCAGCAGCTCTCACGTGCCTCCAGTGACGTCACGCTCACATGATTCGACAACGCTGGTATAGATCAGCGGCCGAGCAACTGAGGTCTCCCCTGTGCTTGCCCCATCTTGACAGCTCGACCCGCAGGGGTAACAGCAGACTGCGTGCGGCGGCAGAGTCTTCACCAACTGCCCCCTTATACATCTTTGCAACACCGCGGGCGCGCTGCTTACTCCGTGCAGCTACCTCTACGCCACCCTACACTATCATGGCTCCGGGCGGTTCCTGGTGGCGGACGCTGCCTGCGTTATTGTTGCTTGGTGAGTCAGGTGAACTGTTAATGTTTTCAGCTGGAATTAAAAGGGGAAGAAATATGCGTTGTGAGTGGGTTCGTGAGTTTTGGAATGGGGCCTTACTGACTTTACCACTGTGTATAGTCTTCTTCCGGGTATTGTGGGTATGGCATCTGACTCAAGGACTCTGGTAACACGAAAGAGGACCCGGCTCCATTTCCCCGTTTGACGCGCGTTGATTGAGTGAATTACTTTGGCAGTTCAAGAGACTTTACTTTATTTTACCAAAGTAAACTGCGTGAGAAATAACTAGCGCTCATTATAAATAGCCCCTTTCATTAATCTTGACTTTAAAAAAGGCGGTGGTGAAGTGTTCTGATGCGTATTTTTTTGCTAATGTTGCAAAGTTTTTAGTTGCCGCACTACGCTGTATTTGCGGTTTCACTTTATACTATCAGGAAATATCGGAACATTCTACAAGGATTGCTTTGGGCCACATACTTTGATATGTACTTGGTTTAAAGCCATTGGTACTTTGACAAAAGTTAACCCAGACATTCTGCACATATTTCCGACTTATGACTCATGAAATGATTACTTTTTTTAAAAGAAAAAAATGATTTACATTTTTTTCTTTCAATTATACCTGAATGTAGAAACTCTTCAAATTCAAATAACCTACGTCTCGGTAAGACATTTTAAGAGGAGTGCATAAGTAAAATGCATAGTCAGACCAGCAGGTAATGGACCTGTTTTTTTGGCTATTTGTAGGCTTGTTTTATGGTCTGGGCATTATTTATTACTTTATTTAGTGCCATTACGCCAAACGTTGCCAGCAGCAAGCACAAATGATTAAAGGCATCCGTATATTGCAACACACTTACAAATTGGCTTTAAAAGTTAAAAACTGACCAGACTTGCAAACGTGGGGCACTTATTTAGCTATCTGATTTCGCTAATGATTGACGCTTTTTTCCCCATTCATTGTCCGGGCTTATTTTCTTTCCCGGTCCTATCTGCTAAGTCACACTTTTCTTTTCTAGATTATGCAGATCTCTTATGGTGCTATGGTTCAACTTCTTCCTCAGGTTTCCGCTGAAGTCCATGGCAGGTTGATTTCAACACTTTTGCATAATTAGGGAAAAACTGTACATTTCCATATTTAACTTAGACACGCACTCTTACTTTGATGTCAGTCATGTTTTAACTATTGAAGCTGTCAAATATTACATAACAATACATCCACTGGTGAATACTAGCATTATACCATAAATGTATGTTGACATATGCCAATATTTAAATACATTTAATCCTGTTTTTTAATTTCCCATACTGTCAATATGCTCAGCTGCTAGCCTATAATTAATCAAAGACTGCAGGAGAGCACAATTTTCTGTATTTATCAATTTTTAAAAATAAATGCAGACAGAAGCTCTTAAGGCGAAATGTACATGCACCAATTCACACCATTCTCCCTTGGATTGTTGGGAAGGTGTGCCCCTTCCTGGAATGTAGAAACTGAGTGAAAAGGAAGAATCTCCTATCTGGAGGCGGAAGTTGACCCTTGCTCAATGACTGCTGGACTGTATGGGTGACAGCAGTGGATTAGGCCTTGACTCCTTTTTCACTGATTAAATAAATATGCTGTCAGTTACCAGTTTAATGAGGATATCGGCATAGACTTTGTGAAAGTCTTGGAAAGGCAAACTAGTAGGCTCTCGCTTTTTATCTAACCTAACTTTCCCCCTTTTCTTCAGGCCGCCATTTCATCTCCTCTTTTTTCGACAGTAACATAAACAACCTTATAATTAGCCAGTATAAAATCTGAAAAGATTGACCTTTTCCTATGAGGTCGTGTGAGCATATTAATTGGTTGAGTTATTTATCTACAGCAGCACAACATGCGTCTACCTGAGGTAAAAAAGTAAGTGCACTAGGATCCCTGTGTAATAATCAGTGATATTCGGCTCTGCACTCTTTAGGCACTCTGCACTCTCTATGCACTCCCTATGCACTCTGCACTCTCTATGCAAAGTGCTGCATAGGGAGTGCAGAGTGCATAGGGAGTGCATAGGGAGTGCAGAGTGCATAGGGAGTGCAGAGTGCATAGGAAGTGCAGAGTGCATACAAAGTGCACAGTGCATACAGAGTGCTGCATAAAAAGTGCAGAGTACATAGGGAGTGCATAGGAAGTGGAGCGTGCAGGGTGCATAGAGAGTACAGAGTGCATACAGAGTGCTGCATAGGGAGTGCATATGAAATGCAGAGTGCATAAAGAGTGCTAGGGAGTGCTAGAGAGTGCCAAGTGACTGCAAAAAAAAGGTAATGGCAATGTAAATGACAATGCCATTTACTTATCTGTTTTCGAAACAAAAACATAAATACAAATTTTGGCATATACAATGCCAATAACTCTAACTTTTCCAAAGGCGAAACCATTGCATTGTAAATGCTTGTTGATATGGTCATCCCGACTTTTTGCCTGGTAGCACTTGTGATTTTGACTGTAAATGCACTGGTTTCCTGCTAACCAGGTCCCCAGTGCCAGAGCTCTTTTCCAAAACTGTACAATTGTTCCCCCAATTCGCAAAACCTTTAGCGCCCTCTGTAAGTCCCTAGTAAATGTTAAATGGTACCTAGGGCCTGAGGTACTAAAGAGAGTCCCTAAGGGCAGTAGCACAAATTGTGCCAACCTAGGGGGACCCCTTACCAAACACATGCAGGGTTGTTATGGCAGGCTGCATGTCTTGGTTCAGACAAAAGTGAAACGGTGATATGTCACACATCCCTGATCACAAATCATTTGTTTTTTTCACACATCCATGTATACCATGTCCCCTAACACTGTATGCAGTATTTGTAAGACACCCCTACAGCAGGCCTGACAGCCCTTTGACATTGTGCTGAATATTACATGTGAGGGCATACCTGCATGAGCAGATGTGCCCCTGTGCTGGCCAGTCATATTACTACCAGTACAAGTGACCGGGGCAGCGATTTTAAAACGTGCTGAGCACTAGTGAAAACAAATTCCCCTGTCACATGATGGCTTCACAGAAGATAGAGATGTTTGGTATCAAACAGCTTTTATTGATAACCCACACTGATTCCAGTGATGGATTTACCAATACTTGGACCCAGAGGGCACCTTAGAGGTACAGTCTAAAACCTATCCGCCTCTGGTGTGCTCCCTGACTGGTTTCTGCCAGCCTGCCTGCTGTGACACTGTTATTACCTCCTATGGTGAGATCCTTTTACTCTCAGGAGATCTAGAGCAAAAGCCTCTCTGGGAAAAGAGTGTCACACTCCCTCCCACAGGATGACCTGTTGATTAGGCCGGCAAGCTTTAAAGAGCAGCTGCCTTTGAAATGTGAATCTGGCTCCCCCTCACAGGAGATGATGCCGATCCTCTTTGGCCAGAGCCCCTTTGGCACCTGGAGAGGCAGGAAAATTATCTCGTCAGGTAGGCATGCCATCCCCAGACTAGTACCACACCTAAGGTGGGTTAAACTGAGGTGGACACGACTTTGCAGAAGTAGCCATCTTTGTGTTGGCACGCTTAGGAATTCTGGGACAGGGTAATGCTCACTTTCTACAGGAAGTATTCCTATATGCTCACTTTCTACAGGAAGTATTCCTATAGGGGCGTAGTGACCCCACAGGTAGGTAGCTCATTGGCTACTATCGTACAATACCTTATCACCCCTAAATGCAGTATTTTAGGGAGCCCCTGGCACCAGAAGAGGAGATCCTGAAGAAAGAAGATGGACAAGAAGAGTCGCACAGCAAGAACAGAAGTCCCAGCAACTGACTTGGCGCCAACCCTGCCATCTTGCCTGTTGACTTCACCTATTGCATCAAAAGGGGACTTGTCCTGCAGCTGATTAGTCCCGAAAACAAGGGAGACCTGCCAGCCTTCGCACAGGAACCAAGACCACCTTGTGGATAGCAGAACTGTTTCCTGAATCCTGCAGAAAAGCAAAAGAAGTACCAAGAGGACTTAGTCCACTGTTGAGTGACTCCTTGTGAACTCCCTGACATCGCCTATAGCCTCTGTTGGCAGACCCCCTCAACTGTGAGTGTTGCCGGTCTGAGGAACCTTGCATAGGTAAGGGTCCCAGTTTACATGCTTAACTGGTAACACGATTTTAATGAGTGATGTTGTTTATTCACATCCTCATTCACATACATTTTATGTACAAACATACTCTATATAAATAAACATTGTGCCCAAAGTGAGGCGTAAAGAAAGTAGGGGGAGGGGGGTGGTCAGTGGTTTGTGAGGATCGGGGTTTTGTGAAGCAGTTTTAGAAGTCGGATGTGGTCACACAAAAAAGTTGCTGGATGACATCACATGGGCGGACATGTTGTTATAGCCACATACATATATAACATTTGTACATTCCTATCCCATATAATTAAAACACAGTGACAATGATCGGTTGTTCATGGGTAGGTCTTGCAAAAGAAAGTCGACGTTTCGACCCCTGGTCAGTGTAGGATGAGTTGCACCTTACTGTGGGGTCTTCCTCAGGACTAGTACGTGATGTGGGGTTGGGGGTGGGGCACCTCAAATTAAAGAGAATTAAAATAACCTGACGAAGAATCACCTATTGGGGAAGTTCAAAAAATGAAAGGTATAATTACCAAAATGCCACCTTGATTGTGGGGCAGCGTTGATAGTGGAGGGTTGGGCCCGTGGGCTCCTACTAACAAAGAGCGTGCTACAACCTGAAAATAAGGTAAGTACATACGTGGGCTTGCATTAGAGTATTCCCACTTATATCTGAGCCACGTATAAACATGAATGCTAATCCGTGTGCAAGTTAAATAGCTAACGGTACCTAGCCGGGTTCCAAAATAATCTCGCTAGAACCTTAAAAAGGAGGATATAGCAATCAGTAACCATACTTGAAGCGTAAGAACGCTTATCACCATAGTTATAGGAGGCTCAACGGCACCCCTATGTAATTGTACCAACAGCGTGTTTAAACGTGCAAATTAAATAACAGTACCCAGCCGGGTTCCAAAATAATCTCGCTAAAACCTTAAAAGGAGGATATAGCGATCAGTAACCATACTAGAAGCGGAAGGACGCATATCACAATAGTTGTAGGAGGCTCGAAGGCACCCCTATGTAATTGTACCAACAGCGTGTCTAAAGCCATGATATACAGTATTAACAGAAAAACAGTGATATGTTAAGTTTCACGATTACATTGTCAAGATCGCAGCCCCACATATTTGACTGACAAGGAGAGGAATGCCTGGCCACTTCACTTCAGAAAAGGTTGTATGTACTTCCTGAACCTCGACCTGGTCGGAACCAGAATACTGTGAACATGTGTCATAATTACAAGCACCTGGAAATGCGCAGAACGTCAGAAAAACTGTATATCACTCGTATCTATCCTCCAACACTGCAATCATATTCCGGGGTTAAATGGAAAAGAAAGTGTGGCGTCAAAAAGCTAAATTGTGTCTCGACACACACTCTTAACCAACTATTGCATAAAATCTCTAAACACATTACATCAAAGCAAACATCCGATGTCCTTTATTAAAAAGTGGTACCTGAGGGTCCGTGCAGTTAGATGTAAAATTGGGTTCTTCAATTTGGTCAATAGATTATGGGCAAACCCGTGCTTAAATCTGTAATTAGAAAACACAAAGGAAAAGCCTCTGTACCCCTATAATCTAACTCAAAGTATAACATCACTGACTGTTTTGAAAAAACACTCCACAGATAACTCACTGCGGTAAATGCGACTCCCATGCCTGGATCATGGAGAGCGCGGGTGGGCCGGTGTGCATCCCTTAAATAAGCCGGCAGCGCGTGCACCCGCAGCAGCTCAATGCTAGCAGGGCACAGGAGGACCGCGAGGAGACCTTTTCAAAGAAACGGAAAACAGACTACAATGTTGGTTGCCTTAGGCGGCACCTGATTACTGGCAAAATTAAAACCTGAATGTTCAAGTATCATAAGAATGACATAGTCTCCTAGCTAGAGTTTGGACGAGTGTTCTGTCATCTCTTAGGGAATAACCTCGGTGGGTTGTGCTTCCTATCTAATTAATGCAAGAGTCTACGTAAATAGGGGTTCATGAGTCAGAAAAAGTGTTCATCCTGATTTATGGTTTGATTGACAATCTCATGAGACGTGCTGGGCCTTGGGTATCACTAGGTAATTCAGGGCCCGAGATTGCAACCAGGCATTAAGCCACGTTGGTAACAATAATGTAGTCCATGTAATAGTCACATGCATAACATAGATAGCAGACAGTGCTTAAATCACAGTAGTTTAGTCCATACAGTATTCACAAGGAGAACATACAGTATACAATCATTTAGATGTAGGTTGGATTGGGTTCATCTGTGATCAACCTGTAGAGGGGTAGAGTGCAACAACACCACAAACATGTTCTAATTACAATGTGGTAACTCTCTCTAGAGTGCATTAAAAGAGACATGCTAACTGAGCATAACTAGCATCATGTTCATTCAAACCATCTTGGATAGTATCAAAACGAGTCATCTATTTGCTTTCTCTCAGGTTAAGAATTGAACCAATATTGCCTCCCCTTGGGCCTAAGGCTACTTTTTCAAGGATAACCCACTTTAAATCCTCGGGTGTGTGGTTAGCTGTTTGCAGTGCTCAACCAGTGGTGCTCCTTGGACGTCACACCTTACTCTGCTGCAATGTTGCAGGATGCGTGCTTTAATCTTTTGTTGGGTTTGTCCTATGTAAGCTAGTCCACAAGGACATGTGATGCAGCAGATTACGCAACTGGTATTGTAGTTTGTGAATGATTTGAGGTCTATTCTATGGTGTCTGTATGTAAACTGTTTAGTTTGTATGGTAGTTTGACAGGCCTTGCACTGTCCGCATCTGAAATGGCTCACTGTCACAGGCAGGTTCCACATAGTTTGCAATGTAGGTGATTCAGGGGAGTCCAGGAATGAACAGACCACATGGTCTCCAACGCTTTTTGCCTTTTTGAAGGAATGCATAGGGGGAGTGTGTTGGCCAATGTCATCAGCAATCAAAGCCCAATGTTTATCGATGATCTTACGAATGGCGTTACTCTGCGTGCAATAGGTAGTTACACAAATTATCCTCTCCAGACTCTCATCTTTCTTCTCCTGTGTCGTGAGGAGTACTTCTCGAGGGCTATACCATGCCCGCTTCTGAGCTCTTTTGATGAGTCGTCATGGATAGCATCTGTCCAGGAGTCTTGCGCTCAGATCTTCAGATTCCTTAAAGTAGTCACCTCTCCTCGTACAGTTGCGGCGTATTCGCAAGAATTGGCCTACAGGTAGGTTATCCCTCAGGCCCCGGGGTGGTGGCTATTGTATCGCAGTAAAGAATTTCATTTGGCTGGTTTTGGATACAGGGTAGTGGAGAGCTTGCTGTCTTCATGGAAGATGGTGATATCAAGGAAGTCCACTTTGTTGTTGTCCGACTGAAGTGTGAACTGAATGTCCAGGCTCTGCTGGTTCAACCAGCGATGGAATGAATCCAAATAATCTTTTGTGCTTGTCCACAACATGAGCACATCGTCAATGTAGCATCGCCACCATGTGACGTGATCTCGATAGGGATTGTTTCTGCTTAGAACATGTTTCTGTTCGAAATCATCCATGTAAATGATGGCCAGGTCCGGCGCAAAGGCTGCCCCCATCGCGACGCCCTTGGTCTGAAGGTAGAAACCACTTTGAAAGATGAAAAAGTCCTTCGTCATGGCAATGGTCAAGAGTGCAATGATGAATTCTGTGGGAACAGCCATGAATGACGTTCAGGGCCTCTGTCTGCAGGATGCTGGTATACAGAGAGACTATATCACACGTAACTAGCAATCGATCTCCAGTGTCAAACTGCAATCCAACCACTAGTTTGATTGTCTGGACAGTGTCTCGTTGGACTGAGGAACCTGACACCCCAAAGACCCTCTGCACCTGGACGCATTTTCCCTAGGACCAAAGTCTCCCCCCAACAATGCAAGAACCAAAGCCACCCATTGGTTTCACTGGATTGATCTCTCAGTCCCCTTCTGCAGCCTTTTTCTACCTCAACCATTCTCCATAGGAAAACATTGGGCACCTGACTCTGTTTGGCACCTCTGCATCGAGTGCCGTTGGTGGTGTTGTGCTGTCTTAAACCTTGCACACCCCTCACCTTGACTCCTGGAGAAGGGTCCCGTAAGTCGCTGACAAGAACTGGTTAACTGCATCTGATTTTCCTCCTATAGGTTAACATTGCAGAACTCAGAAATTGCACTAGGTCGACTTTTTGAACTGAAAATAATTCATATTTAAAAACATACTTACCTGAAGGATTTTCTTCCGATGCCTAAACATATATAAAGATACTTGCTATTTTTATAAATTGGTGTGGATCTCCTTCTTCAGTCGTGTGTCTCGTTATTTGAAAATTGTGTGTATTTTCAGATCTCTTGCACGCCTCTGTGTTAAGCCTAAGGCTGTTTGACCACACTACCAATAACAGAGCACCGTGGGATTGCTATAGCAAGCTCCCTGTCCACTCCTAATGGAACCCCTGGACTCTTTACACAATATATAATTTTGATATATCCTATAAAGTGCCTGCTTCCACCAGCACATATGTGAAAAAACAAAAAAAGAATACTCTTTTGTATAGTATATGAATATGTTACCACACATCCAGTTAGGGCTTGAATATTACCTAATCTACCAATTTATATCGTCATGTGAATAGGTTTCCATAGAGTATTTGGAGACTTCAGCATTTGTCCAAATTGCAGTATCCACACCACATCCCTCTGTTCCACTTTGATCTAATGTTCATACTTTGACATTCAAAAATGTGTCTATGCCCCACTGACTGAATTCATACCAATTAGACATTTTCACAAAATTTAAAGCATGTTTCCCTGTTGCTCACAGACCAATATGCACCAGTGGAGCATGCCAACAATGGTGCATGTGCCTGTCATACACGGCCCAACATATTCCGTTCAAATGCACATCAATACTATATTCCATATTTAGTGCATACATGCAGACACCTGCACATGTGTATACTGTACCAAATACATTCCGACTGAATACATATTTGTATGAGATTCCAGGATACACATTTGTAAATGTTCATCAAATTCAGTCTCTGTTCTGCTGCTTCCCATGCATCGAGTGCACCCATAAAACATGGACTTTGAGCAAATGCATTGTGATTCACTTTTGGAAATGAGCCCCCCCTAATTAAATTCAGCTGACGGTGTCTGATTTAACATTCATACTAGAGTTTAACACTCACACATACATTCTCTTCATAGAATTGAACTCCAATACCAATTTTTAACTTGTGCCGAATACCCATCCTTGCATTGTAGCTTTCATATCACTGAAACCACGCAAATACAAGTCATTTTAATTTTAGACTCCTGTGCTTGTGACCGTGATAGCAAATCAAATACAGCTCACCACTCACTCCCTTGTGTACACCTCTACCTCTCTGAGAATATGGTGCATTCCTCATAGTTTTCCTCCTAGGTATCACAGAAGACAGCTGACCTGTCCTACCCAAGCTATCCAGGTAGATTGTGATGTGGCCAAGTCCACAAATCTTGGTGGCTTGGACTCGATATTGAGGGGGCTGCCACTCTGGGAACAACAAGTATCAGTACCTGGAAACAAGAAAAGGGTAGTATTGGACCCAATAAACAAAATTCCAATTTTTAATCTTTTATATACACCATTAGACAAAGCCACCACCAATTTATTGCAAGCTATAGGTCTGTCTTAAGTCTCTAATGCAAATGTCAACAAATTTGAATTGTTTCAGGACAGTTTTTCTTTTCTCAGGAAAGTGTCGTTAGAAATGTTTTTTGTAATACAAAGACAGGCCAGACAATTGAGTTTAATGCCTCTGGCCCCTCATCTCCTTCACATTGCAGCCTTCCTTTAGAACAACTTGGCCCAGAAGTAGCCATTTTTGAGAGGGTGATGTTGAATAAACTGAGTCTACCAGATTCACCCCTAAACCATTGGCTAACTTAGTGAAGGATGAACGTGCAGCTTTGAATGTTTTATCTCACAACAAGAAAGACACAGTTAAAAATAGTGACAAAGGCGGGGGAATTATGCTCATGGACACAGACCATTATGTGAACAAGACGAAGTCAATGTTGAGCAATATGGAACGTTATAACAGCATCATGAGTTAGCCTACTAGCGGAGTGTCTAAAAAGATACAACGTTTAACCATACAAGCCCTCAGTGAGGGGCTCATGTGTACTAATGACTTTGAATTTCTGAATGTTAATAATCCTCACATTTGGGGTGGCTAAGGTCCATAAAACTCAACAGAATCCCCCTTTGCGGCCTGTTGTCACCACGATAGGGACAGTCCTTATCAAAATATGTCAACTCCTTTCTCTGCTCCATAGTACCTTGCATTAAAACCTATTTCAATACACTAGACCCATGATAACATCAGTAGAGGGCTTGGCCTACACTGAACGTAATGAGTTTCTAGTTACACTAGATAGTAAGGCATTATATAGTATCATTTAGTAAGATCTCAAGTCTAGGAAACAGCACACAGTTAAAAGCCGATTTGCTCTGTGATGGGGGCTAGACCGCTTTGAAAGGAACCGACATCAGCGGGCAGGAGGGGTGCCCCATTTCTGGAGCAGAATGGCATCAGTATATAGCTGCGCTGTGCCACTTACTGGAGTGCAGAGGTAGTGCTCAAAAGTTCCCAAATCCAGGCTGAGGCCCGGGAAACATTTCAAAGGTGAGGAATCTCTAGTTACGAGTCCCTACCAGAAAGAGCGTTAACACAGGTAAGTCATTTGTTCTTTACAGAGCTGTATGAACACACACAGTCACGTTTTTGTGTGATGCTAAGGCAGCAATTCTGCCTTTGTAGTTAAGTTTGACCAAACACTTCTCCTAGCAAAGCTTTTTTTGCATGGCAGAGGACTGTGCTCCAATTTGACCAATTTCCACCACATGTAGCAGATGAATAAATTCAGGCAGGGTAACTGGAATTATTTGTCTGGGCTGGACAAAAGATTTCAGCAACACTTAATCATTCAGCTAGAAAAGGTACTTTATGCTTCATAAAAAAGCACAAATTGTGGCAGTTTGACTTACTTATTTGAATTGAGCACTATTGGGAAGAAGGTTGCACCCCATTAAAATTAGTTTAGCACCTTAGTTGAGCAATCAGCAACTGAAAGTTGATCATTTCACCTTTGCAAAGGGTCTTTTATTTAGCAGCAACAAGTGTGACAGTGTTATTAGTAACTTTTGATCCGTTTGAGCTAGAAACTTTTTTTTCTTTCTAAAATCTTCAAATTATGCTGCAGATGGAGGATTGTATGGCAGTTGCAGCAAATTCATAATTATTGGAAAATACAGAAAACAGCTGCTGTGAGTAATTCAAAGAAAGGTGAATGAAAATCCACAAAATTTGTAACGCCTGGCATACATTGGTGTCTTTTTACACATTTAGTGATTTTTTTTGTCCATCCATTTTCTTGAAAGAAACAGTCATTTTTTTTGTTTATACTTTCACTGGTGAACTTTCATACTTTTTGGCATTGTGTTGTAGACACAAATGCCCCCATCTACCATAACTAAACCTAGCTGACGGCTTTTAGTGAATGTGTAGTATTTATGGGAACTGTCAATCAAAACTAATGCTGTAGTCCTGAATATTGAGTAATTGAGGTCAAAATGTTAAACACACAAGTAAAATTGTTTGCTTTTGTTTTTTTTTTTTTTGTTTGTTTTTTTTTTTTTTGGTGTAAAAACTTTTATTGATATTCATCATCCATTTTATAACAAGACAATTACACAGTAATCATGACAGGAGAGAAGAACAGAATGTCCCGTATTTATACACAGCTAATTAGCCGACAACCCTCCGGTCCGGCAGCATAGGATGAGGATGATGTGGCAGACCATAAGGATGGAAACATCGGAGTCATGAAGTTTTACTTTTTTAAAGTGCATTTTTGTTATTTGTTCCATTTATAAAACATCAGAAAACAAACCAAACAAAGTGGCTCAATAGTAGTGCTTAGATACGAAGCAATACAGAACAGAAGACGCTAGTAGAACACACCGACCCCCTACCCCAGGCCTACCCCCTCCACCCCCCGCAGAACGTGAGCAAAAGTTCCAATTATACGAGTACAGTTCTAGTCCTGCCCCGTAGTAACCCACAGGTTAATCAAGCATCCCCTCCTCATCTTCCGAGTCTTCGTCTTCAGCCTCCTGGAGCGGGTCGCACAGATCCCCTCTATATCTATTCCAGGCCTCCCACACCCTGTTCCATTTCTTTGGGTTCGCTCTCAGTTTGTAGACAGTTCGTTCAGTTAACATCAATTTGTCCATGTTTTGACACCATAGCGACAAAGTAGGTAGCTCAGCCACCCCCCACCTCTGTGCCATATCACGCTTAGCCATCATTGTTCCAATTGTAACCCACTGTTGTTGTCTGAGGTTAAGGTCAGTGCCCTCCCAAACATTCAGGAGACAGAGGCGCGGTTCGGGCGTGAGGGAGGTGCCAAGGGCCTGGGAAATCGTGCGCATGACCTGCTGCCAGTACCGGGCAATGAGAGGGCAGTCCCACAACGTGTGCAGTAGTGTGCCATCCCCCCCACATCCCCTAAGACAACAAGGGGAGTCAGCCCTGTGCATTTTGTGTAGGGTGGTCCTCGTGTAGTATGTTCTGTGTAGTATTTTCAGTTGTATGAGTCTGAACCTGGCCGAAACCCCAGCCTCTCTCGGGGATGCCACAGCAGCGTTCCAGTCCGTTTCATCCATAGCACCCAACTCATCCTCCCATTTTCCTCGCAGTGTCTGTAGGGGGTCAGGGAGATTGTTTAGTAATTTACGGTAGGTGAGTGAGGTGGCTCTTGTTTGCATGTAATCCGTGAGGAGCCGGTCTTCTAGGGGCGAGGATTCCGGGATTGTGGTTCCCGGCTCCAACACCGCCAGGAGAGCGTGCCTGATTTGGATGTATCTATACGTTTCCGTGGGGCCCAGCGCATATTGTTGTTGGAGTTGCTCGAAGGGTACCACCCCAGTGGACGTCCAGAGATCCCCCACTGTAGAGATGCCTATATTGTCCCATTGGGTGAACCCTCTACTGGTCCTCAGGCAGCCCAGTTTTTTAGTATCCCAAAGCGGGGTAAGCTTCGTGATGACTCCCTTCCACTGTAGCTTGGTGAGTGCCCTGTACCTTAGAGTAATTGTGTGTTTAGTGGGGCCAATCAGGTTCTTGAGGAGGCTAGGGTTATAGAGGGGGGCCAGGAGAGTCCGTGTTCCTAGTTGGGCCCTGTCCGCCATGTATGCCGGGTCAGTGTGCGATGCATGGATCCATTGGTTAAGTACCTTAAGTTGGGATGCCCAATAATAAAGCTGTATGTTTGGTAGCGCAATTCCACCATCGTACCAGCCGCGGTTGAGTTTGAGGTGAGCTATCCTCGGGGGACGCCCACCCCAAAGTAGAGTGGTAACAATCGCGGTAATTTTCTGCAAGTAGGAGGGCGGAATCACGACAGGCGTATTTTCAAAGATATATAGGAGGCGCGGGAGCGCCATCATTTTAAACAGCGCAGCGCGGCCTAAGAGTGTGAGCGGCAGGGACGACCAGTGCCGCACGTCTGCCTTCAAACGGAGGAGGGGGGGCGCCAGGTTTCGATTGGTGAAGACGGTCTTATCGTTAGTGACATGGATACCCAAATATTTGAAGGAAACATCTGTCACCACCAACGGACAGTGTTCCGGGAGGATTGGTCGAGGGCCCTTCAGTACATAAAGGACCGATTTCGTCCAGTTAATTGTGTAACCAGAGGCCGCACCGTGTTTGTCACAAAGCGCCAATAGAATCGGGACACTCAGTTCGGGTGCTGATACGTACACCAGCATATCATCCGCATACAATGATATTCTATCTTCCCAGGTCTCCGTCCACTTGATGCCCTTCAACAGTGGTGTCGTTCTGAGGATGATCGCGAGGGGTTCAAGGACCAGTGCGAATAGCAATGGGGATAAGGGGCAGCCCTGGCGGGTCCCACGCGCCAAAGAGATCGCACGGGAGATATGGCCATTGGCCGCTACATGAGCTACTGGACCTGTGTAGAGCAGTCGGATCCAGGATAGGAACTTCGGACCGAAGCCCATCCGGTGCAGGACTGCGAACAGGTACTGCCACTCCACCATATCGAAGGCCATCCTGGCGTCCAGCGACAAGATGGCTGCTGGCTCTGTCAAGGAGTGCGCACGTGCCAACGCGCCGTGCACTCTACGGAGATTTAATGCTGTACTCCTGTGAAGCATAAAGCCGGATTGGTCCGGGTGGATCAGCTGGCCTAGGTGTGGGGTCAATCTATTAGCAATCACCTTCGCCAGGATCTTCGCCTCTGCATTGATTAGCGAGATCGGGCGATAGGATGCACAACATTCTGGAGGTTTTTCAGGTTTTGGGATAGCTACTATCGTTGCCAGGCGCTGATCCAAGGGCAGCGTTCCGGATTCACGACAGTTCTCGAACATGGCCAGTAGTGGTGGGCCCAGTGTGTCGGACATCGTTTGGAACCATTCGATTGGAATCCCGTTCGGGCCCACCGCTCTGCCCGTGTGCAGTGCGCCTATCGCCATACGGAGTTCCTCTACCGTGAGATCCGCTTCCAACTCGGTTTGCGCCTCCGGCGTTAGCACCTCCACCTCAATCTCTTGGAGTGCCAGTTCCGCCTGTTCCGACGTGACCACCACTTCTGGGGTGTACACCGTTTGGAAGTGGTCTGCCAGGAGGTCAACTATCTTGGGAGGGTGCGTGTGAAATGTCCCCGTGTGGTCTTGTAACTGCAGGATATGCCTGCCTCCATCCCGCTTTTTGTCCAACCAAGCCAGCAGCTTGTTGGCTTTGTCGCCTACATCATAAACTCTGCATGCCGTTGATTCAATCCGCTCTAACACCCTACGGCGGAGAAAGTCGTCATGCTTTAGTTGGCAGAGAGTCAGCGCGTGCCTGGTGGCCTCTGACGGTGTGGCCATGTGAGTCACATTTGCTTGTTCCAGTTGCAGTTCCAGTTCGACCAATTCCAGTTTTTGTTTGCGTTTATGGTCGGCTATGGTCGAAATGGCCTGGCCCCTGAGCACCGTCTTGTATGCCTCCCAGAGAATCGTCGGTGAGGACACCGACCCGGAGTTCTCCTGGAAGTAAAGTTTAGTGGCAGTTTTAAGGGATTTTCGGATCGGGGGAGTTTTAAGATAACCAGGGTAGATGGGAAAGAGACGTGTGCGGGCCGTGGCAGAGCAGGACAGTGTAGCGATCAGGGGAGAGTGATCTGAAATACCCCGTGGTGCGATGTGTATTTTGTCAAAAGTGAGTTTACCGCCCCCCAATGTGAGAAAGTAGTCTATGCGCGACAGGCAAGCATGAGTGGAGGAGTAGTATGAATAGTGACGATCGTTAGGGTGAAGCTGTCTCCAAATGTCTATCAGACCCTGTGCCTCCAGGAAGTCCCTGAATTTCGTTGGGCCAGTAGGGAGGGGGCGAGCCTGGAACCTGTCCATATCAGAATCAGCCAATGCATTGAAAACTCCGCCCACTAACAAATCCCCTTCCGGGAGTTCCAGAAGAAATTTACCCAGGTCCGGAAGTGCCGACGAATGTAGCGCCGGCGGGATGTACGCAGACACCACGTTGATGGGCACGCCCTCCCATTGTCCACACACCGCCGCGAAGCGGCCATGTTGATCTGTTTTTGTGGAGTGGTGAATGAATCGTGACGTCCTCTTTACCCATACTCCCGTTCCCCGGGATCCCGAAGTAAAGTCCGAGTGTATTAGCATGCGGTACCCTCTCCTATCCAGGGCTTTGGTGGCAACCCCCATTAAGTGTGTCTCTTGGAGGAGGGCGATATCACAGTTCAGTCTCTTAATACATTGTAGGACCAGCCCTCTCTTCACTTTATCTCCCAACCCCCGCACATTCCAGGAGACTACCCGAAGAGGCGGCACCGCCCCCATCCCAGTGTCATGCGTTACTACAGCAGGTCGTGGGGGATCCGCCATATTGTGATCAAGCGTGCAGTTGAGTGTCCTAGAGGGCGGGACGGAGTCATAGCAGATAGGAAATTCCCCAAGCCAGTGTAACTAAGCGTGTGTGTGTACCGATATAATGATCGAGGAGCAGAGGCAATATACCCGGTGTCAGGAATACGGTCAAGTGTGAACACTAGCAGTTTCAAAACAAGAAGTTGAGCCAAACATTTCAAACTAAACAACCAACACAACCCCCCCACTCCCAACAACCCCACCCTCCCTGCTTCCCTGCTACACGGACTCCAAACTGCCCGCCACCCCAATTTAGCAGAGTGCTTCGTCCCACCCCAAAGAAAACACACAGTTACTTGCTCGTTGGGGGTGAGGAGCGCTCCGGAATCAGCGGCCCCTCATACCCTCCACGGAGGCCCTCGGCCCAGTGTCCTTGACGGTTCCAGCCACAGTTCCAAACTTCTACAGCATAGTCATGTGTTCAGGGGTCCACCTCCAGACTCAAAGCTGCCTCATCTCGTATCGGAGAACTCCTGCCACTGTTCGTACCCACGGCCCCTGCAGCGGTGCAGTCAGAGTGAGGCGAGCCGGTCTTAGTCCGCCCAGGGCGACGAGAGTGAGAAGCAGGACGCCAGCCGTCCAGCCAGTCTCGCGCAGTGCTTGGGTCGTCAAAAAACCATGTCCTGTTTTCCGCCACCACCCGAAGCCTGGCTGGGAAGATCATAGAATATGGGAGTTCTCGTTTCCTAAGTTCTTTCTTAATGTCCAAGAATGTTTTCCGCCGCCTGGCCACTTCCGCCGTGTAGTCCGGGAAGAAAGCCACCGTAGAGTTGAGGATTTTCACCGGCGGCGAGACACGTGCCGCCTGCAGGATGATGTCCCGGTCACGGTAGTTAAACAGTCTCGCTAGGATCGGCCGCGGCGTGGCCCCTGGTATCGGTTGACCTCCCGGGACTCTATGGGCTCGCTCCACAGAAAAGAAGGCCGACAGGCCTTTAGGTTGAAGATGAGTCTTAATGAGTTCCTCCACGTAGAGATCCGTAGCCCTCACACCTTCAGACTCCGGAACGCCAAGAATGCGTACATTGTTCCGCCTGGAGCGGCCCTCCTGGTCGTCGAGCTTGTCCTTAAGGAGCTTGTTTTCCGCCATGACCGCTTCCATGGCCGTCTGCAGTTCCGAGACATCCTCCACCAGCGACTTCGTGACGAGCTCCAGAGAGCCTACCTTTTCCGCCATTTTGTGAAAGTCAGCGCGGATAAGGGTGATTTCTGTCGATATACAGCCCACCGTTGCTTGGACCTGTGTGAGAGCCTTCATGACATCGTCCAGCGTCGCCTTCTTCGGTCCCCCAGACTCGCCTGGTTTCACGGGGGGGGTTCTTCCCTCCGCCGGAGGGGAAGCGGTCCTGTCGTTGGTGAAACGGTCAATACGAGTCTGGGTTGTGCCGCCTTTCACACCTTTCCCGGCCATCGTTCGGTCACGGAGGGAATACAGTTCGTCGGTCCGGTGGGGTATCAGGTAAACGAGTAGTTACCACGCTGCTCTCAGTGCCGGACGGAAAGGACCTCCGTCGCTAAAAGTGAGACTCCTGTACGGTCTGCCGGGCAAAGTTCGGATGATAGTTTCGGTAGTTTGCGGCCACCCTTCCAAGGAGTCGTCGCTGGAGATAGCGAGTCGAATGACGCAGGGCAGGACCGCTACTGGGCGTGGGTCTCCTGCACCGACCACTTCCTGTCGGTGGCAGCCAGGCAGGCTGCACTTCCGGTCGGTCTCAGCTAGCACTTGAGGGTCCGGAGGTGGGCCTATGCTCCGGTCGATTCAACTTTCGACGATAACTCCGTCATTCAATGTTCGATTTTCGTCTGGAGACCTGCCGCCAGTCCCGCCCGGTCCCGGGCGTTCGGTGCTGCCGTTGGAGGTAACAAATATTCACGGATTAACGTGCGGATAGATGGAGAGGTCGCTTCCCCGCCAGAGCTAGTCCTCTATGCTGCCGCCATGTTCGGCCGCCAGCCACGCCCCCCCCTTGTTTGCTTTTGTTGGTAATATTCCTGCTTTCTGATTTGATTAGCCAAATGATTGTTTCTAAATAGTTATCCACATTACAGTTCATATCAATTTATTAATCCTTATAATTGTGGATCAGATTTGTAAGTTCATGCCCAGTGACATGTAAGCAATCCTTCAGAAACTGAAAAATGCACAGTATACTGTACTCTTATTCATACAGGCATACAAAACTGCAATGCACGACTCTTCATTTCTCCCATGTATATCTTTTTTTCAGAGTTGCAGGCCCTTCACGAAATGGTCCAGCAGAAAGTGGTGACATTGCTTAGTGACCCAGAAAATATTGTTAAGCAAACCCTCATGGAGAATGGCATAACGCGCTTGTGCGTATTCTTTGGGCGTCAAAAGGCCAATGATGTACTCCTATCCCACATGATCACATTCCTTAATGATAAGAATGACTGGCATCTCCGTGGAGCCTTTTTTGACAGCATTGTTGGTAGGTGCCTGGTCTTCCATGAATAAAATGAAGTGGAATGATCTTGTATTTTCCTTTTTATTTAGGGATCCATGTCCTACTAATTACAATGGAAATGATGAAAGAATAAAATCTGCAAGTTAAAAAATCGGTCAAACTTGTAAAAAATCAAATAGAGCTGAGATCAGGAAAAAGTGTGCTTTTCTTCTGATTCAGAGCTTTTCAGTCACCCATGGAGCACTGCGCGCCGAAGGATAGCGTAGGACCTGGAAAAAATGAAAGACAATAGGAGCCAAACTTGAAAGATACTAAGCTGCTTGCATCATATCTCCCACGTGTGAGTTAGTAGAACCATCAAAGGAAGAAGAGAGTAATAAACTCTTAAAAACATTGGGCTTTATTTTGAGCTTGAAGGTGCAAGACATTCGCCATAAAGTGCTAAATGTCATGTTCATTGTATTTAGTGATTGATATCCAAGGCACTCTAAATATGGTGGCCAGGCTATCCACAACTTTAAGCCTGCTACATTTTATATTGGTTCTACAGCCCTAACATAAACCGGAGGAAAGCATATTGGGATATCAGCTAGACTCCTCTAGATGGCTTAGTTAAATTAGGACACATAGGACAATCAAAGGAACTGTTTGCTCTCACAAGACTTAGCAGAATCTTTTCTTCCTTTGGTGTAAATTCTAACCAGATGCTTCAGACAGTCTACTTTTTAAGAAATGAATTCCAGGCTCGTGAGAGTGATTGATGTCTAATGGATTGTTTCTCAGGTGTTTAGTGGTGGGCGAATGGCAGTGACTTGTGTTTTAACTCTGGCTGTACATGTAAGTGCTCTTACCTTTAAATACATCAAGATCACAGACTTTTTCTCAACCCATCAATTATCCACAGACTGGACCCTCATGGAAACTAAATGTTATTTGGGTTTTGGTGTCCTCTTTTATAACAATCCAGATATGTAGCGACATATCTCATAGGAAGCGACCTTTTGTAAAATAGTTTCTTGCTAAGCGTGAACCTGAAGGTAGTGGCCAAAAACTATAAATAAGATACCAGCTCTATTGTTATGTACTATGTGTTGGATTACCAGGCCATCAGATAACCAGACTGAAATAATAGTCATAGAGTACATTTCTCTTCTATGTAGAGATATCCGAAACGTTATGTAATTTTATCTTGATCCCGACCATTAGTTGATTGAAGTAGACAATCATGTTAACTACCCCTGGTTAGTGAACTGTCCCTTTTGCAGCATAAACATCTTTTTTTATAGTCCAGTCATGTGGGCGTCTAGATCTTCTGCAGTAAAACTTCTTTGGTTTATCCCTTTATCTTCTTGCAGGCGTTGCAGCTTATGTTGGCTGGCAGAGCTCCTCGATTCTGAAGCCACTGCTTCAGCAAGGCCTAAGTGATGCTGAAGAATTTGTGATTTTCAAAGCTCTGAATGCCCTTACCTGCATGTGTCAGCTCGGGCTTTTACAGAAACCACACATCTATGAATTTTCAAATGATATTGGTAAGTTTTTAAGCCAGGGGTTCTGTGAAACATGTTAGTGTCAAGCTTTGGAAAAATATCTAGTGACTTACATCAACAATCAAAAGGCAGTGCCTGTGATAGCCACCAGATAAATTATCTATTTTCAATCGTTCAGTTTTGGTGCAAGAGAAAGTCTGTGAAAATGATGACATGTAATTTGTATGGTTCAGTGGCAACAGCAAGCAAACACTGTGGCTTTATTAACTATTACTTCACAGTAAAATTGTGTGAAAGTGAATAAAAGTAATTTATTAAGCACAAATAGCTACCCTGTAAGGCATTTTGGTGCTATTTAGAATACACTTAGAGAGTATAGTATGTGTAAAAATATCTGGAAAGTTTTTTATGAGACTAGTGGAGCATTTTTGATATGGCTAAAAGTAAGGTTCTTCAAATGTTTCTAGTATTACTCTTGTTAGATGTGATTGGACTACATTTCAGCTGAGGCTGAGTGATTACTGCCAAGTATTACTCTTCACAAGCATTGCAGTGCCTGGAAACTAAGCAAGTTAATTGCCTGAGCTAGATGGCTGGGAAAGTAGTGAGGAAGGGCTGGGTGGGTTGGCATATAAGGGCAGACATTAGAGTGCAGGAGAAGAATCTCACAATTGAATGCATTCTCTAAAAAAAAAGGAGCAAGATGGAAGAGACATAAACATGTAGTACAGGACGGGGGAAGGTGGAAAATTACACAGAAGGAAACAAAACCATGGGCCGGTTGGCCTTGGCTTGAAGCAAACACAAAAGAGAATCAAATCATTTTCAAAATGAAATAGATGTTCGTACAAACCTGGGGTCAATCAATCAATCACTGCATTTCTAGAGCGCGCTACATACCCGTGAGGGTCTCAAGGCGCTGGGGGGGAGGTGGAGGCACTACTGAACGAAGAGCCAGGTCTTGAGAAGTCTTCAGAAGGCAAGCAGGTCCTGCGTCTGTCGTAGGCTGGTAGGGAGAGCGTTCCAGGTCTTGGCGGAAAGGTAGGAGAAGGATCTGCGGCCAGCGGTGGTTTTCCGGATTCGAGGAACCGTGGCGAGGGCGAGGTTGGCTGAGCGGAGGCTTCGGGTGAGGGTGTGGAACCTGAGACGGTTGTTGAGGTATGTAGGTCCGGTGTTGTGTAGTGCTTTGTGTGGGTGGATGAGGAGCTTGAAGGTGATCCTCTTGTTGACGGGTAGCCAGTCAAGGCTTCTCAGGTGGGGTGTGATGTGGCTGCGTCGGGGGACGTCGAGGATCAGTCGTGCCGAGGCATTCTGGATACGTTGTAGTCGTCTCAGGAGCTTGGTTGTTGTTCCTGAGTTGAGGGCGTTCCCGTAGTCGAGTCTGCTGGTGATGAGGGCCTGGGTGACGGTTTTTCTCGTGTCGGGAGGGATCCATTTGAACATCCTGCGAAGCATTCGGAGGGTGTTGAAGCAGGACGCGGAGACGGCGTTGACTTGCCTCGTCATGGAGAGGGTGGAGTCGAGGATGACCCCCAGGTTGCGTGCATGGTCTCTGGGTTCCGGGGCTGTGTCTAGCGATGTGGGCCACCAAGAGTCGTCCCAGGCTGATGGGGTGGGTCCGAGAATGAGGACCTCCGTCTTGTCTGAATTCAGCTTCAGTCTGCTGTCCTTCATCCAGTCGGCTACGGCCTTCATTCCTCTGTGGAGGTTGGCTTTGGCGGTGTGGGGGTCTTCGGTGAGGGATATTATCAGCTGGGTGTCATCGGCGTAGGAGATGATGTTGAGGTTATGTTGTCGTGCGACTTGGCGAGCGGTGCCATGTAGATATTGAACAGCGTCGGGCTGAGGGAGGATCCCTGCGGGTCGCCACAGATGATCTCGGTGGTTTTCGAGAGGAAGGGAGGGAGGCGGACGCTCTGGGTTCTGCCAGAGAGAAAGGAAGTGGTCCGGGCCAGGGCCTTCTCTTCCAGCGTCATGGAGGCGAGCTGATAGGGTGCCGTGGAAGACTGTGTCAAAGGCTGCTGATAGGTCCAGGATGATGAGGGCGGCTGTTTCTCCTTTGTCCATCAGGATCCTGATGTCGTCAGAGGCGGCGATGAGGGCGGTCTCGGTGCTGTGGTTGCTGCGGAAACCGGATAGGGAGGGGTCCAGGATGTAGTTGTCTTCGAGGTAGCGGGTTAGCTGTTTGTTGGCAATCTTCTCTGTCACTTTTGCCGGGAACGGTGAGCAGGGAGATGGGCCGGAAGGTCTTGAGGTCCTTGGGGTCTGCCTTGGTCTTCTTCAGAAGGGCGTTGATCTCAGTGTTCTTCCAGCTTTCCGGGAAGGTTGCTATGTCGAAGGAACTGTTGATTGTTTTCCGGAGGTGGGGCGCGATGGTTGTGCTGGCTTTGTTGAAGACGTGGTGAGGGCAGGGGTCAGATGGGGATCCGGAGTGGATGGAGTTCATGGTTTTGATGGTGTCTTTGTCGCTGACGTTGGACCAGGCGGTCAGGCGACTGGTGCGGGTGGTGGTCGCAGGGGTGGTGGACTCTGTGTTGGGTGCGGGGGTGTCGGAGTTGAAGCTGTCGTGGATGTCAGTGATCTTGCGGTGAAAGAAGGTGGCCAGGGAGTCGCACAGGTCTTGTGATGGTGGGATGTCTTTGGTGTTGGAGCTGGGTTGTAGAGTTCTTTCACGATGCTGAAGAGCTCTTTGGTGTTGTGTGCATTGTTGCCTAAGCGGTCCATGAAGGCGGTCCTCTTGGCGGTCCTGATGAGTTGGTGGTGTCTGCGGGTGGCGTTCTTGTGGGCTGTTTGGCTGTCTGGTGTTCGGTCGTGGAGCCTGAACCAGGCGGCTTTCTTGTTGGTGGGGTTGGTTGTGGAGGTCTTGAGAGGGGCGAGGGTGTTGGCGCAGTCGTTGATCCACTGTTTGAGGTTGGTTACAGCGGTGTCTGGGTCGGTGGGGTCGGCGGGTGGTTTCAGGGCGAGGGTGGTAGTCAGTTGGTCCTTGGTGCGGTGGTGTGTGGTGGGTTTCCTGAAGGTGAAGTGGACCCAGTGGGGTTCGGTGGTGTGGTTGAAGGAGACATGGGGGCTTGTGGAGAAGATGGGGCCCAGCGGGTGTCCAGCGGCGTGGGTGGGTGTCGTCACGAGCTGTTTGAGTCCGAGGTTGGCGAGGTTGGCGATCAGGGCGGTGGAGTTGGCGTCGTTGTTGTTCTCGAGGTGGAAGTTCAAGTCCCCGAGGAGGATGTAGTCCGTGGAGGCGAGGGCGTGGCTGCTGACGAGGTCGGCGATGGTGTCGCTGAACTGTGGTCGTTGTCCGGGTGGTCTGTAGACGAGTGTTCCTCTGAGGGTGGTGTTGGGGTCGGTGTGGATCTGGAAGTGCATGTGCTCCGCGGTGTGAGGGTGTCGTCTGTGTTGGTCGAAACTCTGAGGGTGTCCTTGTGGATGATGGCGATTCCTCCTCCCACTCCGTTGGTGCGGTCTCTGCGGGAGATCTTGTAGCCCTGTGGGATGGCTATGGCAATGTCTGGTGCTGAGGTTGCGTTCAGCCAGGTCTCCGTCAGGAAGGCGACATCGGGGGCGGTAAAGTCTAGGAGGTCCCAGTGTTCGATGGCGTGTTTGCAAGTGGAGCGAGTGTTGAGGAAGATGCAGCGGAGGCGGTTGGGTTCTCTGGTTGGTAGTTTGGTGGGCTGGATGCTGGTGAATCTGCAGTTCCGGCAGGCGAAGGGCCCTTGGGTGTGCTTCGGGGTGGCCCGGCAGCAGGGGTGGTCTCGTTCGGTGTTGAGTGCGTGGAGGGTGCTGGAGTCGTAGTGCAGTCTGGCGTTGTTGGGGGCGCGGAGTCCAGGGGGCCTGGCGCTGGGCGCGGTCCAATCGAGGACGGGCGCAGATGGGCTTGCGCGCGCCAGCGGCGCGGCCTCCATTTGAGGGTCAGAGGGAGGGAGGGAGGAGCAGCTGGGAGGCGGGAGCGGGGCGGCGAATGGGGAACCAGGGGTGCGGGCTGCAGGGGACGCAGCGGCGGGAGAAGGCGACAGGGCACACAGGGAAGGGCAAAAACAGGCAAATGCAGGCAATACAAAGGGCACAGAAATTACAGACAAAAGACCAAAACGACGAGCAAAAAGCAGGCAAATACAGGCAATACAGAGGGCACAGAAATTACAGACAAAAGAGCATAAACAAGCAACAATGCTAAAAAATGCGGGGGACACCCGGTACGAACCGGGGGACAGCGAGGCACAGCGAGTGGCAGCAGCAGCGGGGGTAGCCACACAGGAGGACCGTGTGGTGGCTGAGGGGGCGACCTACATGGTTACAGGGTCAAGGGTCGCTCCCCCTACCACAGCGTGGCCTCCATATGAGGGTCAGAGGGAGGGAGGACAAAAGAGCAAAACGAGCAAAAAGCAGGCAAATACAGGCAATACAGAGGGTACAGAAATTACAGACAAAAGAGCAAAACGAACAAAAAGCAGGCAAATACAGGCAATACAGAGGGCACAGAAATTACAGACAAAAGAGCATAAACAAGCAACGATGCTGAAAAATGCGGGGGACACCCGGTACGAACTGGTTTACTATTCTTAACTCTGCAATTACATATCATATAGATCATCCAGGTACATTATTATGGAGTTAGGTATAAAAAATCTAAACATACCTGTTTGGATTCTTGTCTTCAATATTTTCGGTGTTCATAATCTTGAGGCAGAGCACCTGAGCAAGCTATCATCCGGGTTTCATGAGTGGGAGCCGTAGCAGAGCATGCACCTGGTCTCATTATTTTGCCAGGTGTGGGAACGTGTACCTATTTATGTTATCGGCCAATAACAGATGCCCTTTTTTGCTCCCTGGAAGGAGCCAGTGCTCTATGAAAATGCCCTGAGCCTGGATTGGTCCTTTGTTTTTCATTAGGTATTCTCCCATCCTCCTAATACAGTGGATTATTTGTAAAATAAGACCGCACAGTGCTCATGCCATTCTAATCACCCCAGATTAAGTTTGTGACCTCTGGATCGCCTGCAGTTTAGTAGTGAGTCCCCATCACGCCTCACTGTACAGCACACTCTATCGTTACAATGTGGATTCTATACGCTGTACCCAAGCACGGTCTTGTTAAATTTTTTAGTCCAGAACTTATGAGGCTATCGTTGACGGCATATGATTTACCCACAGAGTACCTTGATGTCCTTCTACATGTTAAAGCCCTTTCACAAGAAGTATGCATTCTAGCAGGTTGGTAATTTTTGCTTGATGGTTATGAAGAGATTTTGGTTCTTTTGTATTCTGGAATATTAGAGATCCTTACATTTGCATTGCCTATCATAGAAAGACTTGCATGTAGGACCTGTGAAAGGTTACCTGGTGTCAATTTCGGCTTGCATCTTCTCGCCTGACAAGGCGAGACACAATCTTATCCTGCAGGCTCCTTTTGCAGTGGTGGAAGGGTTCATACAAGAAGTCTACAACGTTCAATTACTAGCCTTCTTTTTTCTGTATATGATAGCTCCTACAAACGCCTTTTCGCTCTGTCTCCTCCTGGCTTGAGAATAGTGTTTTGGTTTATCCTAGTTACATTGGCTCCACTGGTTGCGTCTTTAGCCTCTGTGAGGCACAGACAAACCGGTTGGATCTGGGGTCACCGATGCCAATAGCATAATTTATAGAGGGTTCATTGCCACTTCCGTTCTTGTGACTCAACCTACCGCGCTGTTGAGTGCAGACTTGCTCTGTTGACAGGATACTGCTTCAATCTTGCAGAGATCCAGTCTGGCATCTGGGATAAGGTTCACACATGGAATCTGCGGAGCTGTTATATGGATCAGAAAGAACTTTACCAAAACTAACCTAATCTTTTCGGTTCCCAGTATTTTCAAACTAATTGTAAAATATGTGGACTGTTAAATATTCGAGTTTCAAACGATTTGAATTGAAAGGGCAGCAAGTTAATGCTCCTGTGCCATTTTCAGACTTTTTGCATTAACCTTTGTAGTAAATCTAAAATATTAATCCTTCTGCTAATTTGTCTTGTGTTTGTCTGCTCAGCACCGTTCCTGTGCCATCCAAATCTGTGGATCCGATATGGTGCTGTGGGATTTATCGCCACGGTGGCACAGCATTTGAACATTGCTGATGTGTACTGCAAGCTTATGCCATATCTGCATCCTTTCATTATGCAGCCGATCATCCAGGTAATCTCATCAAGCAGATAATAAATTGCACTGCATGGTGAAATGTTTTTGTTGTGCGCTTCGCAACCACAAGTGCGGACGTGTATCAATTGTGCTTCTTACTAATTGTATGGACTTCTAACCTCCTATTGCAAGGAGGATCTGTGAAGGACCCTGAACATTTTACCATTTTCACTCTTGCTGTGTTCTAAGATGAATACGAAAAGCATCACTTAGCCTGTTGAAGTTGTATAAAAGAAAGTTTTTTTCTGCCTAAACCATTAAATGCAAAAACATGAAGAACTTGCGGATTTCTACCAGGATCCATCGATTTCTTTTCAAGGCATGTCCTTAAACAAGTGCATGGTTAATTTAAAATTAAGCCCGCAGACATTGTTAGCTCTGAACTGTGCTTTACTTGCAAAAATATAAGAATTTCTACAATGTAATATACAAATGTATTGCTTCTTGAATTTCAATTATTTCACATTTTCATTTGTAAACTCTTCTAATACAAGCTTCAAATCATATCTGATCCTTATATCTGAATGTGAATTCTTCCCTTATATCATAATAGCCTGTACAGTAACCATTAGGGAATAGTGCAAGTGGAGTGGAGAGAAGATATAGAAATTGGCTTACAGCTCTTTGTGCTCTGTTGAGGTGATATTTCTGAGAGGAACACAGCGTAAGTGTTTTCCTTTACATCCCTGAGGCCTTCTAAACTTGCTGATTCTTTCCTGGGATATTCCTGAGAATGGACTGTGTCTTCTCTTCCTTCCACAGTGTGACACTTGTCTCTATTTCCAGAATGGAAGACCACTCACTGGTCTGCTTGCCCAAACCTACTTCTTTTCAGTGCCTTCTGTCTTGAGAATCTATCCAGGGTACATCTGCTTCACAGACAGATCTGAAATCTGTTAGAACATTTTACACTTTAACAATCCTGTAGCAAGCTGGCTCTTTATATAGTGGACCTAAAAGAGGTATACTGTGCATAGAGTCCAGGCACAACCCAAAGGAATTACAGAAGCACCAATGACACCCCAAATGCTCTATTTTGTGGTAGTGTGGGTGAGGAGATAGGTTTATTAGAGGGTAGTGCTAAGGATTTATTGCACACACTAGGGCAGTACATGAGACACACTCAACAAAGAAATCCAACACCAATTATAAAAATAACGCATACTTTTATATGAATTTAGATACAAAGATCATCGGAACCAAGTATTTTTCGAGTTATGAATTTTACCAGTTTTCAAAAGTTGACAGTGCAATGTCTGGGGGTGGTAATGTTATTCTGCGGGGGAAAACATGTACTTCATTCAGGCACTTGACAGCGACTTACAGGACGTTTCTTGAGGACTTAAGGTGACTATAGGTAAAGGTCAAAGCCACACCAACAGGTCACCTTGGGAGGCTCTGGGGCTTCCCGGTGCAGAGTTATGTTACAGCGTTGGGTGTACCATTCACTACAATGGGGAACGGTCCAGTTAGGAAGAGGCTGCAAGCTGGGACTGGTGGACCAGTCCAGGGGAACCCACAGGGGGGTTCTGTGCTGGAGTCGCTCGAGGTTACAGGGGGCCTACAGAAAGAGGATGCAAGCAGTGACTGCAAGTCCAGTCTGGGCAAACCCAAGGGTGGGCTTTGCTCTTGTTGGTCTGAGGCCCCTTTAGCACTATCACCTCCTTTGGACTCAGGCTTTGGAGCACGGGTGCATAGGTACTTTAAGGTGTCAGGTGTTGGTGTCTGGACTGGGCACAACAAGCCTTGGTTGCTGGAAGAGGTACAGTACCCCAGGTATTGGCACTGTGCGACTCTGGTCAGAACTGACATCCCCACACTTGGAGGGAAGCTAGATCTGACCTGCAGGGCAACTGCTACATCGGTAGTCACATGAAGCATGCGCAGCACAGAGTTTCTAGGAGTCTGTACAGCAGCAGGAGGAATCTGTTGCTCCATGATGGCATGGTGCAGCAGGCAGCCAGGAAGGTTGGAGCCAAGTCCGTTGTGCTCCTCGGTTCTCGGGTCAGTAGTCTTCTAGGTCCGCTTCTTCTTCTGGGTCCGTTGAAATCTCAAGTCTTGTTATCAGGGGGTCCCCTAAATACTCAATTTTGGGGTGTTAAGGGGAGTTAGGGGTAGTAACCAATGGGCTACGTATCCCTGGGTTCACTACACCCCCTAGATGACCACTTCCTTGGGGAGTGGGCATCACCCTGTCCCAGTATTCCTAATTTTGCCACACACAAGATGGTGTAATTTCTAAATTTGTGTTTAATTTAGGCTTGTTCACCCTAGAGGTGTGTCCAGCCTGGCAAAACAACACGCCTCTTGCATTGCTAATTTTCCCACCTTTCTTGGTGCCAGATGGTTCGGGGCAGGGTGTGGCATCTGCCCAGTCAGGCGAAGCCTTGGGTTGCATATCAAAGGCGGCAAAGGCCTTTGAAACCTCCTGCCTTGATATGCTGATTTACCAGCCTTCCTGGGGGAGGAGGTGATAACACCACTCCCTAGAGCAGGCATTGTTTCTGTCCTCTGAGAGCAGAGCTCACACCTCCCAGGGAGTCAGAAACTCGTCTGTGGTGGCAGGTGAAGGAAGTGACCCGATTAGGGCCACCCAGGTTACTCGCTACCACCTCTTAGCCTTCCACACAAAAGAAGAGTCGGTCAGACAGTAGAGAATACAAACCAAGTTATTTATTAGTATTGCGCTGCAGCGGAGCCCAGTCTGACCAGCCTCATAAGATAGCTGCAGAGGGACTGGTCTTCACAAGCATAAAGGTAACAATTCTACGTTTCGTTACTAGACAGGAACACGCTCACCCATTAACTTTCCACAGGGAGACAGCTTTAGACAAAGGGGGCACTCGGAGATGAGCTAAGAGTCTCTGGCAAGGTCAGCCTGTCTGTACCCGCGGCTGGAACAGTGGTAGCGAACCTCATATCTGAAAGAAACATGTTAGTATTAGATTCCTTACCTTAGAATATCCCCAGGCGTCAGACTGGATCCGGAAAATTTTGCGTAGTAGTACCCCTGCGCGTCGGTAGGCGTTGTCTGCGGCTCCGCGTCTGTCGTTGGCGCCGGGATGACGTTGTCGGAGTACTTAGACGTCGCCCTCGCACGCTGACATCAGTTCTTCTTTTTTCCGCGCCAGCAAGCGCAGGTCCGGAGAAAGTGGTACCCTTTAGTCAGTTTTTGACTAAACTTTTTGGATCTTTCTGCTCTGTTTTTCGAGTCGAACGACTCTGACGATGCTGGTAGGGATGCCCGGGTTCAAACCCTGCGTCGACTGCAACCGACTGATGTCGGTTACGGACCCCCATCGCCGGTGTCTGCATTGCCTGGGGCCCGACCACGATGACAAGTCGTGCCCCGACTGCCGGGCCTTGACGTCGAAGGCTAGGCGGGAGCGGTCCTGCAAGCGCCTCGAGCTCCGACAGTCGGTCCGTGACGTTCGAGGTCCCGGTCCGGAAGGAGGTCGAGGGACCGGTCGCGGGCCCGGAGTCATCATAGCTCCGGGAGTCGACACCACTCCTCGGGCTCCAATCCTCCAGTAATAGGCACAAGAAGTCGAAGAGGCGACATCGCTCTACTGACACCCCCCGACCGTCGCGCGGCGTGGCCGGGGGTTCGGGTGACACCGCCCACGCGAATCCGCCGGAGCTGCAGGCGTCGTGGCCTGCTACATACCCGCCGGTCCCTGGGCAGAAAGCGCCGCCGGAGGAGATCGAGGTCTTCCTCATGGCCATGAGGTCGCTCACTCCTCCGTCTGGTTCCGCGGCGCCTTAGGGCCAAGCGGCCCGACTGGGTCCCCAAGCGGGCCGGGTGCTACGGCCCCGGCGCCGTCGGGTGCTTCGGCCCCGGCGCCATCGGCGACTTCGGTCCCGACGCCGCAGGGTCCTGCTGCATCCGGATCAGGGTCGTCGCCGGTCGACCTTACGACCTCGCCGGCGTCGGCCCCAGGGTGTCGTCCCTGGTCCTACCCTTGATTCGGGTCCGGCGCCGGAGCGGCGCCGCTCGACGTCGCGTTCGACGCCGCTAGGAGATTTTTACTTCTATGACCCGACCCCATCCTTTGACCCTGAATATCAGGAAATGGGTGGCGAGGAAGAATGGGAGGGGTCTGAGGACCCGCTGGCAAGTGAGTGCCAACTTTTTCAGGACTGGGGAGGTGAGCTAGGGGATGCCAGTGGTCTGGACACTTGGCCAGACACTGGTTTTGTCTCCCCTCCTACCGTGGCTACGGAGGAGTGGGCTGCCTAAAGTGTGGTGTTGACGCGGGCGGCCAAGGCCTTATCCCTTGAACTCCCCGTTGCGGCACGAGGACTAACCTCCTCACTGAGGTCCTTAAACCGCAGGCAAGCTCCTCGGAGCCTCTGCTGACGTTTAATGAGGCCTTATCTGACGTTCTTCTGGGCGCCTGGTCAAGGCCCACTACAGGTCCCCCTGTAGATAGGAACGTGGCCAGACGCCACCGCCCGGCTCCGGGCGACCCTTGCTTCCTGTCCACCCACCCCACCCCCGAGAGCCTGGTCATCCAGGCCTCTAACTCCCAGACCGCATTCCCAACGGCTCCACCCGATCGGGAATCCAAGAGGTACGAACAGTATGGCAAGAAGATGTTCTCCTCACTGAGTTTGGGATTGCGGTCCATTAACACTGCGTGCCTCTTGGGCCGTTATACCCACTCTCTGTGGGACACAGTCGCGGCCGTGCTGCCAAAATGTCCGGAGGAGGACCGGACTAAACTCGCCCAAGCCCTTGCGGAGGGTATACATGCAGCACGGTATTCCATCCGGTGTGGACTGGATACAACAGACTCGCTAGGTAGAGCGATGGCAACGACGGTGGCGATTCGTCGCCACACCTGGCTGAGGTCCGCCAACTTTTCGGCTGATGTCCAAAACACCCTTATGGATATGCCGTTTGATGGCCGTCGCCTCTTTGGCGACAAGGCAGATAGTGCGCTTGAGCGCTTTAAGGACTCCAGGGCTACGGCCAAGTCCTTGGGCCTGTCGGCCCTGCGCCAGCAACCTGCTGCCTGCGTGGCCAAGGAAGGGGCACCCCCACACGTCCTGCCAGCCACTGGCCGCAGATTAACATCCAGCGCAGTGGCGGATGTGGTAACGGCCGTGGCGGTGCCCGGGGACAACGGCGAGGCCAGTCCACACCCACCCCCGCAGCATCCGCCTCAAAGCCTTCCTAGTCAGAGCTTTCAGGCCCACATGACGCCAGTGGGGGGCAGGATTCGCCATCACCTCCTTCACTGGCACAACATCACTTCGGACAGGTGGGTGCTGCAAATCGTCCGAAGGGGCTACTCCCTCCCCTTCGAGGCGACCCCTCCAGCCATGCCACCGCAGTACCACCGCGTGTCGGGGCATCACTTGAATCTTTTGCAAGAGGAAGTTACGGCCCTCTTGGCCAAGGGGGCCATCGAGCGCGTTCTTGTGCCAGAAGTAGGGTGTGGTTGCTACTCCCACTACTTTCTGGTTCCCAAGAAGGGCAAAGGGGGCCTGCGCCTTATCTTGGACCTGCGGAACGTCAACGGCTTCCTCCGGAAGGAGAAGTTAAAGATGCTGACATTGGCTCAGGTCTTAGCTGCCCTGGACCCGGGAGACTGGATGGTAGCGTTGGACTTGCAGGACGCTTATTTTCACATCCCCGTCCTGCCGGCCCACCAGCGTTACCTGCGGTTCACGGTAGGCCTCGAGCACTTTCAGTTTACCGTGCTCCCCTTCGGCCTTACCAGCGCCCCACGGGTGTTCACGAAAGTGATGGTTCATCTGCGCAGATTAGGGGTTTCAGTCTTCCCCTACCTCGACGACTGGTTGTTGAAGGCAGGACTCGCCCCAGACAGTCGTCAGCCACCTCCAGACTAGGGCTGACCTCCTGCACCTGCTGGGGTTCTCCATCAATGTGCCGAAGTCACACCTGTGTCCCTCTCAGAAGCTCCTCTTCATCGGAGCGGTTCTAGACTCTGCGCAGTTTCGGGTTTATCCTCCCGAACAGCGGGTTCGGGATATTCATGCTCTGATTCCGATCTTTCAGTTATCCCGAGTCTCGGTCAGGTTGACGCTGCCGCTTCTGGGGCTGATGGCCTCCTGCATCCTTCTGGTGCCTCACGCCAGGTGGCGGATGCGGGCTCTGCAGTGGGACCTGAAGTTTCAGTGGGCCCAGCATCAGGGCAACTTGTCCGACAATGTCTTGATCTCGGAGAGCACTGCCAGACAGTAGCAGTGGTGGCTCATGAACCGCGATTGGGTCAGTGGCAGATCCCTCTCCCTACCCCAACCGGAGCACGTAGTTGTGACGGACGCCTCCCTCCAGGGTTGAGGGGGCCACATGGGAGAGGCGGAGATCAGAGGCCTCTGGTCTCCGGCGGAGTCCCGGCTCCACATCAACCTTCTGGAGCTGCGGGCGATCCGGCTTGCACTGAAGGCATTCCTCCCCTCTGTCCCGGGGAGTGTAGTGCAGGTGTTCACGGACAACACCACCTCCATGTGGTACTGCAACAAACAGGGCGGTGTGGGGTCGTGGACCCTATGCCAGGAGGCTCTGCGGCTGGAACATCAGGGCGTGACTCTGGTGGTTCTACACCTGGCAGGTTCCCTGAACGCCAGGGTGGAAAAACTCAGCCGTCGGTGCATGATGGATCACGAATGGCGTCTGAACTCGGACGTGGCGCAAGGCCTCTTTCAGCAGTGGGGAGAGCCTTGGTTAGATCTATTCGCCACAGAAGAGAGCGCGCAATGTCATCAGTTCTTCGCGTTGGAATTTCCAAGGCGGCACTCGCTCGGAGACGCTTTTCGCCGCGAGTGGAGATGTGGTTGTTGTACGCCTTTCCGCCTATACCACTTCTGCCCAGAGTGCTGAAGAAGATAAGGCGTGACCGGGCCCAAGTTATCCTTGTGGCTCCGGACTGGGCACGAAGATACTGGTATCCCGAGCTACTCAGCATGTCTGTCGATCCCCCGATTCGTCTGCCTCTTCAGGAGGACCTTCTGTCGCAGCAGCAGGGGACGGTCCTCCACCCGAACCTGTCCAGCCTCCACTTACATGCGTGGAGATTGAGCGGCGGCAGTTGAGGTCATTTGACTTGCCTCCTGAAGTCTGTAATGTGATTCTGGCAGCCAGGCGTCTCTCCACAAAATTGGTATACGCCTGCAGGTGGAGCAAATTTGTGGCATGGTGCACAGCAAAGGCTGTGGATCCCCTTTCTGCCCCTCTTTCAGGGATCTTTCTTCTTTCTCTTGCCCAGCAGGGCTCTGCTCTGGGAACTATCAAGGGCTACTTCTCTGCTATTTCCGCCTTCTTAAGGCTCCCTGATCAGCCCTCTTTGTTCAAGTCACCAGTTTTAAATAGGTTTTGGAAGGGCATCACTGATATGTTTCCTCCTTTTCCTTTCGTGATGCCTCAGTGGTACTTGAACCTTGTTCTGACTTATTTGATCTGTCCTCTTCGTCTCCTTACTCTCAAGACTGCATTCCTGGTTGCCATCACCTCTGCCAGGAGGGTGAGTGAGCTCCAGGCTCTTTCCTCTAAACCTCCTTTCCTTTCTTTCCATCCGGACAAAGTTGTGTTGCGGACGCGACCCTCTTTCCTGCCCAAGGTAGTTCCACTTCGGGCAGTCCATCACCTTGCCCACCTTCTTTCCGCCTCCGAATCCCTCGAAAGAGGAAGAGAGGCTCCACCGTCTGGACCCAAAACGTGTGCTCTCATTTTATCTGGATCGCACACGCCAGTTCCGGGTGGATGACCAACTCTTCGTTGGTTACGTGGGCGCTAAGAAAGGTTGGGCAGTGCACAAGCGGACCATCTCTCGGTGGATCGTGTTGGGCATCAAGGTATGCTACTCCTTGGCTAAAAAGGAGCCTCCTGTTGGGCTGAGGGCCCATTCCACTCTGGCCACACCGGATACTACTGCCCTGGGTCGGGGAGTCCCCTTGCAGGACATCTGTCAGGCAGCTACATGGGCCTCGCTACACACGTTCGCAAGACACTACTGTCTGGACAGCCAAGTCCGGAGAGAAGGCTTCTTTGGCTGTTCCGTTCTCCAGGACTTTCTGGTGTGATCATTGGTTCGCATACCCAGCACCGGGGTTGGTATTGCTGGGGTATCTATTCTAAGGTAAGGAATCTAATACTAACCTGTTACTTTCAGATACACAAGTTACTTACCTTTGGTAACGATATATCTGTAAGAAACAGTAGTTAGTATTCAAATCCTTACTGCACCACCCATCCTCCCCGTTCTGCGAACCGATATCTAGGGTTAAGGTCATCCCCTTTCAGGGCCCTAGTTTCATGGTACCAGTGTTGGTTTTTATCATAGCTCTGCGTTTTTGGCGCGGAAAAGCTATGTTTAAGAACTGATGTCAGCGCGCAATGGCGGCGTCTAAGTACTCCGACAACGTCATCCCGGCACCACCGATGACGCCTAACGACGCGCAGGGGTACTGCTATAAAATTTTTCCGGATCCAGTCTGACACCTGGGGATATTCTTAGGTAAGGAATCTAATACTAACTACTGTTTCTTACAGATATATTGTTACCGAAGGTAAGTAACTTGTGCTTCTAGCAGGAAAGGTAAGTGCTAATGAGCAACTTTCTCATGTTTTCAGCGAGGCCTAACCTTGGAGAGACAAATACATCAGCACAGCTTTTAGCAATGAAAGCATAAATAAGTAAGCTAACTTAACACAGAACAAAACATGAGCAATGTGGCAGTAATATTTCAATTCTAACAGACCCTCCTTTTAGCATTTATGGCTACATTTTATTGTTGCCATTAGGTAAGGGTCTTACAATTCTAAAAGAAAGGAAAAAATGCTCCGACATAGACAGTAATACAATTTGTCAGTGTTCATAAATACCTATTATTCGATATGCGTATGGACATTAACACTTGTATTACCCATTCATTCAGTATCAGGAGTAGAAGTTGCAAGGGATGAGGCGGAACCAAAAATGCCCTCATCTATCTGCATCATCTCGTGAACATCCTTCTGCAGCATAATCGCAGCAATATCACGAATCGTCTTCTGCGACTTTGGGAAGAGGAGTGTTGTACAATAAGAGCAGCATAATGGGAGACACTGCAACAGAAAATCAGTAAACTACAGTAAAGTATATTACCCTTTCCAAAATCTAACCCCATCCACCAAACCGGGACCAACTCCAATTTCCGCTCTCTAGCCCTTTGACATTCTCCAAAATATCTAAAATGTGTTGAGTGATATTCTTTTCCATATTTGTAATCCCGACTACACACTGGTCGCCCTCTACCGAGCACACACCAGCGCTTTTAGTTAGTATGAAATCAACTGCATATCTTGTTTGCTCAAAGTAGACTTGCATTCTTTCCAATTGGGTGCTGATATCCCGTTAGGCCGCTACTGTGGAGTTAGACAGTATCTGCAACTTACATTCAAAATATTCCCTAGCCCTTTCTCCTCTAGCCGTAGCGGTACCACCAAATGTAATAATGGAGGAAAGTATATACCCAAAAGTGATACCATTACTATAATTATTGACCTCCAGATCACTCACCCTGTCACAAAATTATTTTGTTTGTGTTCTTTTCACCCAACGGAAATTATGCTTGGGATTAGCATGTTTGCAGGGAACACCTAAAGGCAACACCATTCCTAGGGCTACATCGTCTGTACCATTATGGACATTAGAGTAAGTACCATTGGACAAAAAATAAAACCCCGGGTGTGCAAAAATGTGCCTATCGTAATCCACAGTGGAATATTTTGTACTAATTCCAAAGGTATTAGGGTCTTTATCATTTACTAGGAGAATTGTAATTTTATGCAGCACTGAGCCTGAGCTGTTCACATACAAATCGGTATCTGTGCTATTTACAATGGGACAGCAAGCGGGATAATAGCCGGCCTCACGGGTAACCACTACATCTGTATAATGCCACCCTACTAGAGTAATATTCTGATCCTTCATGTAGTAGATATCGCAATAGGTGTCATTAGCGCATCCTGAATAGCCCATTCCCTGTGGTTTTTGGTAATATAGGCAAGAACCCTGATAGGCAAAGCCAAAGGCTCCAGAAACTTCTCTAAAATCCGGGGGTTTAGTGTAAGTATAGTTCACTAGAGACAATGGATAAGCAGTCCATAAGTTAGTGACTAAGTCGGTAGGGTAACAAACTGTTCCTTGCCAAAGAATCTCAAATGTGTATCTAAAAATATGTTTTATGGACTGACCTCTTATTTCTCGGCAAAGAGACAACCTTTTCTTTTCCTGACGATATTACATTTTGTTTATTCTCCAATATTTATATCATCCCACATAATATCAAAAGCAACAAAACCATGGAAACAACACAAAATATTTACTTTTTAAGTGACCACACCATATTAGTTTGACCCACAAGGAACACAGGCTGCTCCTCGTCAGCCATGGGTCGACCAAATGGGTAAATAATGACCAGAGGAAAGCAATTTTAATGGAGCAAATGGCAAGGAAAGTGAAAAGGTAAAAATTGAAAATTTTGTCCAGCGTCCGTCAAAGAGCCATCGCTGGTAGGCTCCTATTGCTCATCTGAGTTGGCGCTTTTGAGCAGCAGCGGTGGAGCTACTAGTCCGAGCTCTTTGTCACACTTCATGTTGCAGGATAATGCACTCACCTCCAGGAGAGCACGCTCACCGAATCTTGTTCACCACAGTCCGGAACAGAGCACCAATCTCCCTTTCCCTAAGCTATCATTGGTACCACAGACAAGGAACATGCACCCTATTCTTAACCCTCGCAGTCCATCCCTACTAATCTGACTTTTCCTTTGGTGCACTATCGCTCCTTTGGGAACACAAATTGTACCTAGCCGCTCCAGGCACAGAGGGGTCAACAAAAATGGGCTCAAACTCAGAAGCATCAGTGGATGGGGGCTCTTGGATAGCCCTTATTTCAGGGGGCACTACCTCATTCAGCACAGCATTGTTCTCCTCCTGCGATTGTGCCCATGTCAGTCGAGCATCGGAAAAGGGGATGAAGTGGGGTACTTTCTCTGTTTCACTGTCTCCCACTCCTTCCAGCACCCATTGGTCATACAGCAGAGGTACCCACTTACAGTGGCTGGCGTAAATCCAATTCTTCCGCCCAGCCACTTTCACTGCACTTCTGGTGGTGAGTAGAACCTGGGCAGGCCCCTTCCAGCGGGGCTCCAAGCTGCACTTCCGCTGGAAGTTCCTGGTTAGAACATAGTCGCCAGGCTGGATCACATGTCCAGGTCCCCTCAGGTGCTGGCGGCAGGGTCTCTGAGATCTGTTGGTGAATAGAACGCACATTCTTAGTTAATTCGTAAAGGAATCCATTAACGAAGGGTATTCTATTTCAGAAAAATGCCTAGGTCTTTGGATGCCCCAGACGTTTGCTGGTGGCCGAACACAACCTCATATGGGGACACTAGTGTGAGCCGTAACTCTTGTTGACAGAAGGGCTAACGGTAAAGCATCTGGCCACTTCAATCCTGTGCTTTCCTGAATCTTTGCCAGTTTCAGTTTGAGAGTACCGTTGTACTTCTCAACCAAACCTCCTGACTGGGGGTGGTGTGCAGCATGGAACTTTTGCCTAATGTGTAACCATCACACACTAACTGGATCATTTTTGAATTGAGGTGACTGCTGTTGTCAATCCAAATCAAACGAGGCAAACCGAAGGGAGAGATTTAACTCCTTCAGGATGGCTTTCGCCATCGCCAAGGTTGTATTCTCTTTAGTGGGGTATGCCTCAACCTAATTTACTAAATGTGCAAACAACCACCAATACATATTTCAGATTGTTGACATGTTCCATTTCGATATATTACATCTGAAGGACCTCGAAAGGGAAAGAAGATGGGGAGAAATTGCCAGGGGGTGTAGGAGTGCCTTTCCCAGGATTGTACATCATACATACCATGCAATAAAGGAATGGCAGCCTTGGGGATGCCATCATTCTGCCACACAGGATCTAGTAGGTTGCATATGCCCTTAGCGCTAATGTGAGCTGGCCCATGCGCCATAGTGAATACAGGGAGTACATAGGCATCCGGTAACCTCCATCTTTGCTTTCCTGACTTATCTGTCCAGCACCCATCTTCGTCTAGACGTGCTGTGCTTTCTTGCCATACTGCAAATTCCTCAATCGTTGCCTCACTCTATATCTCCTTGACACTTTCCAGTGTATCCTCAAACATAGTAACTTCGGGTACCCATCTAGCAGGCCATGCCACAAACATTCTTTTCATTTCTGTTCGAGATGTCTCCTTAGCTGTTAAATCTGCAAATGCATTTCCCCTCCCCACATCATTAGTAATTGCCTTGTGGGCGCTGCACTTTACTATTGCTAGCTACTTGGGGAGTGTCAGAGCTGACAAAAGCCTGTGTATCAATGGGCCATTCTGGATCTTTACCCCATTAGAAGTCAGAAATTCTCTCTCTACCCAGAGCCGCCGACAATTATGGGCGACTCCAAAGGCATACTGGCTGTCAGTATAAATATTGACAGTCAGTCCCTCACCTAGCTCACAAGCTCGAAGGAGGGCAACTAGCTCTGCAGCTTGGGCCGACTGATAGGGAACTCGTGATGTCTCAACTACAGTGTGTAAAGTGGTGATTGCATAAGCTGCAGTGTTGTGCCATCCTGTAATTCGAAACAAGAGCCATCAACATATAGTTTCCCTTGTGGGTCAGATAGGGGAACATTAGTCCAGTCTACCTGTCCCTTCGTCTCTTCCTCGGTCCGAAAAATGCACATCTATTTCCTCACTTTCAGAAGAAAGGGGTAGTAACGTGGCTGGGTTCAGGGTGGCACATATTTTGATGGTAACGTGTGGTGCAAAGAGGGTCAATTCATAACCAGTCAGACGTGCACTTGTAAGGTGCTGTGTCTTTGTTTTGTTCAAAAGTGTATCCACAGCATGTGGTACCATGACTGTGAGGTCGATATCAAGGACGAGCCTTCCGATTGTCGCAGAGAGACCGCCACGGCCGCGACCACTCTTAGACAGCTCGGGAGGGCTCTTGCGACGTTTTCAAGCAGAGCAGAAAAATAAGCACACGGCCTCTGCTTACCTCCAAAGGCTTGTGTCAAGACAGAGAGCACATAGCCAGCGGTCTTGTGTACATGCAACGCAAACTGCTTCTGGTAGTCAGGCATACCAAGCACAGGCGCAAAGCAAAGCGCAACCCTTATTTGCTCAAAAGCTTTCTGGCATTCAGGTGTCCAGGGCAAGGGTTCATTCAAATCTTTAGTGGTTAGCTGCAACAGCAGCTTTGTTAGTAGGAAAAGGTTAAGTATCCAGTGGCGACAATGCGAAGTAATACAGATGAACGCTCGCACATCCTTTTGCGTCTTAGGGATGGGCATTTTTACAATAGGATTAATGCCTTCAGGCGTTAGTCTGCTCCCCTCCTTCGACAGTAGGTGACCTAGATAGGTGGCCTCCTGTTGACAATATTGGAATTTCGAAAGGACCCTTCTTGTCCATGATGAGCCAAATGTAGCAACAATTTAACCGTTGCATCGTTGCACCCTTATACTGTGTCTGAAGCGATCAAGAGATCGTCAACGTACTGCAGTAATACATTACTTGAGGGAAGTGTGAGGGAAACCAATTTGCTTTTTAAAGCTTGACTATATATGCTAGGACTCTCAGTATAGCCCTGTGGAACCCAACAGAATCTAAAGCTTCTGTCGTCAAGGACAAACCCAAACAAATACCAGATATCTGGGTGGATTGGAATGCTAAAGAATGCATTTTTCAAATTGATAACAGAAAAGAGTTTAGCAGGGGAAGGAATCATAGTCAAAAGGGCAGTGATATCGGGGAAAACTGGGAACTGAGGAACCACAATCTTATTAACTTTGCGCAAATCGATCACACAGCGATAGACATCAGGTTGGTCATCAGAGGAGCCCATGGGTGCCCTCTTAAGAATGGGAAGAATAGGGCTATTACACACATTTGCAGTCATCTCTTCAACAACCCCTGACTTAATCAAATCCTGTATAATCTGCGATAGAGCGCGCTCCCCTGCTTGTGGTATTTTGTACTGAGGAATACGAGGGAGAACAGCATTGTTTTTGACCTGAATAGAAACTAGAGTTATCTGCAACAGCCCTACGACTGTATCACCTGTAGCCCATAAAGTAGTTGGCACATCTTTAAACTCAGCAGGAAAGGGGTTCATCTTTGGACAAGCACTGCTTTGGTGCTATAGTCATATAGACACCGTCTGGAGAACAGGAAATAGTTGCATGCAGCCTCTTCAACAAATCCAAACCCATCACATTTTTGCCACAATTGGATGTCAATAGAAATGGCGAATCCACAGTAAAGGGACCAATAGTCAAAGCAAATGACTTGGAAATGGGGCTCACAACCGGTATACCTGAAAAGCCTACCGAAACATTATTTTGGCCAGATAGAGCAGCCCCGGGGACCAGCTAATGAGAAACAAAGCTATTCATTGCTCCTGTGTCCACAAAAAATTTCTTTACTGAGCCTTGCACATCTGTGGTGACATAAGGACCGCACTGATCCACAGGTATCTGAACTGGTCCCTCACCCTGCCCCTGGCTGTCCTAGCTGTGGGACATCCCTGTCACCTTGTCCAAATCATAATCATAGTGGTGATACTGTTTCCCTCGAGAGTCATCAAAATAGTTCTGATCAAAGCGACCCAGCTACGTCCCATCCTCCCGAGCCTTATCCCGATCACTTACTCTACAACTCCGTCCACGAGAACACAGTCCTCGAGGGGCCGCAACATTCTGCAATAATACTAGACACTCGCTACGCCAGTGCCCCTCCTCATTCTGCTTAACTTCCTGCTGCCATACCTGAAGAGAATCAAACATCGACTGTCGACTTCGTTTTGCAAACAATTTATCCTGCAGGAAAGTCAGTTTTTGTTCATCAAAGGTACCTGTTAGTGACCACTGCAATTCGGCATTGTCCCTCGTATATTTCAACCAGTAAGCTATGTGGGAGCTCTCTGCTATCTTAACGAACTCTAGCGCCGAGACACCGGAAGGTATTTGTGCGCTCTAGAAATTTTATAAATAAATAAATAAATTTTATAAATAAATAAATTTGAGCCATAGTGTACTAAATATAATAGGCAAAACCGAAGGGGATGATGGACGGAGTGTTGAACATTGCAAGTGGCTTTGTTCGCCCCCCTTTTGGCAGGGTATGCCCAGACGTGGGTCCTTTGCTCACTTTGCCACTGGATTCAAGCTAGCCTGGCTGATGACGGCGGATTAACCAGAAACTGGTCCCAGGATGCTTGTTTCCGGTCCAGGGAAGACCTGGCTTGGCAGTTCGGGCTGGACTGTTCCCATGAGGCACAGGGTCAGACTGATTTGCATATGGCCATGTCTGAACTGGGGTGGCGGAGTGAGCTAAAGAATGATGATGGATTAAACCCAGATCAGTTGACTGGGGGTGAGTGCCTGCAATGTTCAACACTCCGTCCATCATCCCCTTTGGTTTTGCTGAATGTAATAAGGCCAAGGCCATGCTTGACGTACATATCAAAGTTTGGAGTGCCTTCTGGAGGCGCAGGTTGCCTCTCTAATCGAGCATCAGTAGAATAACACAGCACCCCAAACAACACAATTTGCTCACACAAGGCATCTTAAAAAGGGGGAAGGTCACTATTCCTACCAGACAAATAATTCACAAATATCTTTCAAAAGGTCGATCCTCAGACCGTCTAAAACAAACAATAACCAAAAGTCAGTCTTCAGACTGCGCCCAAAAACAAATCAGAGTCGACATCACAAAACCAAAAACCGGCGAAAAGACCCCCCAAGTATTTTTAAAACTAAGCCAAATCCATTATGTTGCCTGGCAGAGTGTCTGCAGATGCTCTGTATTCAATCGGTCCTTACACCTACCAAGTTTAAATCAAATGGTCCTCAGACCATACCAAAGATGGCGCTATATTCACAGAGAACCAAGACAAACTCACCTGGTGCACACTGGTCGAACACATTTCATTCTTCACTGCCGACTCTTTGGACCAAATGGTCAGAACCAAGGGTTTCGCCTTTCAGGACTCCATCCGGAATGACCACTGGGCGAGACACCACCCGATCAGACAGGCGGGGCAGCTGCGAGTACCGGGCTCTATCATGCAGGTATCCCCGATCCTCCCATCCGACCTGACGTGGCCCCATCCTCCACACCCGGCTGCGGGCGAAGATGGGTCATCCGATGGGGTACCTGTTTGGGTGCCAACTGTAGGAAGTGACCCGATTAGGGCTACCCCGGTCACTTGCGACCACCTCTCAGCCTTCCACACAAAGGAAGAGTGGGTCAGACAGTAGAGAATACAAACCAAGTTATTTATTAGTATTACGCTGCAGCGGAGCCCAGTCTGACAAGTCTCCTAAGATAGCTGCAGAGGGACTGGTCTTCACAAGCATAAAGATAACAATTATATGTTTCGCAACTGAACAGGAACACGCCCACCCAGTAACTTTCCACAGGAAGACAGCTTTAGACAAAGGGGGCACACAGAGATGAGCTAAGAGTCTGAGACTGGGTACACACTATCTCTCTGGCAAGGTCATCCTGTCTGTACCCGTAGCTGGAATAGTGGGAGCGAACCTCTATCTAGCGGGAAAGGTATGTGCTAATGAGCAACTTTCTCATGCTTTCAGCGAGGCCTCACCTTGGAGACACAAATACATCGGCACAGCTTTTAGAAATAAAAGCAGAAACAATTTTCCATCAGGATCCAAAATGCCGGGTGGCAAGAAAATGGTGCCAAGAATGCTAACTTAACACAGAACAAAACATGAGCAATATGGCAGTATTCTTTAAATTCTAACACAGGCTGAACTGAAACAGTAAGCTAGCACACTAGAAGGCTAGTAGGGTACAGGGAGAACCTCTAAGGTACCCTTCATGATCTATAAATATGAGGTGTTTGATACCAAGCACCATAGGTTTCAATGAAGCCATTATGTAGCTTGGAAACTGGTTTTGACCAACGCCCAGTACATACAAAATGTTTTCTAAGGTTTAAATAGTGATGATGCTTGAATTGTAGCCCTTCTATCTTTGCCATCTGAGTTGTTGGTTTATTCTGCTACTGATGTAAAGCCTTTTTTCAAAAATGTTCTTTATCGGAATGCCAGATCGACAAGGAGATTGTCCTACTGAGTGTGCTGAAACCACCAGTCAGCCGTTCCATCTATGATTACGCTTTACGAGCCAAGAATATTGCCAGCCTGTTCAGCCATCTCCATCTGAGGCAGCAGAAACGGAATGGTATACTCCCCGACTGCCCACCTCCCGAAGATCCAGCTATCGCGCAACTCTTGAAGAAGCTGTTGTCACAGGTTGGTTGGAGAAATGTATGGTGAGTGATCATCATGTGCATCATGAATCTGTGTGGGAATCTAAAGTCCTTTAATGTATGTAGGCAGACTTGTATAGTATAAACCTACCTGGTAAGTAATAGAGCACTGTTCATTAGAGGCAAGGTACAGTACATCCAGCGATGGTAGTAGATGGGTAAAGATGACATGGTGCGTCATGAAGAACCAGTAATGCAGGGGCCTTAGTGATGAACATTTCAGCATCCACTAGCAGCTGATACCTCAGAGTGCTTTGTTTTCAGGCCATACCTAATTGTATTTTGTCCACTCACAAAGCATTTTGTGGCTGTCTGTTTCTAGCAACTGTTATGACTGTGTTGTGTGTGCAACCTTCTTTTATTTATTTGTTATAACATATTTTATTGATTTTGTAAAACAGCATCACATCTAATACAACCAGCAACCCTCCGCTCCCTACACCCTCCCACTACGGTGACCATCCTTTTTCCCGTGTCTCTCCCCGTCCCCCACCTTCTGGCAAAGGTGGGCTCCCCAATCAACTTCTAGCCAGCCATGGTTGTGTGCTACCTTCTTGGTTCCTGTAATAAATCTGTCCTCTGATGCCTGCCTTTTTAGGTGGTAAGTTGTTTTCTGGCAGTGGGGACTCTCATTTCTCTGCAAAGAGGTCATGAGCAGGGTGTACAGAAAAGCTGGTGAGTGGAAGCAGTGATCCAGTCATTGCCCTCCTAGTGGGGTGTGTCTTTGGGTACATTTGCGTGGGCTGGTGAGAAGTATGATTGGGTGGTGGGGGAGAGCAGTACAACATGAGTACTGTTTGCCTTTGTGAATGTGCCTTTGGTGTAGAGGAAACAGGGTATGTTGCATTGCCATGGCCCCAGAGGAGGGAGGAGAGATATGCCAAAATTCTATATATTCCATTGGATTGCTTGTGAATTCACTTCGTAGCTACACACGCTTTAACATTCTCTGCAAATTTCTAAGACTTTCTTAGATGTGTCTTGATGAGAGAGGAACACCTGCATAATCAGTCTGTTTGTGCCCCAAAATGTGCCCTGAATTGCTAGGAAATGCTTTGCCTTGCACAAGACGGGCAGAAAGCTCCGATGTGTTTCTTGATATTTGGCTGCTATCAGTAAGGTTTAGCTTGAGTTGACATCTCATGTGTAAGGTGGTACAATGGCTCAGTGAGTTGGAGGAATTCTCTGGTAATATCAGTGTGTGAAATAGAGGGCAAAGATTCAAATTACAGACAGGCCAGGTCAGCCTTTTATCTTTTTGACATTGATGAAATGCTAGTATGTGTGTATTGCTATTTGTATAATTCTAATCTAGCTGTGGTGAAACAGAGCGCTGTACATTAATGGGGTTGTGGAGATATGATAGAGGATTGTGTACATGAAGTGTGAACTTTACACATTTGACCTGTTGAATTTCATTATATTTAGTGGTCTACAATTGAATGAGATTGAGCGTGTCACATTTTTAAGTACAGTGGCATTTCTAATTTTAAGTCAAGTGCCAAATGGAATTAGAACCATGGTTTCAAAGTTGGTAGCATAGCCACTAAACCAATATGATTGGCAAAAAGGTTGGTATGGAAGCTTGATTTTCTAGTTTGGTTAGTGTAACTTCTGTTATTTTATGTACAGCCACTTTTCATACTCTTCAGCAACAAATGCCATATGGTAAGCAAATTATTACCGTCTGTTTTTGTTATTTACTGACCTTGCCTATCGATTTGCTTAATTTTGGTGAGCTCCTCATGTAAAAGCTTATAGCTATGAAAATGTACAAGTTAAGAGAGCCTGTTCTATTGCTAATGCCTTAAGGCCTGTTAACCAAGCAAGTATTACCAGGATGTGATGTGGTGTAGTGGCTGGGTTGTCAGTTGTGGTGCAGGAAGACAGCACTACTTTCCTCAACTTTCCCAGCTTAAGGCTCCTCTTTTATATAAGAGAGCTTTTCTGATCAGCACTTTAGCTACGATTCCTGGAAAAAAGCACTGTGTTCACAAAGCCATTTTCAAATCTAAGTTGGAGCTACTTGTAAATGTGGCATCTGTTACCAGTAACACATTATGCTTTGTATTGGCAAAACGTGTTTTGTTTTGCACAAGCATTATGATTTACTTATTAATCAATCAATCAATCAATCAATCAATCAAGGGTTTGTATAGCACGCTACTCACCCGTGAGGGTCTCAAGGCGCTGGGGCAGGGGGAGAGGGGGCTTCGGCTCTGGATCAGTTGAAGAGCCAGGTCTTGAGGTCCTTCCTGGACGTGTGTCGGGGAGCGTCTGATGTCCACATAGAGCGTGTTCCAGGTTTTGGCTGCGATGTGGGAGAAGGCTCTCCCGCCGGTCCTGTTTCTGTGGATTCGGGGGACCTCTGCCAGGGAGAGATCTGCAGAGCGGAGGTCCCTCTTGGGTATGTGGAAAGATACTCTCTCGTTGAGGTATTTGGGTCCAATGTTGTGGAGGGATTTGTAGGCGTGGGTGAGGAGTTTGAAAGTGACCCTCTTCTCGACGGGGAGCCAGTGAAGGCCTTGTAGGTGTTGGGTCATGTGCTCCTTGTGCGGTGTTCCTAGGACGAGTCTGGCTGCAGCGTTCTGGATGGTCTGGTGTCTGTGCATGAGAGTTTTGTTGATTCCGGTGTAGAGGGCGTTGCCGTAGTCTAGTCTGCTGGTGATGATCTGGTGGTTCATGGAGAGGGAGGAGTCTAGGATGATGCAGAGGTTCCGAGCGTGGTCTGTGGGGGTGAGTGGGCTCCCAAGTGTTGATGTTAGTTTATGTAAGTCCGCTGACAGGGGCAGGACGTTGGCATTTACGGGGACCAACCACAACCAGCAGAGAGCTTGGGTATTGGCAAACCTTTGGCATAAGCCTACCTTGCATACCATTGGATAGTTACTTTTGGAAAGGGCAGAAAATGGGGAGGTAACATTCTCAAAATTCATTGTAGGGGTGGGACGGGAAGGTGTTTCTTCATGGGGAACAATTTTTCACTCTTGTATTACATGTATAGGTCTGTAAATATGCATAAGCTACATTTGTACATATGTAAGTGGTAAAGTGAGTGCCATGGGATTTAAAAACAAAATTCTACAATTATTTCATGGAATCTGCAACTGTTGCAGATTTCCTATGAGGAATTGTTGAGTCCACTGTGAATTCCATGGTAGACAGAAATGCTTTCAAAATCTAGGAGCAAACCTGTAGAAATAGGTTACTTGGTACGTTCTGCACATTGGTCTCTTTGTTTTGGATTCACAAGAGCAGTGAACTCCTGTTTGCCCAAAATAAGCACTCTTCTCACACAGCAAATTAAACCATGTCTTTTACTCTGCATTTTCTGTCATGTTAATGTTAATTGTAACTAAACGAGCACCATGAATTCCTTGAAACTACCTATGACTGCTTAAGATGTATTATGGATATTTTATACTGGAGATGTGCACAGCCTTTTGCTTTAGTAAGTTATTTTCCTCTCCTGTCCTGTGCTTTTTTTTCAGGGAATGACAGAAGGAGAGGAAGATCAACTTTTAGCATTGAAAGATTTCATGCTGAAGTCAAACAAGGCGAAAGCCAACATCATTGACCAGAGTCACCTTCAAGACAGCGTTCAAAAAGGAGTGATTGATCTGTCGTTTCTGGGACTCAGTGGGAGACAAGTCGATCTAGTTAAAACCAAACTAGAAATCGATGAGAAGCGTGGTCAGTGGAGCTCTTTGTCTTGATGGTGTTTTTATTTTTTAATCCAGCAGAAATGTATTGCATAATATTAATTAATATCATTATAAGCCCAAATTCTCTTGTTTAGTAGGGTTTCTTTGGTTTGATGGTTGTGCCTTACTCCAGAAAGGGTTTCTTCGTCAGGCCTCTGGCTTATAGAATGCACTGGTCCTCTTAATTGCATGAATTTGATGAACATGTTGCCACATGTGCTTACAGTTGAGCCCCTAAATCCCATCTATTTCAATAGTCAAGGCATTTATCTACCCAATCTTTGAATGAGTGTTTCTGTGCCTCAGAAATGAAAGGCCACTTGGTGTCATTTATTGGCATCCAGAGCTCGCATTTTGACCAGTCTAGTACTTCTCAGGAGTGCTGAATCCTGTTGAATGAGCCATTGAACAGCACAGGAGAAGTGAATTATAAATTGATAGCAGTATTTTAGACCTACTGCAATCCATATAAAAATATAACCTTTTCCAAAGCTGCCTTTCTTTTTTCAGAGCTGTAGAAAGTCATATAAAGCTTGTCAACCTAGTTTCTATCAGTATGGTACTACAGTATCCGTTGAATATTTGCTCTGTACTCAAGATAGATTTGAAGAAGATGTATCACACATCTCTACAGCTTTAGGTAGAAAGAAAACGTATGACCTCTAAATTCTCCATATGTGAACTAATAAGTTACACATCAAGGGGCAGAATGTTTATTTTTCAGGTTAAGTATAAAATTTCGACTCACACCTTTGTCCCCGACAAAGATACTGGGGGAACATCAACTTGCAACACCACTTAAGCTCCCACAAAGCTTAAATTTCATATGAATTATAGATTTTCACTTCAAACCTTCAACAAATTATGTTTCTATCACTTCAACCTAAGAGCATTTATTAAGTGGGGAATTACTCTTGGAAAGTCACAACCTCTAACTCTTCTTTATATTGCACTTGAGAGGATACAAACATATTTATAAGTTGAGCTGAGTTGGACTTTCAGCAGTAGAGTATTTTGGGGACTCGCCGTCATTCCTTTTGACTGTTTTGTGAGCAAATAAGAAAAAAAGGATAGTTATACATATTTTTGCCATGTTGTCACCCCTCTCAGTGATGACACCTGGGACGGCCCGCACCCACCGCACCCCTCTTCCTACGCCACTGATAGTATTATATTGTAGTAAAAAGCAAGTTGACATGCAAACTAGTTCTCATGATTTCCATATTTCTTATGTATTTAACAGTCCGAAAGCCTGTGAAGCCAGATCCCAATGTGAACGAAGAATGGAAAAGCATGTTTGGGTCCTTAGAACCTGCCACCAGTGCCCAGTCTGCTCCTCGAACCCTTCCTCCTGGGGACCAAGAAGTGACTTCGGCTGGAAAACCTCACCGTTCAGAGTCCTCTGCTACACTTGGTGCTCCACTCTCATCCTCTCCTCAGGTACCTCACAGTAACCTGGTCAGGTGCTGGCAACTGGAAGAATATTTGGTGTGATGAACCATGAATTTTATTTTTACTAAATTGTTTATGTAGCCCTTGATAGTGTAGTAGAACAGCAAAAATGTATGTGTGCAAAGAGACAGCCCACAACATTGATTCACTGGCTGATGCACGGAGTGCTGGTGGTTTAATGGGGATTTTAAATGCCCCTAGCCATGCACTCCCCATCTCACATCCTACCTGATGTCAGCCCAGATGAACGGTTCCATATGCTATTATAACTGGCACGTAGGATGGAGCATGTGCCTAGTCCCTCCTCCTCACTACTTGCTTTTCACAAAATAGGTGCTCTCCTTGTAAGTTGGGAAAGAGGAGAATCTCTCTGTCTGTGAAAATGGTGGCAAGGAGCAGTTTTAGTTGCATATGTAATAGTTGCAGCTCTATGAAAACACAGTCAAGGGTTATGCTTTGCTTTATTTACTGTATACGTATAGAAACCAACAGAAAAACAACATAGGAAAAACATATATACCATCAGTCTCTGGAACTGGACTACAAATCGCATGAATGAAAATGACCAAAGAGATGCCCAGTTGTTCCAAAAAGCATCCATTATAAATATGCTCAACCTTTTGGGCTGCTTTGCTTGATATTCAGGTCATTTAAAGAAGTGCAGTTGGCATGTGCTCAACAAGTACGTGAATAAAGAAGAAAAAAAATCTCAATTTGCACAAATGCTTCCTTCACTTAGTGACAGCAAGCGACTCATAGCTTGTGAGCAGCTATGCTGTTTTCTGTTTCTGTTTCCATTTTTCGCCCTTACATTTTAAGCAAAAACGGAAAGGGAGAAAGTGAAGGAAAATCAGCTATCAGGAGCTAGGCAGATGGTGAATATGCACAAACTATGCTAATCATTTACTAAGACAGATAATTGCAAATTAAAGATTTTACAAATAAATAAAAAAGTCGCATAACACTAAAGTTGAGGAAAGTTTCAAATTTATCCCATTATCATAAAATATCATAACTAAAAAATTTGAGTATATTCCTATATGGAGTTCATTTTTTCCCTAGAAACATAACGGTTACACTCACTTTTTCCTATTAAATTACAGGCTGTTGAAACTTTACTTTGCAGTGGTTGAATGACTACCACATAACAGCCCCTTGTCAGTTTTATTAGAAGTTCCAGGCTTTATATTGCTGAGATATGAAAGCCATGACACATGGAATATTATCCCACTCTACAAATCCTCATTAAGAAACACGAAAAGGTAGCGTAAGAAAATATGCCCCTGTTCACTTTTTAAATGGATCTGACAAGTGACAGTCACGTATTGCCAGACTATTTGACCAAGCAAATGACTTGCTACCTCAAAATGATAATTGTTCACATTCCAAATCAAAGCAAGAAAGTAGATTTAAGCTAGCAAGACCAGAGTGTTACTTGTTGGTGCACAGTTCGGATTACCGTCTTTCAACAAAGGTGAATGAATTAATAACCATTAATCGTGTGATCTATACCAGCTGCATATTAAAATGTTTTATGAAAAGCGCTGTACTAAAAACCTGAATGCATGATAAGTTGTTATTTCAAATGGCCAGTGAGTGCATGCTCTTAATTTTCTGCAACTGGTTTTGTAGGCCACTGAAGGTGCAACTGCCTTACCTCGCCGACCCACGTTACCAATTTTTACTAGTGCCACCTTGCCGTCAACCTGCCAAATTCGTATCACCACCTGCAAAACTGAACTTCAGCAGCTGATTCAACAGAAGAGGGAGCAATGTAATGCAGAGAGAAAAGCCAAACTAATGATGGATAATGCAGAGTGGGAGAGCAAGCCCCCACCACCAGGTAATGACACACATGGTTGCTTTGTTCTCACAGTAAATGGTACCCTCTTCAAGACTACACAAGTTATCAGTACTGTTACAAATGTATTTATTAAAGGTTTTTAAATGACATGACATGTTGTATTTTGGGATTTTCAGATATGGTTTGTCCGCAACACAGGATGCTCAGGCTGTCCATCATTGAGTAGAAATTGAACAGCCATGTCCAGATGTATTCCACTTTGATTGGATTAATCATGTTGCTTTGGCAATCTAACAAAATATTCTGATTGGCTTTAACCCAGATCGGGAGTAGCAATATGTCTTGTTGAGATGAATCTATTTGGCTTTTCATCTGGGCATGTTGTTCAACAATAGTGGACATTTGAACTTTAAATGCCTTCCTCCATGTTTTGTTTGCTTCCCCATTTGATGAAGGATCAGAATGACACTACTGAATTCTTAATCCCTGAGGAGGCAGTAATAAGTAGACAAAATTCAAAATGCCACTGAAGATTTTTGTAAGGGGGAGACTTACATTTTATTAGTTGCTCCACTCGGAGGAAATGAAGAACTGCTTGCCTGTCTGCTTGATTTTGTGAGAAAATATAGTCACTGCAAGATTCCTGATATGAGCCTTTAGCTATTGAACATCTATTCTACACCTACATCCCTGAATCTGTCTATTTAATACCCAACTCATACACTAACTGACTCCTTTCTTGCTTGACGAAGATTAGGTGGTCTGCTATGCTTTAAAAGATTAGCTGGCTATCTTAACATCTTTTGAATTTGTCTGCTGTTACTACTTCTCTTGATTGTGTTTCATGCAGATAACAGAAGTAAACTACTGTACCTAACTTCCATTGCCAAATGTAGATCCTAGTAGTTACACAGTTATTAAATATTAACCTACTGCAGTGTAGCTTTTTATGTGAAATTATTGCTGTACTTCATATGTATTTTCTCAAATGTTCCTGTGTAGAAAAGATGCCAGTGGAAATGTGCCTGCTCCAGATTCCTCACAATATTAATCCATGTTATATATTTTAGCACATCTTCACTTGCATCTCACTTTTACGACTGCAGTTGGTTCTTCTCGCTTATGCTCTGTTTAGCATTTTTCTGAGAACTAAGTTTTTGTTAATTAATTTATTCACTAGATATAATTTTTCCTACTCCTAGGGGAGTAGGGAAGAGTAATAGCATCCTTAGTCTCTGAATAACTCTCTGAATTTTTGTATCAATAGTTTAAAAAGTCTGGTCACAGTTGGGTACACCAGAGTAGACATCACATATATACATTTTTACATCATGTTTGTGGTGCAAGTCAAAACCATTTCTGTTATCCACTGTGTGAGCCTGTTGACATTATAGACCTACAACATTTAGCACATTTCTGGAAGTCGTGTGGTTTACAGAATGACTCGAGTGGCATACTTGATGGTTGAGAGATCATCATCTGCATACAGCTGCAGTCTGTTCTCATTGCTACAAAGTGATTTGGCCAATTTGTTTAGTTTGTAATGGCATTCGCAAATGCCTTTAAGATAGGACACCATCCTAACAGGGTACCCATAAAAACTGGATCTGCATCAGGCGTTTGTTTAGGATGCAAGCCATTGGTGAATGCTCTAGGATGAATAACAAGCTCTGAAATATCAGATGTTACCAAAAGCATTTCAGGGTCTTAAACATATCAAGCCTTGCTGTTAAACAATTTTGAAATGTTTTCTGCACCCGCCAGAGAAGGCCTTAAGGATGTGTCCCCACATCATGCACATCCTACATTGTGTGTGGTCAGAAATGTGTATGAGCTGTAAATAAGACTTCACTCTAATCATCACTTACAGATCCACTTTCTGTCAGTAGGGGTGGGTGAGATAGATCTGTAGCTCTAATGATCTGTAGTATTTATTCAGCATAGGTATTACCATGATCACAGCTTGTGTCATTAAGTTCTGCAAAATCTTCCCTTTACATTGTATGTTCTCCTTAATAATGTATATGGCATGTTGTCTCTGCAGTTTCTTGCCAGATCATCTAATAAGACATACTCAGAAGCTGTCTTTTGGAAAAATGTGAACAGCTTGGTTATTTTGAATAACTGGCCATTCACCTATGGATAGTTGAGCGCATAGTAACTGTAAGAAAGTGGTTTATCAATTGGGGCAGGCGAATACCAACTTCAAGGAATAATCACAACCCTGGTCAGAGTAAACCCTTAAAGCCACCAAATTAACCTGGGCTCAAACCCCTGGTATCTATGGTACACAGCAAAGTGACACCAATACGACAAAATTCCAACCAGGGGAACCGAAGATGGGAATTAGGAATAGTGCCAGGAAGCATAAAGTGCCAATGATAGTCAATGGTTGCTGTAGACCAGAAATTAGGTAAATGTTAATGCTGACCGCGATGGAGTGCGGGTTGGATACAGCAACCAAGTCCATCCTGGTGAAAGATTTTACATTTGACTTTAGTATTTTAGGTCCCAATCCACCATAGTAGTAGACCTTTAAAGTCTCCCAGCACTCAGTGAAGGCACTTAGAGAGTCACAGGGTGTCAGGGAAGAGCCTAAAAACAGGGTCAAGTTGCCACTGGTCAGCTGGGCAGTTGTAGGAAAGGTCAGCTGATCCTTGGAGTCCACTTCTTTGTCCTGGGTGCAAGAGAGAACTGATCCAGTCTTTGAGGACTCTTCTCCTGTCGCAGACAGCAGGTTCAGTCCTCTTCTGATCTTCCTTAGGTCCAGGAGTGTTCTGAAGTGGGTACCTGGAGATGCCACATTTATCCCTGGCATGAGTTATTGGGTTGGAATGACTCCTGGATACAAACTAATCAATAGGTTAAAAGTTTCCAGGTGTGGATTTAAGCATTTTGGAGATGGCAGAAGTCTTAAGACACAAGTGTTAATTGTGAAACATCAGCAGACCTGATTATTTTACTCTGAAATCTCTAAAAGAGGCCCACTGTGCTTGGGCTCTGCCTGGCTGGTGGGTGTAAAGATGCCTAGGTGTCAGCTAACATTTGCCTGTGACAGGAGAGGCCTCTTTTACGTTAATGCAGTTTCTGTACCCAACTCCACTGGTCATCCTGTCAAGTTACCAACAACACCACCCCATATCCAGGCTTTTGTTCTCTGCTTTGGGAGAAGTTTTCACACCTCTTCTAATGCTAATTACTGGCATGCAGAAATGGGAGAACAAATGCAAATGGATCTCCAAAGGTTGTAGGAAGGGAAAAGGTAACTTTCTAAAAGTACTGTTTCCTTAATATTTATGAAGAATCCGACTTCACCATTGAATTGAATGTGAATACCTATTAAAACAATTGTCTACCTTTTCTGTACCTGCAGAAGCGCATTGCTGGGTCGCGCTTAGCTGCTATCTGGGTCTGGACACTGCGAGGAGGACTGCTGACAAACCTCGCCGCACCCGCTTCGCGGGTGCCGCTTCGTCGGCCAAGAGAGGAGGAGGACCAAGAACAACCCTTGGCACAGGGCTGCAGGGCTGCGAGCGAATCAGGGACTCCAATTCCCAGGAGTCCCTGAGAGACCGCTGACCACTTCCGGTCCGCTCTCCCTGCCGGCCCGCCCACTGCCCACCGGAGAACTTCTTAAAGCCCCTGCAGCAGCATTAACGTTGGGACACCTTTTCTGTACCTGCAGAAGCGCATTGCTGGGTCGCGCTTAGCTGCTATCTGGGTCTGGACACTGCGAGGAGGACTGCTGACAAACCTCGCCGCACCCGCTTCGCGGGTGCCGCTTCGCGGGTGCCGCTTCGTCGGCCAAGAGAGGAGGAGGACCAAGAACAACCCTTGGCACAGGGCTGCAGGGCTGCGAGCGTATCAGGGACTCCAATTCCCAGGAGTCCCTGAGAGACCGCTGACCACTTCCGGTCCGCTCTTCCTGCCGGCCCGCCCACTGCCCACCGGAGAACTTCTTAAAGCCCCTGCAGCAGCATTAACGTTGGGACACCTTTTCTGTACCTGCAGAAGCGCATTGCTGGGTCGCGCTTAGCTGCTATCTGGGTCTGGACACTGCGAGGAGGACTGCTGACAAACCTCGCCGCACCCGCTTCGCGGGTGCCGCTTCGTCGGCCAAGAGAGGAGGAGGACCAAGAACAACCCTTGGCACAGGGCTGCAGGGCTGCGAGCGTATCAGGGACTCCAATTCCCAGGAGTCCCTGAGAGACCGCTGACCACTTCCGGTCCGCTCTCCCTGCCGGCCCGCCCACTGCCCACCGGAGAACTTCTTAAAGCCCCTGCAGCAGCATTAGCGTTGGGACACCTTTTCTGTACCTGCAGAAGCGCGTTGCTGGGTCGCGCTTAGCTGCTATCTGGGTCTGGACACTGCGAGGAGGACTGCTGACAAACCTCGCCGCACCCGCTTCGCGGGTGCCGCTTCGTCGGCCAAGAGAGGAGGAGGACCAAGAACAACCCTTGGCACAGGGCTGCAGGGCTGCGAGCGTATCAGGGACTCCAATTCCCAGGAGTCCCTGAGAGACCGCTGACCACTTCCGGTCCGCTCTCCCTGCCGGCCCGCCCACTGCCCACCGGAGAACTTCTTAAAGCCCCTGCAGCAGCATTAACGTTGGGACACCTTTTCTGTACCTGCAGAAGCGCATTGCTGGGTCGCGCTTAGCTGCTATCTGGGTCTGGACACTGCGAGGAGGACTGCTGACAAACCTCGCCGCACCCGCTTCGCGGGTGCCGCTTCGTCGGCCAAGAGAGGAGGAGGACCAAGAACAACCCTTGGCACAGGGCTGCAGGGCTGCGAGTGTATCAGGGACTCCAATTCCCAGGAGTCCCTGAGAGACCGCTGACCACTTCCGGTCCGCTCTCCCTGCCGGCCCGCCCACTGCTCTCAGACACTGCTATATCTGGGGTTACTCCTCCCGCAGCGCGGGACGCAGCCCGGAGCAAAGACCGGGCTAAGAGCGGGCCGTTTGAGGCCGTTCGAGGACGGCAGCGGACGGCCTAGCCCACCCCCCTTACTGCTCCTAACCTGCTTGTTGTATTATCGTGCTGAGACAGGCTAGCTCAAACAGAAGCTCCTTAACTAGTAAGTTGTGTGACGACCCTTATTCCATCGTAAAGCACCATGAGCACTAGGATGACACGCAGCAAGGCCTCCAAAGGTGGTTCACAAATTTGTGGCCCTATGGACGACTTCATTACCCGCACAAATATAGCCATCGATGAAGAAATATCTAAACTCCAAACCCGGGTATCCTTAGAATTAGTAGCTGCACGCAGGTTGTCCGAGGTAATTGCTCTCTCGAAAAAATCATCCTTAGGCCATATAGCCTCTGCTGTTACTCCAGCACGCCCTGTCCGCCCAAATAGTATTACCACTCAGGCTGATCTCCACCAGCCCCCGATAATTTCCACCTTCACTCCGCCCTTAGAGCAACCACGCATTGCAGAAGAGTTAAGTTTCCCTGCACCTCCTCATGCCCTGACCCCTACCCCCAATCCCCTTCCCCAAGTATTCCCAAACACTTCCTGCGTTAGTGGTGCACAACCTAAAAGAAAACGCCAATCACGCTCAGCCTATTCTCGTAAAAAGGCAAAAGTGGCAGTCTAACACAGACGTGGCACTAGAGGATCTCTAGTGTCATCCCTTCACGGGCACACAAGTGTTTATCTTCCCACACAAAGAAGACTTTCAATCCAATGTTTCAATTGTTCATAAAGTTTATTTTATATTTGTAGAAGAATTTATCATCATTATGTTCATGTTGTTCATTCGATATCATTCATGTGTTTGTAGATCAGACATTGTCATAATAAGGCATCCAATGCATTTCGGGCATTATATAGCATGCCCTTCATCAGGGAAATAGACACTGTAAAGCAAGGGATAATAAAATCATATCATCAAAAATTGTATGAGTCTTATTAACATCAATCATAACATTAACTGTACAGGATCTGCATGATATGTACATATAACTATATGTGAACTCCAGGGGTTCAGTGATTCACATGCTGTGGTTAGTAATAGTGAAAAAACAGAAAGAATTTCTCAAAGAAAAAGCTATCACTCACATGGCTGGGTCTCTAACGATACGTGTTATTCTGCAAATGAAAGATAAAGCGATATTACAAAAACAGCCTCAACTGGTGGGGCAGTCCATAAGGCAGAGATCATTCTATCAAAAAGACTGTGTGGTCTGTATAGTCCCTCAGACTAACCTTGCTCAGGAATAGGCGCGCAAATACGTCCTTCTGTAGTAGGGGATCTCTGTGTATAGTCATAATCTAGTGAATAGTCCCGCCCATGTGCGTGGACCCCGGCAATCAAAAATAATCTCTTAAGTTGTCAAAATAATGCAGAAACTGCAAAGACACTTAAGAGAGAATTTAAAGACAAATAATGCAGCCTATATCCACAGGCTACACTGTCCAGTACTTCAACTAGAAATTCCACCAAAAATCACCACACACAGCACAGCCTGCTAGTTTCTACCATAGAGAAACTTGCCTCCCCCAGTCAAAGACCCAGGAATGATAGAGAGGAAGGCAGGGACAGACAAGCCCCATAGGCTGCCATTATGTGGCTTAAATAGGATACTGTGCCTTTAAGAGAACTTTCCAGAACTTCTCCCAGTATCCCAGAATGCATAGCAGGTCCCTCTACTTTCAGTTCTTTTTTCCGGCTCCTGCTTACAGGACCCTGGCATTGAGCTCTCCCTTTTGCAAGGGTTTATTGAATTCGTTTTTTGCACTTTTAACTTTTAAAAGTGTTGCAGTTACTGCTTGGTGTTCTCTTCTCACTTTTGTGCTGTTTTTTAGGCGTTTTGGGGCTCCGAAATGCCTGGCCTTTTTGTCAAGTGCCCAGCATGTGAGAGGAAGAAGGCCAAAAGCGACCCCCAAGATGTCTGCATCGTGTGCCTTCCAGAAGATCATGGCCCTGAGGAGTGTGTTATCTGCCAGCAACTTTCTGCTAGGACCCTCAGGGACAGATTGAAGATCAGGCTGGCTGGCCTGGAGGATAGGCGCCAACGTGCTGCAGGTGGGTCTGGGCAGCCTGGGAGGGATCCCTCTGCCTCTGCTGAGGCCCCTGGGGGGCTCCCCAGGGGCAGGAAGTCCAGCCAACGATCCCATTCTCCGTCGGCGTCGATGGCATCGACGACGGCGTCGAGAGGGATGACGACGGCGTGCTCCCCCTCTCCCCGGGGCTCCGGGTCGAGACGGCTCGACGGCGAAGGAGAAACCGACGTCGAGGCCGCCGTCGACGTCATCGTCTTCGTCGACGTCGAGATCATACCGACGCCGAAGGCACAGTGACGTACATCGACGCTCGCCGTCGAAGCGGCGCCGACGCTCGCCGTCGAGGCGACACCGTCGGTCGTCGTCGAGGCGACACCGTCGATCTCCGTCGCGGCGACACCGCCGATCGACGTCGAGGGGCTCCTCGACGTCGGGAACATCAAGGCGACGGCGGCGCTCGTCGTCGAGGGCGGACCGCCCGACGTCGAGAGGACGACGAAGGTCGACGTCGAGGAGTCGACGTTCGACGCCGAGGAGGAGGCGGTCGACGCCGAGAAGACGGCGCTCGACGCCGGAGTCCAGGAGACGTCATTCGACGCCGGAGAAGCGTCGTTCTGCGTCCAGCAGACAGCGGTCAGCGTCGGGGAGCAGGTCACCCGCTCCGAAACGGCGAAAAAGGGACTCTAGTCCCAGGAGTCACGCTGCCTCCAGCGGTGGTCGCAAGAGGAAGAGGTCGCCTGCGGATGGGGATGGCTCTCCGCGCCCCTCGCCTGGAGGGACACCGGGCTCGGTGTACTCGGAAGTGTACACTCCGTCCCGGCCCAGGACTCCTACTCCTCCCCCCGTGCCTAAGGAGGACCCTCCGCCCAAACCACCACTGCCTTCAGGGGACACTTCTCCACCTCCGGTCCCTCCGCATGGGCCCGCACCGCAGCCGAAGGTTCCTCCTCCGAGGTCCACTTCCCTGCCTGCTCCTCCAAAGGGGACTCCGAAACCGAAACCCCGGGAGGAACCGAAGACGCCTCGTGATGAGCCGAGGAAGACCCCTCCGCGCAAACCGAAGGAGCGCCCACGAGCTGGCAGGTCTCGCTCTCGCTCTGGGCGGAAGGACAGATCGAGGCACAGATCATCCACGAGATCGAGGCACCGCCATAGGAGGCGCGAGTCTCGCTCTCACACGAGGTCCTCTGGGACCAGGGATTATTCACCTACCCTATCGGGGTCTCCGGACACCAGAGTGTCCCCGATAGATGACCTGGTGGCCTTTCAGGACGTACTGTTGCGGGGCGCAGCGAAGCTCGGCATCTCCCTGACGGTGCCTACACCGAAGACATCGGTCATCTTCGAGACGCTGCATCAGAGGCATCTGTCTCGTCCTCTCCTGCCCCTGGTGCCGGGCCTGGAAGAACCTGCTATGGCTCTGTTTCTCACCCCGGCTGTGACGAGGGCGGCCCCGTCGAGATTACTTAAGAAGTACCGAGCTCCCGACTCGGATCCGGCTTTTTTGAGAACTGAGCCTCCACCTGACTCCGTCATCGTCACGGCAGCCCGCAAGCAGCATGCCACCACCCCGACCTCCACGGTTCCCCCGGACAAGGAATCGAGATGGATGGACTCGGCAGGAAGGAAAGTTTGTGGTACTTCCGCGACCTCCATGAAAGCGGCGAGTGCCACGGCTTTGTTGGGTCGCTACGACCGCGCCCTCTGGGACTCCCTTGAGCGCTTTGCGGAGCATTTGCCCCGGGAGCAGCATGAAGACTTCACGGAAGTCCTGAGTGAGGGGATGCTGGTAGCCAACCAGATAATCAGCGCGGCTGCGGACTCTTCCCTGTTGGCGGCTCACGGATTTTGCCACGGGATCAACCAGCGGCGTCACGCATGGCTCCGGCTTACGTCCCTGAAACCGGACGCACAGCAGAGGGTGGCCAATCTGCCGTTTTCCGGTGAGACCCTCTTCGGGAAACATGCTGATGATGAAATGGCCCGCATGAAGGCGGAGGCCGAAACGCTGACGGCTGTGGGCCTGGAAAAGCCCAAAGAGACCAAGAAGCAGTACCGCCCCTTCCAACGGCGGTTCGGCGGACAGGGCCGAGGTCGAGGACAGGCCTCAGGACACTCCCAGCAGCAGCAGCAGTTCCGGAAGCCGTTCCAGAAGCGGCAGAAGGGCAGGGGAGGCCAGCAGTCGGCTCCGGCGCCCAAGGGCCAGGCGGGGCCTAGGCCCTAGGAACTTACTTCCCCCGGATCCGTTACCCACTCCGGTAGGGGGAAGCATCCAACTTTTTCTGGCAGAGTGGAGAAAAATTACTCAGGACAAGTATGGGGTGCTGAATATTGTTTGCAATGGATACAGTCTTCGGTTCACCAGCCCTCCTCCAGCTATTCCCCCGGTCAGCTCGCAGTTTCAGCTGCGCGAGCTTCAGGCGGAAGCGGATATCCTGTTGAGGAAAAGGGCGATAGAAGACGTACCTCGGTCTCAGAGAGGAAGAGGTCTGTACTCCCGGTTCTTCCTGGTTCGCAAGAAGGACAAGAACGAGTTCAGGCCCATTCTGGATTTGCGACAGGCAAACAAATGGATTCGCAGAGAAAAGTTCCGCATGCTGTCGTTGCATCAGATTTACCCTCAGTTGCAACAGGGGGACTGGCTTTGCGCTATAGACCTACAGGATGCTTACTTCCATGTGCCCATTGCACACAAACACAGGAAGTTCCTGCGGTTCCAAGTCGGCACCAATCACTATCAATACACAGTACTCCCATTCGGACTGAAGTCTGCGCCGAGAACGTTCTCGAAGTGCATGGCGGTGGTAGCAGCACACCTGAGGAAGAACAAGGTGTTCGTCTACCCGTACCTGGACGATTGGTTGATCAAGGCATCCTCCTTCTCGGAAGCGCGAGCACACTTCCAGAAGACGTGCGTTCTCTTGAACAAGTTGGGGCTGCACATCAACATGGCCAAGTCTGTCCCGACTCCGGTCCAATGCATACAGTACTTGGGAGCCTCCATCAATACGCTGTCAGCAAGCGTGTCTCCTTCGGAGGAGCGACGATTATCACTCCTTCGGAAGGCTCAGGCTCTCATGGCGTCTCCATCTACAACAGTGAGGACGGTGTCTTCTCTACTGGGATCGATGGCCTCTTGTATCTTCCTGACGCCACACGCACGGCTGCACATGAGACCGCTGCAGGAGTGCTTGGAGGACCAGTGGGATCAGAGGAAAGGATCTTGGGACGACAAGATTCGACTGTCGCTGCATGCTCTTCAGTCTCTGAAGTGGTGGTGTTCGGCGGAGAATCTCCTCAGAGGGGTTCCCTTTCACAAGGACATTCCCACGCAGACTGTCGTGACGGATGCGTCTCTTCTGGGATGGGGAGCGCACTCCGGGACTTTGCAGATTCAGGGCACGTGGTCACCGATGGAGGCCACGTATCACATCAATTTCCTGGAACTCAGGGCTGTTCACTTGGCGCTGAAGGCCTTTCTTCCGTCCTTCCAGACCAACTCTCTGCTTGTACAGACGGACAATACCACCACGATGTATTACCTCAACAAGCAGGGGGGCTCGAGATCGCGCACTCTGTCACAGGAGGCGCAGACGATCTGGCACTGGCTCCTGGCCAGAGGACTGACGATAACGGCCACCCATCTACCAGGTGTGCAGAATGTTCAGGCAGACGCACTGAGCAGACTGCTTCAGGAAAACCACGAATGGGTCATAAACGACGAAGTACTAGGAGAAGTCTTCGCAAGGTGGGGAACTCCAGACGTAGATTTGTTCGCCACCGCCGAAAACAGCAAGTGCAGAGACTTCGCCTCCAGGTACTTCCAGCAAGGGACGCTGGGGAATGCGTTATGGATCAACTGGACGAACGGCTTTCTGTACGCCTTTCCTCCCATTCCCCTGATTCCGGCGGTACTCATCAAGCTGACCCGGTCCAGAGCTCGGATGATACTCGTCGCCCCGGAGTGGCCCAGGCAGTGGTGGTTCCCGGACCTTCTTCACCGGTCTCTCCTTCCTCACATTCGGCTGCCGTGCAGGCCGGACCTTCTCACGAAGTTCGGGGGACGGATGTTACACCCCAACCTCTCGTCTTTGAGTTTGGCGGCATGGCTCCTGAGATAGTGCAATATGGCCATCTGAATCTGCCCGATGACTGCATGGACATACTGAAGGAGTCTAAGAGACCTTCCACTCGGACTTCATATGCTTACAAGTGGAAGAGGTTTTGTATCTGGTGTCATTCTAACGACCATGATCCTACGACCTGCAAGGAAGATGTCATCCTTCCTTACCTTTTACATTTGGCGCAGTCTGGCCTTAGTGTCCATTCCATTAAGGTACATCTTGCTGCATTGACTGCCTACAGGAAATGCCCTTCGCAGACTTCCTTTTTCCAGATCCCTGTGATCAAAGATTTTCTGGAAGGTTTGAAGAAAGTGTTCCCTCCTGTCAGGCTTCCCTCGCCTTCATGGGAATTGAACGTGGTGCTGTCCAGATTGATGAAGGAGCTTTTTGAGCCTATTCATAGGGCTTCCTTGCAGCACCTGTCCTGGAAGGCGGCGTTCCTCATGGCCATTACATCGGCCCGCAGGGTGAGTGAAATTCAGGCGTTGTGTTGTAATGAACCTTATACTGTATTTCATGCTGCTAAGGTTGTTATGCGTACTCACCCTAAATTTCTTCCCAAGGTTATTTCTGATTTTCATGTCAACCAGACCATAACTTTGCCTACGTTTTTTCAGAACCCTTCGTCCCCAGCGGAGAGGTCTCTCCATTCTCTGGATGTTAGGAGGGTGTTGAAATTTTATCTGGATAAAACCAAGGATATTCGTAGGTCTGACCAGTTGTTCATCAATTATGGGTCGGTCAGGACGGGTCTTGCGACCTCGAAGCAGTCCATTTCTAGGTGGATTGTGTCCTGCATACAATTGTGTTACCAAAAGGCTAATAAGACCTTAGGAGGTAAGCCTAAGGCTCATTCCACCAGGGGCAAAGCTGCCACGACAGCTCTGCTCCGTAATGTGCCGATTGCGGAAATCTGCAAGGCAGCCACTTGGAAGTCGGTTCATACCTTTGCTAAGCATTACTGCCTGGACGCTGACGCCAGGGCAGACGCTCAGGTTGGGCAGGCTTCGCTGCGGAATTTGTTCGCACAGTAGTGGCGTTATGTATTTTTTCTCCACCGCCGCTTTGGTGTGGGGATGGGCTTGCCATTCTATTCACTAGATTATGACTATACACAGAGATCCCCTACTACAGAAGGAGTAGTTTCTGTCCTGTAACTCCAGTTCTGTAGTAGGGGTATCTCTGTTATAGTCATAAGCGCCCGCCCTCCTCCCCGGTGGAGATTTTCATCATGTACTGAATGCGACAGGTCTGGCATGCTTCGCCTTCAAAAAGAACTGAAAGTAGAGGGACCTGCTATGCATTCTGGGATACTGGGAGAAGTTCTGGAAAGTTCTCTTAAAGGCACAGTATCCTATTTAAGCCACATAATGGCAGCCTATGGGGCTTGTCTGTCCCTGCCTTCCTCTCTATCATTCCTGGGTCTTTGACTGGGGGAGGCAAGTTTCTCTATGGTAGAAACTAGCAGGCTGTGCTGTGTGTGGTGATTTTTGGTGGAATTTCTAGTTGAAGTACTGGACAGTGTAGCCTGTGGATATAGGCTGCATTATTTGTCTTTAAATTCTCTCTTAAGTGTCTTTGCAGTTTCTGCATTATTTTGACAATTTAAGAGATTATTTTTGATTGCCGGGGTCCACGCACATGGGCGGGACTATTCACTAGATTATGACTATAACAGAGATACCCCTACTACAGAACTGGAGTTACAGGACAGAAACTACTCCTTCTCTCCTCGTACTCCGCGATGGCACAATGAAATGCCGATCGCGTTCACCTATTTAAACTAGATTCCGGTCATGTGACGAATCACATGGCATTGCCATAAAAGAAAGACTCATTTCCGAGGGTGGCGAACCAGCGTCTAATATCTAAGTAATGCCCCTGGTACTGAGAGTAATCTAAAACCTAATTATCAAAATGAGTGACATGAAGATCCGGTTACGAAAAATGCTAAGACATAGGCTAACGAAAATAAAATAAATAAAATAGATGTGGTTAGAAAGAAATATCGGGAATAGAACTACTCGCTGTTAGGATGTTAGATGGGCTGTTCTATGGTTAGAGCTATTGTGGAATATGCAAATGGAAAAGAATATTCAAAATGTAAGGTGTAAGTGTCAGATGTATGTATGAACTCACATAGTATACACAAGGAACAGTCAGGGGAGCAATTAATTATAGGTAACATGCAAATTCAATTCTTTCATTTAACCCCAGTGGTTTCTGGCAGGATAAATTTTGTATCCAATAGTTCTCTCTCTGCAGAAGGTATTTAGAATTGTCTCTGCCTTCTACTTTCTGGACCGTTTCAAGGATGATGAATTTGATCTGGGAGATGTTATGGTGTTCCTCAACAAAATGGGAGGATAATGCAGATTTCATATTTTTCAAACGGATGTTTGACTTGTGTTCGGTTAGACGCACTTTAATCCGACGTTCCGTCTTCCCTACATACATTTTGCCGCAAGGACATCTGATCCCATAGATGACATTGCTCGATTCACAGGTGGCATTTACCTTTAATTTGATAGGGTAACCTTTTGAAGGATGACAGAATGTGTTGCCTCGGATTACATTGTTACAACTTCCACAGTTGAGGCAAGGTTTCGTACCAGAGAATTTTGTTGCAGGTGTTAAGGTTGTGGATGTTTTGTGTTGAAGAATTTCTCCAAGATTCTTTGATCTAGTGTAGGCAAAGATGGGAGGTTGATTAAATGACTGTTTGAAATCCGGTTCAAGATTCAGTATGGACCAATGTTTTAAAATGGTTTGTTTGTACTTCCTACTGGATGTTGAATATCTAGATACCACCACTGTACGTGTTTGTTCAGATTTTGTTTTAGTGGTTAGGAGTTTCTCTCTATCCAATGTGTCAACCTTTTTCTTTGATTCCTCTAGTAGAGATTCAGGGTAACCTCTATCCGAGAATTTCTTTTTGATTTCTCTTAGTCTGACACCTAGTGCATTTTCATCTGAGGTGATTCTCTTGACTCTTGCCATTTGTGAAAACGGCAGGTTGTTAATCAAGTTGGGTTGATGAAAACTCGAATATAACAACATGTTGTTCCTGTCCGTTGGTTTGGTGTAAACATCTGTTTTAAAGCCTGCTGGAGTTCTGGTGACTTTTACATCCAAGAAATTTACTTCAGTTTCTGATGTGGTCCATGTCAGTTGGATTCGTGCATCCAGATTGTTGAATTTAGTGAGTTCCGTTATTAGTTTCTCCTCTGTGTTAGACCAAAGTATGAAAAGGTCATCTATGTATCTGATCATTGTTTTGAGATTGCGAGACCATTCTGTATTCAAGAAGATATGTTGATTTTCATACCACTGCATGAATATATTGGCATACGAAGGTGCTGCCGAATTGCCCATGGCCATGCCGGTTAGTTGTTGGTACCAGGCTTCATTGACCTTGAAATAGCTGTGGTATAGGATAAAACACATCAGCTCCATGAGGAAAGTTTGAAATTGTTGATCAAGATCTGTATTTAAAAGAGCAGACTCTATCGCCTCTAAGCCCATGTCATGGGGTATGCTGGTGTATAAACTACAAACGTCTGCAGTACACATGATTAGTTTTTCAGATGGATCCAGCGTAATTTGTTGAAGTATTTGCAAAAACTGAGATGTATCTCTGACATAAGTTTGCATCGATTGTACTGTCGGCTGTAGATACCTGTCGATAAGTTGACCAATCGGTTCATGTAGGCTCCCTCTCGTCGATACTATAGGTCGCATCGGGGGGTCATAGGTATTCTTGTGTATTTTTGGTGTCATCCGCAATGTAGGACTTTTAGGATTGAGTGTAATCAAGAAGTTCTTTGTCCGGTCTGAGATGGTACCTTGTTTGTGTGCGCCATCAATGATGTTTTTTAAAACTTTGGAGTACTCCGGTGTGGGATTGTGATCCAATTTACAGTACGTGTTTGTATCATTAATGTGTTCTGTCACTTTATTATTGTACATATCCATATTCATTATGACGATCGCGCCGCCTTTATCAGCTTTCGTAAATATGATTTTGTCATTTAAAGCCAATTTCTGCAAGGTATCAAGATCCTTTTGTGTGGTGTTCCTTCTTTTGGGTTTGTAGTGTTTAAAAAGTGGCAGTCTCCCACCATCTTACAATGACCAACGCTCAGGCATGTAATGTTTTACCTGAGGGTTCCTCGAGCACACAGCCAGCATGCCAAAGTATGGGAGAGGGTCTAGTTATTACCACCCTAGAAGATGAGGGGGCACAGGCACAGGACCTGGGTAGGAATGATAAGGAATTTATAGACCAAGTCTGGGAAACATTAAAAAACCTTCTCTCACCACTCGACTTAAGATTGTCTAGGATAGAAAACAATCTACTCGAGATGGAGAAGAGCATTATTGCTCTGGCCACTCTTGGCCTGAGAAGTCTTGAAAACCAGGGCTTGTCCTTATCTGACCCACATTCGTCAGCTCCTGTTTTGCAAGCTGAGCAGCACCCCCTACCAGTACCTGTTGCTGCAAGGCCTGTTCCTAAGCCGAGGACTGTGGCTGTGGACCAAGTTTCCATAACCGCTAAACCTCAGGCCGCCAAACCGCAGATTCCCACACGGAACTCTAAGCCTCAAAAAGCAAATTCAAACCCGGGAGTACCCACTAGACCCCATCCTGTCGAAACCCAGGGCCCTCGTCCAAAAGAAAATTTTAGAGGAGGTTATATAGACCTTCCTCCAGAGGCCAATGACTATGTGGTCGTGTTGACAGGCGTTCCTGTGATCGGCTCTGACCAACACGAAAACCACTGGTCATTGAAAAATAAAATTATGCACTGGCTTAATGTCAACAGACCGATTCCCAATGGTAAAAGAAGCCGAGTAATGATGGTCCGTAGAATACCCTGGGTGGGTCCAACAAAGAAATCTAAGCAAGGGGACTGTGTAGTTGTAACTTTCGAAGACCCACATACGGCACACCATATCTGTTCCTGGCCAACCAGCGAAGAATCTTTAGTCATACCAAGGCCACTATCCTACTTTTATCCTCCACGCCAAGCCCATACCCAAGCTGATAACTGGTCCTTGGTGCAGCGTCACCCATGGAACACCCATCCCACGAGGCAAAAGAATACTCTTTTACACTGGAATGGCCTTTCAACCTACAATAGATTTGGAGGCCTGGAGGAGGTCGATTGACTTTCTATGTTTCCCGCCTGTCCACAACTAGAAAAAGCATCGTCCCTCCAGGTTGCAGACATCGTTGGAAATCTAACCCACGGCTCTCCAACTAGCCAAGGCGGACTTTTGACCCGCTTGCCCCGTGTCATGGAAACAACTAAAATGACTATTGTAGATTGCAAAAGAGTGGAAACGAGGACAGATAGACTCTGCCCGATCCCCCTTCCTCCTGTACAATCTAATTTAATGGAGATCGACCTGCCTGATAGAGCTGCCTCCCCAGCATTCCACCAGATCGAGATTCTTACAAGACCAACTGTTCCGGCTGCAGTTAACCCTCCCTTATTTATCCATTCTCCTAAAAACTCAACATCTGGTGAACCTTCACTGAAGATCTTAAGCTGGAATGTGGCTGGCCTTGCACGTAACTTTGATAACCCGGAATGGAATACCTTCCTGGCACCCTATGACATTTGCTTGCTACAGGAAACATGGTGCCAGGAACTAAGACATAGAGTGGGGTTTTCGACCTTCTATGTCCCGGCTGTACACCACCAAGGTTCTAAAGGACGCCCGTCCAGCGGTCTTCTTATCTGGATCAACATAGCACTAGACCTCAGTGTTTCTCAGAGGACCACCCAAACATCTGACCTTCAATGGCTATCACTGCATTGCAAAGGGGGAAGGAAATTAGAACTATTTAATCTCTACTTAAGGGGCAACAGGAACGGAGGATTTCTAAATTCTTTAGGCTTAAGCAACAACTTGGCTGCCTGCGACGCTGATTCTCTCGTCCTTCTGGCAGGCGATTTCAATTGCTGTTTTGAGCCTTTAGCTAAAGAAGACATTCTGGATACCAACGATGAGGATAACAGGAGGGGTATCCCTATCTTGAACCTCGAGCCGATCCCTAAATGGACAAAAAGGGCGATTGATATAAACGCTCTTTGCATGGAGCACAACCTGAGAGCAACGAATGGGCGTTCTAAATCAGATCCTATGGGTGCCCATACATATAATAGGACGGGCCACTCATCCAGAATCGATTTTATTATGCTCAACTATAACCTCTGGCCATACCACCACGACATGGAGGTTATAGAGACCTGTGACAGCGACCACAACCCTCTTGCTTTATCTATTTTTGTCCCCTGGCAAACTGGGTCTCAAGAAACTTCGGATCAGACATGGAAAGCTTCACATGAGATTCTTCCCTCAAACTGTGGCAGACGTCTTAAATGGGCAAGAGTCTCAGCAGATGAGGCAAGGATGACACAAGCTCAAACCATTTTACTAGAGGCTGAATCGAGGCTTGATACCACAAATGGCGCTAGCAAGATGGTCTTATCGTTATTTACAGAGACTGTAACGGCACTAAGTGGGCTGTTCACCATTCCCAAACCCAGCTCCAGAATCGCTTCAAAGGGAGCCCAGAGAACAAGCGAAAAGTGGTTCACAGCTAAATGTCGAATTGCTAAGGGTGACCTTGTTGCTGCAGTAAAAGGAAAAGACCAAGCTAGCATCAGGTCTGCAAGGAAGCTTTATAGGAAATCTGTGATTGAGGCCAAGCGGACATATGATTTCAACTTTTGGCGTGACCTAACGGAGGCGAGCACAAGGAAAGATGCTAAGGGGTTCTGGGACTTGCTAAGATCAAGAGATAAGCCCATTGATCAACAACTGACTTGTAATATCCCTGGTGTTGCCTGGTTTGCCCATTTTTCGAAATTGTATTCGGCTGATACAGGGCCTCCCCAATCAGACCCGGTCCCACAGCTCAGCTTCACAGATCTCCCACCAAATGAAGGCCTATTCACCACCTTGGAAGTAGAGAAGGCAATTAGGTGTATTGTTTCCAACAAAGCGGCAGGCCCTGACGGGATCCCGGGCGACTTGATAAAAAATAATCCCCCATTTTGGAGCAGATTAATTGCTGCACTTCTTAATGAGGTTATGTTGGGGGGGTCTTTCCCTGACTCTTGGAGGGGCGCTGAAGTAGTCCCCATTTTCAAGAAAGGTAGCAGGGAAGACCCAGCTAATTACCGCCCCATCAGCTTGCTGGATTCAACGCAAAAGGTAGCGGGGAAAGTGGTATTGGGCAGGATTCTGGAGTGGGTGGATGAAAATCAGATATTGTCTGATTTCCAAGCGGGTTTTAGATCAGGGACAGGCACCGTCGAGCAGACATTCCGCCTTTTAATGCTGTATTGGAAGGTAGTGGTGCTAGGAGGGGGCAGTTTATACTTAGTCTTTATAGACTTAAAAACAGCCTTCGATCTGGTCCCACGAGCATTATTGTGGAAGGTCCTCGATGGGTTAGGTCTACCTCCCTACTTGCTGGCCTTGCTGATAAAATTCCATGACAACAATTTTGCCAAAATCAGATGGGGTGCCCAGGGAGAAAAAACACCGTGTATCCCAGTAGACAGGGGCGTCCGCCAGGGGTGTGTGCTTGCCCCCACTCTGTTCTCGCTTTACGTCAATGGAGTGGTGGAGCACCTCCTTCAACATCCTGCAGATGCACCATCCCTGGCTGGAAGGAAAATCCCTACGCTCCTGTTTGCGAACGACACCCTTCTGATTTCGAAATCACCTGCAGGCATACAGTCATTACTTTCCAGCTTTAAGGCCTTCTGTGACACCAAGGGATGGGCCATAAATATTGGCAAGACCAAATTTCTTGTCCTCAACCCCCCTAAGAAATCTGTCAAACCCCCCACTCTAGACTCTGTCACATTAGAACGGGTCAAAGAATTTGACTATCTGGGCATACGTCTGTGTGATAGTATGAGCTGGAAGGCGCACCACCAAAAAGTGTTTCTAACCCATAAGAGGGTTGTTGGTGCTTTACTCAAAGAACAGCGTGCTTCCTCCATAAAACCTATTGGGGCACTTCTTGACATTTATAGGGGTAGGGTTGTGAGCGCAGCACTGTACGGCGCAGAACTTTGGGGTACCCAGAGAGTGGACACCTTGGCCCACTTAGAAAATACATTTCATAAAGATCTGATGAGGCTACCCCAGAGCACCCCCACAATCCCCCTCTTGCTTGACACAGGTACTCGCCCAATCTGCGAGCAAGCTAAACTACGCCCCTTATTATTATGGTCTAGAATTTGGAACGTCCCCGAACTCCACAGCTATGCAGATGCCCTAAAAGATGTACTGTCCTTACCTGGCTGGCATAAGATCGCCTGGCTCAGAGAGGTTAAGAGGGTTCTGTACATGCTGGGTCTAGGAGCAGCGTGGGAAAATAAAACAGCACCTCCTAAACAAGAACTGAAGAAGGCTTATTGGTCATGGGTGGATAACGAGAGAATAGGTAAATCAAATCATCCAAAAACTGTTGCCAATTTCTTGATGGTTAAAGATATCCCCTCCAGGGAACCATACTTGGACCTGATCCACAGTTCACATGATAGGGCATTATATTTTAAATTCAGGGTTGGGGTCTTACCTTTATGTCAGTTTACCTCTACCTGGAAACCACCCCTGCAAACTGTACCCTACTGCCCATTCTGTGAGCTAAAAGTCGATTCTGTCGCACACTTTCTATTTGAGTGTCGAGTCTATATGGTCCCTAGACGGAGGTGGTTGAAGCCTCTTTGTAGGAGCCTGGGAACTCGCTCACATCTGGAAGCTATAAGAATACTGCTCTCAGATGCAAGACCCTTTTTTGCCATTTGTTTGGCAAAATTCCTAGGCTGGGCTTGGCGCATAAGAACTGCTAAACAACTGACGATCCAATAAAGTGTCCCCTCTCAATCCTATTAATTTTATGCTTTTCTCGTGTAATTGATGAGATATTTTTTAACGGTAAAATGAATTGTAAGTTGCTTTGTTTTGATTATCGTTTTTATGCTGTGTTACTGTGCTTTTATGATATGTTTCTATATCGAAATAAAGCTTACTACTACTACTACTAAAAAACAATTGTCTAATATTTTTTTTAGCTGTTTCCTAATCACAATTAGCATTATTACATGTAATAATGGAACCCTGTGTTTTCCTATCGAACAGCCAGCCTTGCTACAGTGAAAATAGCTTTTGGAGCTTTGCTTTTGGGGAGCTTTTTCACTTTAAGGACATGTTTAACATTTACTTCTTATATGTGCTACTTTTGATTACCGTGCACCTTGCCTTTTTTGACATTGAAGTCTATGTTTGGGTGACTTCTAAATATTCAAAAGGAAGGTTTTGACCTGTCAAAAGAGGTTATTTCGGCAGGTCAAATGTGCAGTTTAAAACTGCAACAGCCAGGCTACAACTGTCAGGCCTGCAGTCATGTTTGTATGGTCACTGTGGTGGGTGGCACAATGGGTGCTGCAGTCTACTGATGACATTTAACTTACAAGCCTGAGTACACTTTGTAGCATATACCAGGGACTTACAGGTAAGTTAAATTTGCCAGTTAGTGGTATGCCAATTTCATCATGTTGAAAGGGGGAGCTGTAGGATTTTATCATAGGTGAGCAGGGGTAAAGTGCACGCAGTTCTACATACAGCAAAAATATAGGTTCCAAAGGCAAAAACTCCAGTATGATCTTGCAGAAAGAGCAGATTTCCTGCAGTAAACCTAATTATTTTTGGGCTATGCGAATGCGTATGTGTTTTTGTAAAAATGAAAGTGGTTTGGTGCCTGTCTTTCTTTGATGAGTGTTCGACCAAACATTCATCCCCACAGGCACATTTTGGCGATCTCTGCTGTCTAGAGCAACAAAATAATCAATACACCACAGCCAGAAGCCCTCTTTCATCTGCTTTCTAGACACTGACAGTGTGCAGTCTTCTCCAGCCAGTATGTTCTGTTGTGAAATATGTTCCTAATCAGTTGAGGTGGCGGGGCAGCAGCAAAACCTGGCAACTCGCTGATATTCCTGTTCTCATAGACCTCATTCTTCAAAGACAGGTGCTGTGCTACCACCAAGCGTGACTGACTAGGCATGCAAGACGTTTGTTGAGTTAGTTAGTGGTGCGTAGGTAGATGACTGGCATGTGGAGGGGCATATGATCACTGTTTTAATGTTTACTTTAAAGCAACTGTATCTGGTTGAGACATTTTTTAACATGCATAGCAGCACCAGAATCTCCAAAGATGGCTATTATTCACAAGCTACTGACATTTTCTTCCAGTTATTCAGCTGCTATAAGACAATAGAGAACTTTGACAAAGAAAGTAGCAAAGACTTGTTTCACTTATCCCGTGTCATTGTACTGCTCCCCTCTTCTTTGATTGTCTATTCTTTAATCATTTTTCATTATTACATGAATGAATTAATATGTTTTTCACATTTTCGTTTAGGATGGAGACCTAAAGGTTTACTGGTGGCGCATCTTCATGAGCACAAGGGACCAGTAAATCGCATTAGAGTCTCCGATGAACATTCAATTTTTGCCACTTGCTCTAATGATGGAACTGTGAAAATCTGGAATGGCCAGAAAATGGAAGGCAAGACGACGACAACCAGGTAATTGTTTACTTCGAAATAGAGTGTGAACAACAAGGCTCCATTTCCAGCAGCGCATGGCTTTCGGATTAATGTCAGGTTTCTAGTTCCTCAGCTAACTTGTCCAAGTAACTTGCCTTTGTTGGCATTTAGTTTATATGGATCAAGCTCACATAAAGTTGGAACGTTGCTTTCATGTAATATGCCAAAATAATAGCTTTTTGCCAGTTTTGCTGCTGAGGTGCCCTGTGGGAACCCTTGTTCTAACCCCAGAAACTCAACCCTCAAGTCTGTTTACTTACTTTCAAACCGATGACCATATTTTCCTCCATAGGATTGCATTGACTGTTTTCCTCTGAAAAACTTCTACGTGTTGAGTTGTGTTTGTATGGAAACCTAAGTAACTGTATCTTAACGTAAAAGTGTTTTACCTACATTTGTATAGGAAATGTCCCAGTGCGATATCTAGGCATATCATGCTGAGTAGCAAAAGGAATCTAAAAAGTAATCACAAAGTAATCCTCCAAAAGTATTACAACCGTTTCTAAACAATGTACCAACCTGTAACAAAGCCAAATTCATTCAGCTTGCAAGTCCTTATCAACCTGTATCAAGCCCTGATTGGTTCTAAAAATAAAATACAACTAAAGAAGTATTTTTGCTATAAACTATACCCTACTTTGGTATTGTATATACTGAGCCAGCTTCCTACATACCCATGTAGAAGATTATCAAATTTGCGAGTGATTTTCGATCTGAAAAAAATGTCCAGGGTACTGCTTTATTTACTGTGAAAAGGAAATCATTCCTTTATTGGTAAAGAGGTTAGCTCAAGGGGTGCCTTTTGCATTCTGCCCCGCACTCACACTCCAGCATTTAATCGCATATCTTCGGTAGATTGGGACTTGGGTAGCTAGAAAGCTTTCTTACCTGGGTTACCTGTTCACAGAGCCTACTGCAGAGGTCCTCTGAAAGGGCCAAACTCAGACTGTTTTATACTGCTTTCTCATGTTTCCTTTACCTGTATAATCTTGGACTGTCTAAAAGAAGGATGCTTAACCGCGTACATATGCATGATTTCACAATGCTCCACAACACTTTCTGCCTGACAGGCGAACAACAGGAGACCCACTTGATATATTCCTAAGCAGAGGGTTGTGCCCCTCTAGAAACAGGGTTTCTATGTTTTGTTTTGCTCAAGCCATGTGTGCGCCTGTTCTTGTTAATAGCTCATCTCAGGTGTCATCTCTCATGTTTCCCTAAAATACTCAAGCTACAGAATGAACTTACCCACACAGGATTTGAGTGTGAGTCATCCCAATGCAAAACCAGTGAAACAGGCATTTTAGTGTTGGAATGTCACTCCGATTGATTGTAAAAAAATTCACCCTAGGGAAGACTGATCCACCTGTCTCTACCTGAATGACAACTCCTCATAGACAGACTACACACAAAACCTGCTTTGTAGAGCTGGTGCAGTTTACCTGTCGCAACTCGGAACATACTGCCTGTTGAACATGGGGAAAGTAAACGCAAACAGGTGTTGGAGACTGAATATGACTCTAGAAAGATATCCACATAGCTGTCAACCATTCCAGTAAGTTGAAACATTCCCCTAACAATATTGAAAGAAAACATTTGCTTATTTGGGAATTGTGGGCCCTTTGCTACCACTACTCTATGAGAGTCAGGAAGCCTCAGACAGTCTGTTTGATGAAACGTTTCTAATATAGTGGGGAGCAAACGATCTGTAAAATGTAATAGATTATGCAGTTATCTTTTGACAGATAAAATCAGCTAGATGAAAGAGAGTCTAAATATTTGCCTTTTCCATCACGTTGTTTTTGATACCCTATGTGTGACAAATATGTCCAGATGTGGGTCCCATTCTCACTGTGCCACCAAGCTAAACTTGACTGATGAGTCCTAATCAGGGCAAACCTTGTCTTGAGTTGCTTGTGATTCGGTTCAAGGAGGACATGGCCTGGCATTTCGGGCTGGACTGTCTCCATTGGAGCAAGGGCAAGACTGATTTGGATTTGTCTGGGTCTAAACTGAGGTGGCATGGTGGACAAAAAAAGATGGACTGAGATGCGGCCCAGAGTGATTGCCAGTGGCTTAGAATAATTCATACATTCTATCCATCACTTTGTTTTTGATGCCAAGAGTTCATATTGACAGCCATGATTCCATGTCACAGTCTACCTTTGCTCCATTACACTCCACTTATCAAGGCTACCACGACTTCTTATTACTGCCAAAATTGTACAAAGGATCAATAATAAGGATCATACTCGTCTGATGTTGCAAATAATTTTTTCTAGAAGTTTCAAGAATTTATGCACTAATTCAAGCAACTTCGTAAGTCTGATTTGTCCTGTAGTTCATATGCACCTCTAACCGTACAGTTTGATCTGCTCCCTACAGCTGATCTATTTTAAACAACATCTATTTCCTATTCCCCCAGGGAATAGTAAAAATCATTTAATAGACAGAATCTATCTGGGCAGAGTCCTTGTTCTGAACCAGAGACCAGCTCCCACCCTGCCCACAAAGAGCTCTTATGTTAATCGATAGACGGAATTAAATAGCACAGACCAGGTGGAGCACGGATGTAAATAGACGCTGAAATAGACATTTAAGCTTGATGGAACCATAATGGCAAAATTGAACTCAGAAGGGCGTCGTTATCAGCACAATATGATTTTAAGAAAGTGGTGGACAGCCACTGTATTGGCAGGAACTGTCGTCTAATTGTAAAGTATATGTTTTCAAAGAAAAACAAAATGTGAGGAATGAGCAATCTTCTGACATTTGAGTGGTGGATATTGATCCATGTGTGATTCTATGTGATGGCTAGTAAATCTGATTTAAAAAGGACAGTGATGGTTCAAAGTGAAGTTTACATCTAGAAACAGGAGGAGAGAATGTGGTGTGGGAAGAATACAATTGGAATGAAAGGGAGTGTGTGACACAGCAAATAACAAAATTCCGTTTTGAGCATATAAAAATAAAGAGCCCGGACTCTGATCCAAGATTTCTCTTTTGTGAGGCAGAGCGTAAGCCAACCAAAAAACTGTGCCAAACAAAAGAGGATTCTCGCAACATGTAATTTTCAGGCATTTTATGTAATTTCCTCTTTTCAAGTATTTGAAAGTTATTATTTTCAAAATACAATATTGAATATTCGCTTCAGTAAACAAGCTTAATTTATAAATACAATTCAAACTGCTCCATCTAGAACATATTAGATGAAGAGTGGACTTAAAAATGTAGCCTTGGAACATTAGACCTGGCAGGCCATAAAGTACTCTAGATATAAAAAGATTCACAGCATAAGGACTAGCAGCAAAACCATATCTTTCAAGTGATCATTTCTGAGTGTGCTTAAATATGCCACAATTTGAACAAACTTAAAAACCGACAATGGTGTCTTGCCCTCTCCAATCAGATGTATGAAATTTCAGAAGAACTCCAGACTGGTAATCTGGCAGTCTCCATTCCAGCGAAAGATTGTAATTGTTTAAAATTGTCCTTCAAGCGTCTTACGTACTCTTCTTTAGGTGGAAATTGAGGCATCAAGGGTGTCAGGGGTTCTTTTCTCAAACAGCAAAGCCTTCAAATATTTGGCCACCGGTTCTCTTTCTACTAAGAGACTGTAATACATTATAATTGGTTTGATGCATGTTTGAAATGGATATTCAGTATTTTTTTTGTTGAAAACATATGCCTGTGCCTATCCTTTCATTAGGGTTTAGTTCATCCACTGGAAGAGGTGACCAAGCAACTGAGCTAGTGCAAGGATTATTAATCATGCTTTTTTATTGTAAATTTTGAGTTTGACTTTTAGTCTTTTAATACTAAAAGCAATGACTATGTAGTAGAGTAGATCATGAAAGTTGAAAGTAAGGTTTGTTTCTTGTCATGAAGTTAAAACACACTTTCTTTTTTAAAATATTCTTACTAAGATACTGAATTAAGCAGTTTTTTGTTAGAAAACAATTAAAAAGTCTTTGTTTTTCTTTGTGTCTGCGACATCAGCTACCATGGTTATATGAGTATTCTAGAAAGAATTTTACTCACTTTAACTAGAGATCTGATTCAGTGTTTCCCTTTTATTTTTATGTAGGGCAATACTCACCTACTCGCGCATTGGAGGTCACATTAAGACGCTTGCGTTCTGTCTAGGCTCGCATTACTTGGCTGTAGCTTCAGATAATGGCACTGTGCAGCTTCTTGGCATCGAGTCTACCAAGCCTCCTAAATCTCCTAAAATCCACTCACTACAAAGCAGGTACAGTACACGTTTATGATCTTTTTTAATCTTCTAACATACTAGAGTGCAAATCCTTTGCTATCCCTGGTCCCTTTGTGATTGACTGTGCAAATCATAGAACTCTCAGATTTTAAATGAGCAATTTTGGAAGTCGTTTGTCTCAGCAGGAGCAATAATATAGACTTTGTGCATCCTCTTTTTCCGGCATAAATTGGAAAAGAATGTATGCTAGATAGACACTGCTAATCCTGTGACATCACCAGCTTTCTGCTGTACATTCATTGTTTCTACAGAGCACTTTTTAAATGTGTACATATGTGTATTTCCTCCTCTAAGGAAATAATATTCCTAGGTGCTATGACATACTATAAATAAGTGTATAACTTAATGAGTTTGCCTTCATAACTGTTTCTAAAACCGATGGCCAAAATATATGGAGAATGTGCTTTGATATGCATTATTAGGCTCCAGGTTTTCTAGTCGATGAGATTCTCCATTGACACTTTCCCTTTCAAAGCCATTTTGAATCACTTTATTAACATGTAAACTTAGCAGCTCCATTACCCAGGCACTTTCAGTGAAATCACACCAGTGACTCTGCAGTATCTTAAAATCCCATTTAGAACCCTTTATCATAGACAAATGCCTACTCATAACCCATGGGCTATTCACAGTCCTTACATTTTAGTGAAGTTACACCAGTGGATGTACAGTACCTTAAATGCAGATATTCAAATCCATTGCAAGGTTTGTGGAAGTTTTCCATCTAAGACCAGTGTATGAGAGGTATGTAACATTGAGGATTGATAGCTTGCATTTGTGGTAAAATAAGAATACATCTATGTGCAGGGTTTGAGCATGAACCATCCGCGCAAATGTTTTTCTGTAATTCTTCTCTAACACCCATTGAACGCATAAAACTGACCTGCAATAACTTATGAGAGTAGTCTTGACATTTCCACAACTGGTCACCAAACACACATGGCAACTGCTGCGGTACAGGCTCTGTCCGTAGAGGCGCACATCATCCTAAGCTCTGTGTGTACCACCCACATTGCTCTGGAGATGCTAGTCCGATCTCAGGTCCACAGCTATGGCTGACTCCAGATGCCACAGCAAAGGACCTGGCGTCTCATGTGTGGGATCCCACCAGACAGCTTCAGTTCACTGCTATTGCAGAGACCCAGGACCCAAACAGCCACAGCAGGGGGCTTGCCCAATGGGAAGGGGATAAGTGTTCATCCTTGCCGAAGTATAAGAATGTGCTTCAGGTAGCACACAGCCTCAGAAATCACCAGAAACATATAGATGTACAGACCAAAGGTGCATGTTTTGTCGGCTGAGGAGATAGTGTGCACATCTTTTATCATCCACCTTGTTCAGTGTTCACCCACGCCCCAATATTTGCTTCTTTAAAGACATTTAAAATATAAAAGGGCAAGTGCCCAAATATAAAAACCTTTTTAAATGTTGCATATTTTAGAGTTTCTAATTACTGAACTAACTGTAGCAATTGGAAACCATTTTAACAGTACACAATTTCCTGAATTTTTAGTGACAGAATGCAGATTGGACTTAATCAGGATTCAAATTCATGACCTGCAGTTAACAACAGATGTCAGTGGCATGTGTTTAACACATTGAGCTATCTTGCTGGAAGTAGGTTTCTGGTATATTTGTAGGTATTGCATACTAATCCCCACCATCGCTCTCCTTGAAATGCAATCTTGCAATAACTGAAGTTTACAAATAGGACTCAAAGTTAATGGCAAGGTTGGCCACATGTTCAGCTTTCCATATCAGTTAGGACCTACGATTGGTTAATCCAACTAATGACATCTGGAGGTTAAAACATGCTAATTTCCTGTGGTTCTAAAACTGGGAAATAGTGATCAATAACAAATGATATTATCAAGATGTCTACATTGAAAAAATAGTATTGAAGGTAAGCAACCTTTTAAGGCCTATAGGATGACTTAAACGCATTTTCATTTTTTGCTTTCAACTTTTCAGAAATTTGGACCCAAAGGAGGACGGCTGTGTGGTAGACATGCACCAGTTTAATTCAGCATCTCAGTCTGTATTGGCCTACGCAACAGTGAATGGATCCATTGTTGGCTGGGACATGAGATCTTCCAGTAATGCATGGACATTAAAGCATGATCTTCGGTTAGGTCTCATAACGTCCTTTGCTGTAGATATTCGCCAGTGTTGGCTGTGTATTGGTAAGTTTTCCTTCGTCCTTTCTCTTCATTCTTTTTTATTGATGGATTGGAATGTATTACCTTGTGGCCTGTGTTAGAAGACTTGTTTGAATAGCTATGGGATGTAGATTTAGGAACTACCTGGGCACATGTAGGCCAGACTGTGGACACATGAGGTCTGTGCTCTGTGTCCTCCTGATAAATATTTACGTCAAAAGGAGGGAGCATGGAGAAAAATGGTAGTTTAGGAGTAGTCACTAGATGGTTTGACTATACCATAAAGTGATGAGCATGGTGGAGAAAAATTGTGAAAAATTTGTGGTTCTGTTGGGAGAGTGCAAGTCTACTATAAGTGGAGAAAAGTTGCAGTTACATACCTTGTGAAGAAAGTAAGTAGCAGTGGAGGTAGATTGCGTTATGGGTGTGCTATTGCACAAATCTACCAGACTCTAAGGATTGTGCAACAATACAACCCATGTGTTGGGTCTGGTTATAAGGAGTTACATGGGAACATGCTTCATGATTTGGCGAGGACAGATGCTCAAATGCCGAGTGAATTCAACAAAAATGTGGTAGATGTTGTTTTGACTTTGTAGAGCAAAACGCTTAGGAGAACAAATGGCATTGTTCAGTTTGTTGAGAGACAGTTGTTTTGGTGGCTTCACAGTCATACCTTTTACTATGATCCCAGTCAGCAAGGTAGGCTAAACATTCAAATGTGACATTGAGTTGTACTGTTGTGATACATGTCCAGGAGAACATCGGCTACCTTAAAGCTAATACAGAGACAGAAATACAAGTGTATGTATGTGTCGGATGTTTTGGGTTATAGGTATCCAAATCATAAGTAGTTAAATATAATGTTTAGATCCCAAACATGAACATCAGGTTTTGTAGATGGATAAAGTTCGTGCCCTGTGGTAATGGAATGTTTGATAACACAGTTTGATGCTTGACAGGTTGTTTTGACCAGATCATTGTGAAGACGAAAACTTTAGTGGGTGTACCTTGAGAATGCATTCTGACTGTCGGTTTACAAGAGGCAGTGCCCAAAAAGCTAAGCAGAATGTGTAAGGGTGCTGTAAGTTAGCTAGTAGAGGGTTCAGACTGGGCACTGCTACCAACAGTTGCATCCTTGTTGATGGTAATTCTTCACCGAATTTACAGTACTTGTAGATTGATAACAATTGTTGGGTCTTTTGATCAGAGAGAAAAAAACGGAGAACTCGAGACTGTCCATTGTATGCTGAGGATTACAAGAAGAGGGGGTGATTCTTGATTATGACTTCTGATTGTTATGGCCACTTGGCTATCCTGGACATAAGAGCTGCCCTCGCTTGACAATTTTATGGCTTTCTGTTGCTTAATAGATGTCTGTCCTTGACCATATTGCAGGGCATCCTTTATAACATTTTACTTAGGCCACTTAGCATATTGATATTTCCTTGACATGGTGTGGCCATTCTTGAGATCCTTCTGGCTAGCCCTGGTATAATAGTGATCCATGTTTGACATATTGTGAGGATGGATTTTGTACAAGGTTTTGGGTACACATGAGGCATTTTTGAACATTTTGTGTGTTTTCTTTTTTTTGTTTTTTATAAATTTCTTTATTAACATTTTCTTTAATTCAACATTAATATAATTAACATTTGCAGGTATTGGAAGAAAATTCTGGATAACATTTCCATATAGAGGCATTGATAATTGCAATAGCGATACATGATTCACAGTTTTGTACTTCTCAGAACCACCATGTCTCAGTTCAACTCCCCCACCCCCCTCCGGCATCCTTTTATTCTGTGGTTGGATGGCCAGTTGTAAAACTTCCATCTTGAGGTCATAATATTGTATCCATGGACTCCATATTTTCTGGAACTTTTTTAGGCATCCGCTGGCCGCATAGGTGGTCTTTTCTCCTGTCATATACATATCCATCCCCCTCTTCCATTCATCCAATGGAGGTCCCTGCGTCGACCCCCACTTACGTTATAAATCTCTCTTGGCAACCACCAAGCCGAGATTGGTTAGTAATAGCTTTGGCTTCGGGAGGTCTACGTCTGTATGAATGCTCAATAGCACAAATTTGGGGTCTCTAGGTATAGCATCGTCTAACACAGCCTCCATCTCAGTCAGTACATTCTCTCAATAAGCTCGTATCTCCAGACACACCGATATTGTATGGAAATAGGCCCCAGATTCCTCGTTGCATCTGAGGCAATTAGGGGTTTCTGCACTCTCTATTCTATGTAAGGGAGATTGTTGTAATAAGCCCTGTGCAGGTATTTGAATTGAATATGTCAAAGCCTCGACTTAATGACCACTTCCCGTGAATGCATTAGCGCAGTCTTCCAGTCTAGATCTTCTAGGGCCCCTAGCTCGGGGTCCCATTCAGCTCTAAGTTTCAGAAGTGTGTCCGGCTGGTTATTTATTATGGTCCAGTTCGTCCAGGAAACTGCATTTTCTGCAATTTCGCCAATGAGGAGCCTGCCCGCTAACGCGGCATACTCTGGGAGCTTCTCCATGTCTATACGTTGCGCCTCCCACACATGGTCCAACCGCAGATATTTATAATGTTGTGTCTGGTGTAGATCGTATTCCTTCTGGAGGATGGGAAAGGTAGCAGGTTCATTTTGGTCTAGTATGTCTTTGAATTGGGAGAAACCCAGTCAATTTTGCGAATTCTTTGAATCTCCCTCCCACCAAAAGGGAGGTTTCTCTAGTGATTTTGTGTATTTTCTTGAACAAACTTCTGGCTTTCACTTGTATAATAATGGCTTATCCTTTATATGGTCTTGTCAACATTCTGGCTATTGCTGTAATGATACTGGCCCATACGTGATATATTATAGGATTCTTGACAACATTCTGGCATAATTGTGGCTTGCCCTTGACATACTGTGGACATATCAGACAACATTCTAGCTATCCTTGGTTTAATGGTGGCCTGGTATAGGGGTGACCATCCTTGACATATTGTAGACATCTTGGGCATTTTAACTATTGTCCATTACATAATAGTGCCCTTGTATATATATGCCCCTCTTGGCACACTAAGAGCACACTACATATTTATGGCAACCTCTGGTGTAATTGTAGCCCTTGCCTAGTGATGACCATCCTTGACATATTGGGGCCATTCTTTTTTTAAATGTTTTTATTCAGATCTTGACAATTCATTCATGCAAAAAAAATCAAAGCAAATACACAATCATATGCTGAAGAACAAATAATGAAATATTACCTCATCTCATTGAAAAGGATAAGGCCTCAGAATTTTTTTTCCCTCCAGAAATAAACACAGAAATTTTATCAAAAAACGTCCCCCATATTTTTGCAAATTTACGCAATCCCCCAATCCTTTGTGCATATATAAATTCACTTTTCCTTACTCTCTTCATTTTCTCATACCATTCATCCAAAGATGGTAAAACATCTGTTTTCCAATACTTGAGAATCAGTGATCTAGCAACCGCTATTATAATATATATCAGTTTTGCCAGCGGCTCAACCAGATTAAGCTCTGGATCAATACCAAATATGATCAGTCTTTCATAATTAACAATCGTGCAGTGCAAATGAAGTGAAAGCAAAGAAAAGATACCCTCCCAGAAGGCCCCGATTTTGGGGCATAAGGCTACTATGTGAGACCAATTAGCCAAATCTGGACTAGAACACCTAAAACAAGTAGAAGATGTATTGCTAAACATTCTAGCAAGAGCAGCGGGGGTATAATATAGCAGCCATTTACTAAAAAACAACATTCGCCTCCAGTTGGCGCCTCGCAATACCTAGAAATTAAACTTATATAAAGTTTTCCACATATTGGCTGTTAAGTTAAGACTTTCAAATTTCTGCCATTTTTTAGTTGCTTTAGTGCTCAGATTCTCCTCTCTACTCTGTGTTAGTCTTCTTCTCCATTTTCTGGTTTCACTAATAGTGAAGACCAAAATATATCATTAGCTAGATCTGAGGCTCGACTAATCCGATCTAGGTCATTTTGAACAAAAACTTTATATAATAGATTATATGAACCCCTAAGAAGAAAATTTCCTCCTATTAGAGAGAGCATCTCGTTAGGAGTTAGCCAAGCATCATTTTTCACAAAATTGAGTAGTGATGTAAACCCCAGTCTGACCCAATGTTGTATACTTTCTGGCCCCATTTTTATACCAAAACCAGTTATAGCATCACTAAATGGAGTTTTTAAACTGAAGAGAGAAAGTGAGTATCTCTTCAACATGGCGTCTCGTTTTAACCCTTTCCATGCTCATGACGAGCTCAGCTCGTCATGATGCACGGTTGAGCTGTGCTGATGACGAGCTGAGCTCGTCATGATTAGTAGGAATGACGAAAAGTCAGCATAGGAGGGGAAAACACCTAGCAGCCAAGGTGTTAAAAAAAAACAATTTAATACCTTGTATCTGGCTAGTTTGTGGGATTTGGGTATGGATAATGGAGAAGAGATTTTGACTTCTTTACATATTGTTTCGTAAAAGAAATTTATAAACAGTCCTTGACTTGACATTAAATGTTTGAATCTTGAGAGATACTGTACAAAATACGCAAAGTAATAGTCTCTAAGATTTGGGAGACCGAGACCTCCTTGTTCTTTTTCTGCATATAGAGTATTTATGGCAATTCGAGGTGTCTTTTTTGCCCAGACAAACGCTGAAAACATAAATTCCATTCTTGAAAAGAAGGATCCCGGTAATGAGCATGGGATAGTGGAAAACAAAAAGTTAAATAGGGGGAGAACCGACATCTTAATTAATGCCACCCGGCCTAAAATAGACAAAGGTAAGGTATTCCAACGTGAGAACAAATCCCGAACTTTTTTTATTAAGGGTTCAAAATTCAGAAAAAACAGATCACTCACGGATGGCGTAAAATAGACCCCCAAATATCTTTTGGGTCTATTGTTAATACAGTTTTGACAATCCGGGTGTAATTCGGGAGTAACACCACTACAAATCAAGATCTCGGTCTTCCTCCTATTGATTCGATACCCTCCTAATGCTTCAAATTCTGCAAAAACAAAAAGAGCCCGTGTTTGCGAATGCATCTCCGGTTTAAGGAGAAGCATAATATCATCTGCATATAACTTGATTTTATCCATAAATGGTGTAGGTGGTAGAATATCTGTAGAATTCCGGAGTGCCAGTGCCAATGGTTCTATGAAGAAGGCAAAGAGTACAGGGGACAGTGGACATCCCTGTCTTGTCCCTCTTTGCACTGAGATTGAGCCCACCATGGATTTATTAATGAGCACATGGGCTTGAGGAAAGCACTAGTGCTGTAAAACGCTCGGTGTTCAATAAAGCATACCTGGCCGATGCAACTTGGGTGACTCTATTGAAAAATGAAATAAAGGACTTTATTGATCGAAATTTGGGAACTGCTCCTATCCATATGGTATGGGGCTCACTTAAGGCATTTATCCGGGGGATTGCTATTGGAAGGGATGCGCGGGAATCAGCTGCGTTCAGGGATACAAAGAATCTATTACAGAAGAATATTCAGGATTTGGTAGAACAAATGTATCCGAATCCATCTGCTAGGCTGATTAACCAATTAAGTGCTGCAAAACGTGAACTGAGCCTACATTATTTTGAGAGAAGTGAGGAAATTTGCTGCAGGCAAGCCCAAAAAACATACGAACATAGCAATTTTACGGGCAAATTTTTGGCATGGCAGGTTAAAGAACAAGCAGCAGCTAATCTAATTCACTCTCTTAAATCTCCAATCAATGATTCTGATACCTCAGACGCAGCAGCGATAGGACAGATTATGTTGTCTCACTATGAGAAAATCTATACTTCGCATCATATTACGGATAAAAATAGATTACAATTTTTTTAAACAAGTAGAATCTTCCAACTCTATCTAGGACGGAGCAAGCAACAATGGCATCTTCGTTTTCGGAAGATGAACTAGAAGTTGTAGTTATTAAATCCCTTCCACAGGGTAAGGCTTGTGGACCAGACGGTTTCCCTGGAGAATTCTTTGTAATATTTTTCTCTTCCCTATCTAAACTTTTGCTCTTATTATCCAATTCCATGCTGGAAGGTGGTTCAATCCCATCATCATTCTATGACGGGACTGTGGTTAGCTTTTTGAAACAAGCATTTACAATGCAACGGTCTCGCCTTTGCAAAAGTTAGCGCTTTTGGCATTGTAAATGACAAATGTTTTATTTATGTGTTGGTTTTGGAAACAGATAAATAAATGGCATTGTCATGAGCAGTAGAGAGTGAGTAGTAGAGAGTGAGTAGTAGAGAGAGTAGTAGAGAGAGTAGTAGTGAGTAGTAGAGAGAGTAGTAGTGAGTAGTAGAGAGTGAGTAGAGAGTAGTAAGTGAGTAGTAGAGTGTGTAGTAGAGAGTAGTGAGTGTGTAGTAGAGAGTAGTGAGTGTGTAGTAGAGAGTAGTGAGTGTGTAGTAGAGAGTGTGTAGTAGAGAGTGTGTAGTAGAGAGTGTGTAGTAGAGAGTGTGCAGTAGAGAGTGAGCAGTAGAGACTAGTGAGTGTGTAGTAGAGTGGTGAGTGTGTAGTAGAGTGGTGAGTGTGTAGTAGAGTGTGTAGTAGAGTGTGTAGGAGAATGTGTAGTAGGGAGTGTAGTAGAGTGTGTAGTAGAGAGTGTGTAGTAGAGAGTAGTGAGTGTGTAGTAGAGAGTGTGTAATACAGAATGTGAAGTAGAGAGATTGAAGTAGAGAGATTGAAGTAGAGAGATTGAGGTAGAGAGATTGAATTAGAGAGATTGAGGTAGAGAGATTGAAGTAGAGAGATTGAAGTAGAGAGTGTGGAGTAGAGAGTGGAGAGTCTGTAGTAGAGTGTAGTAGAAAGTAGTGAGTGTGTAGTAGAGTAGTAGAGAATGTGTAGTAGAGTAGTAGAGAGTAGTAGAGGGTGTGTAGTAGAGTGTGTAGTAGAGTGTAGTAGAGTGTGTAGTGTAGAGTGTGTAGTGTAGAGTGTGTAGTAGAGAGTGTGTAATGTAGAGTGTGTAATGTAGAGTGTGTAATGTAGAGTGTGTAGTAGAGTGTGTAGTAGAGTGTGTAGTACAGTGTGTAGTACAGTGTGTAGTAGAGAGTAGCGACTGTAGTAGAGAGTGTGTAGTAGAGTGTGTAGTAGAGTGTGTAGTAGAGTGTGTAGTAGAGTGTGTAGTAAGTAGTGACTGTAGTAGATAGTGTGTAGTAGAGAGTGTCTAGTATAGAGTGTGTCGAAGAGAGTAGTGGCTGTAGTAGTGAGTGTGTAGTGAGTGTGTAGTAGAGTGTGTAGTAGAGAGTAGTGACTGTAGTAGAGAGTGTGTAGTAGTGTGTAGTAGAGAGTAGTGACTGTAGTAGAGTGTGTAGTACAGTGTGTAGTAGAGAGTAGTGACTGTAGTAGATAGTGTGTAGTAGAGAGTGTCTAGTATAGAGTGTGTCAAAGAGAGTAGTGGCTGTAGTAGTGAGTGTGTAGTGAGTGTGTAGTAGAGAGTAGTGACTGTAGTAGAGAGTGTGTAGTAGTGTGTAGTAGAGAGTAGTGACTGTAGTAGAGTGTGTAGTACAGTGTGTAGTAGAGAGTAGCGACTGTAGTAGAGAGTGTGTAGTAGAGTGTGTAGTAGAGAGTGTGTAGTAGAGTGTGTAGTAGAGAGTAGAGTGCGTAGCAGAGAGTAGTGACTGTAGTAGAGAGTGTGTAGTAGAGTGTGTAGTAGAGAGTGTGTAGTAGAGTGTAGTAGAGAGTAGAGTGCGTAGCAGAGAGTAGTGACTGTAGTAGAGAGTGTGTAGCAGAATGTGTAGTAGAGAGTAGTGACTGTAGTAGGGAGTGTGTAGTAGAGAGTAGTGACTGTAGTAGAGAGTGTGTAGTAGAGAGTGTGTAGTAGAGAGTGTGCAGTGATTTGAGTTTTACATCAAATTACAAACGGGAACGGAACAAACTCATCCTATACATTATTGTGGTAGGTGCCCACGCATATAGGGTTAAATGATGCGTTAGATGCCACAGGTCCCACCAACACGCTTCCTTTATGATAGGAGAATGCCCAACATCGCGGAGATTTGCTCTCTGCTCTAACCGGATAATTGTATTTTCAAATGTATAATGTTATCCTGCTAAACGAAGACGATGCTCAAACTATAAAAGAAGAGGGTTTCACAGATATGTTAGTCCTTCCGGGCAAACGAAATGACCCAAAGAAAGATCAAGTGACAGTTTAGAGCTCCAAGTGAGTCTTAATAAAATCAGTGTCTGGAACGCATAGCATCAAAAAACGAGCGGGGCATCAAACTGCAGTGTCATTCAATCAAAGCTTCAAGGCTTCTGAGCGCTAGCCGAGAATTATTTTTTGTGAAGCACTAATCACTGTGGAAGGTGCCCCTGCTATCCCAGATGTGAGAAGTCAGTCTGATATGAAAATAAGCAGTATTTGGAATGAATGTATTTGGCAGGGGGAAGGTGGGGCGGCGCAAGACCGTACTGACGAGTGAACAGGAGCCATTTTGTACCGAGTGATTCTGCCTGTGTGCATGTAGACAAACCAGGCAGCAGCATGAGCATGTGATTCGGTAAAATAACAAGCATTTACAATGCAATGGTTTTGCCTTTGTTAAAGTTAGAGCTATTGGCATTGCTCTTGACACTCTGAAGCTCCACTCTGCACTCTGAAGCTCCACTCTGCACTCTGAAGCTCCACTCTGCACTCTGAAGCTCCACTCTGAAGCTCCACTCTGAAGCTCCACTCTGAAGCTCTAAAGCTCCACTCTGAATCTGCACTCTGAAGCTCCACTCTGCACTCTGAAGCTCCACTTTGAATCTGCACTCTGAAGCTCCACTCTGCACTCTGAAGCTCCACTCTGAATCTGCACTCTGAAGCTCCACTCTGCACTCTGAAGCTCCACTCTGAATCTGCACTCTGAAGCTCCACTCTGCATTCTGAAGCTCCACTCTGAAGCTCCACTCTGAAGCTCCACTCTGAAGCTCCACTCTGAAGCTCCACTCTGCACTCTGAAGCTCCACTCTGAAGCTCCACTCTGCACTCTGAAGCTCCACTCTGAAGCTCCACTCTGAAGCTCCACTCTGAAGCTCCACTCTGAAGCTCCACTCTGCACTCTGAAGCTCCACTCTGAAGCTCCGCTCTGAAGCTCCGCTCTGAAGCTCCGCTCTGAAGCTCCACTCTGCACTCTGAAGCTCCACTCTGAAGCTCCACTCTGCACTCTGAAGCTCCACTCTGAATCTGCACTCTGAATCTGCACTCTGAAGCTCCACTCTGCACTCTGAAGCTCCACTCTGAAGCTCCACTCTGCACTCTGAAGCTCCACTCTGAAGCTCCACTCTGCACTCTGAAGCTCCACTTTGAATCTGCACTCTGAAGCTCCACTCTGAAGCTCCACTCTGAAGCTCCACTCTGCACTCTGAAGCTCCACTCTGAAGCTCCGCTCTGAAGCTCCGCTCTGAAGCTCCGCTCTGAAGCTCCACTCTGAAGCTCCACTCTGAAGCTCCACTCTGAAGCTCCACTCTGAAGCTCCACTCTGCACTCTGAAGCTCCACTTTGAATCTGCACTCTGAAGCTCCACTCTGAAGCTCCACTCTGAAGCTCCACTCTGCACTCTGAAGCTCCACTCTGAAGCTCCGCTCTGAAGCTCCACTCTGAAGCTCCACTCTGAAGCTCCGCTCTGAAGCTCCGCTCTGAAGCTCCACTCTGAAGCTCCGCTCTGAAGCTCCTCTCTGAAGCTCCACTCTGAAGCTCCACTCTGAAGCTCCACTCTGAAGCTCCACTCTGAAGCTCCACTCTGAAGCTCCACTCTGAAGCTCCACTCTGCACTCTGAAGCTCCACTCTGAAGCTCCGCTCTGAAGCTCCGCTCTGAAGCTCCACTCTGAAGCTCCACTCTGCACTCTGAAGCTCCACTCTGAAGCTCCACTCTGCACTCTGAAGCTCCACTCTGAATCTGCACTCTGAATCTGCACTCTGAAGCTCCACTCTGCACTCTGAAGCTCCACTCTGAAGCTCCACTCTGCACTCTGAAGCTCCACTCTGAAGCTCCACTCTGCACTCTGAAGCTCCTCTCTGAAGCTCCACTCTGAAGCTCCACTCTGAAGCTCCACTCTGAAGCTCCACTCTGAAGCTCCACTCTGAAGCTCCACTCTGAAGCTCCACTCTGAAGCTGCACTCTGAAGCTCCACTCTGCACTCTGAAGCTCCACTCTGCACTCTGAAGCTCCACTCTGAAGCTCCACTCTGCACTCTGAAGCTCCACTCTGAATCTGCACTCTGAAGCTCCACTCTGAAGCTCCACTCTGAAGCTCCACTCTGCACTCTGAAGCTCCACTCTGAAGCTCCACTCTGAAGCTCCACTCTGAAGCTCCACTCTGAAGCTCCACTCTGCACTCTGAAGCTCCACTCTGAAGCTCCACTCTGCACTCTGAAGCTCCACTCTGAAGCTCCACTCTGCACTCTGAAGCTCCTCTCTGAAGCTCCACTCTGAAGCTCCACTCTGAAGCTCCACTCTGAAGCTCCGCTCTGAAGCTCCACTCTGCACTCTGAAGCTCCACTCTGAAGCTCCACTCTGCACTCTGAAGCTCCACTCTGAAGCTCCACTCTGCACTCTGAAGCTCCTCTCTGAAGCTCCACTCTGAAGCTCCACTCTGAAGCTCCACTCTGAAGCTCCACTCTGAAGCTCCACTCTGAAGCTCCACTCTGAAGCTCCACTCTGAAGCTGCACTCTGAAGCTGCACTCTGAAGCTCCACTCTGCACTCTGAAGCTCCACTCTGCACTCTGAAGCTCCACTCTGAAGCTCCACTCTGCACTCTGAAGCTCCACTCTGAATCTGCACTCTGAAGCTCCACTCTGAAGCTCCACTCTGAAGCTCCACTCTGAAGCTCCACTCTGCACTCTGAAGCTCCACTCTGAAGCTCCACTCTGAAGCTCCACTCTGCACTCTGAACGGTCAGACTCCAAAAATCGGCCCTAATCACAATAGTATTATTTCACCTGCGTGAATATAAGTCTTTGAAATTCTGGCCAGTGGTAATACACACAAGTAATATAAAATTGTTGTTCCAAAGAGCATTAAATGAAAATAAAACAAGTACCAGACCCATTGACGCCTGCACCTTAAAAGTGAAACTGACTGAAGCAAGCGCCAGGGCCACGTTGAAAAAAAAAGCCACACACATTAGATGCAGTCAAGGCGCGCTCACGAGGTCAGAAGGCACTCCACATGAACAACTACCAGACACATTGACGCCTGCACTTTCAAAGTGAAATGAAACAAAGTGAAACTGACTAAAGGAAGCGCACGGCCCATTAGATGCAGTCAAGGCGCGCTCACGAGGTCAAATCAGCAGAAAAAGCTCGTAACAGTCTGATGTCCACAATATTCCCAGAAAAGTGGCAACATAAGTTGTCTCGCATAGACAGCAAAAGCTTCGCTTTTGCTTTCGTCTAGGCGAGACCTAAAAAGGAAAGGAAGCAAATGATCCTAACTCATATAGACCCATAACTTTGCTTAATTCGGACTATAAAATAATCTCTAAATTACTCTCAATACGCTTCAATAATATTTCTCCGCATCTGATTCATTCAGATCAAAATGGTTTTATTGCAGGTCGTCAACTCATCACTAACACTCACTATTTGGTTGAGGCCTTAGATTATTTTGAAACACGTAAGGTGCCGGCTTTAGTTTTTCTTTTAGATGCAGAAAAGGCTTTTGATTTGGTGGTTTGGGATACACTTTTTTTTATTGTACAATTTTTGGAATCCCCTCACAAATTATTACCTTAGTTAAAAATTTGTATCAAGGGGCCATTCTTGATAACATTTTGGCTACCTCTGGCATAATCGTGGCCCTGATGTGCTGCCATCTTTAGCATATTATGATAAAATTTGACACAGTTGCATCAATCTGTGGTAAAATGGTGTCAGGGTGTTAAAGCAGTGGCTGTTCCTACTATCCCACCACAATTGTGACCATGATAAAGAAACAGTAGAACTACTGCCCAATGGGAGCAGGATTCCACCATAAGGCTCTTAGTTGCCTAGTGCTATGCTTGGAATATTTTCCCCTCCTGTGAATCGTTCAGGTAAACCATTTCCTTTTGGACATGATGACCTTTGAGACAGAGTGCCATCTTCATAAAATAATAAACATGTCAAGTGATTAGTGTCCTGATCTCAAGAAGTCCCATTACATTACATTCAGTCTACCTGATGCCTAATGCAAAAGTTTAGTATGATTTAATATGCTTGATCTGACATAAAGCTGACTCAGTGCCAATTGTTTTTCCATCCCTGCCGAGTTTCTCAAAGCGCCAAGATGCTCTGTGGAGCGATATGATGCGCTATACAAGAACCCCATAACATTACATTACATTTTTACATTATATAAGAACGACTGGATCGCTGCACAGGGGCTCTGCTGGAGGCACACTCCATCAGACATTTTTTAGTTTCTGAATTATAAAATAGAGCTACAAAGCTTTATTAATTGCTTCAAAACTGTGTTCCTGCAGCCACTAAAGCTCCAGCACAAAGCGTGGACAAGGCTTCCCATATTCACCTGTCATACCTCACAAACAAGTGCCCTGGCATAATAATGCGTTATGGCTATTCCTGTCATCGTTCTGGCTCTCCCTGGCATAATTGTAGAAATCCCTGTGTAGAGAGTTGGCATCATTGGCATTTGATAACGACATGTGGCTGTGAAAGTCAGAATCCTTCCATGTGAGGCAATAGTACATTTACTACAAGTCCAAAGCTGGTATTTGAGACAAAAAATAGTCTTCTGCTCAAATACCTGAGAAAATTGTTCTTGATGGAACTGATTTTACTTCTCCAAAATGAAAAGTCTGCTTTCAGTAGCGAAGTGCATGTCTTTTTAGAAACTGTCATGGAATACTTCTGAACAAATGGATACATTTCTGAAACTTAATTTGAAAATTATACTAAAGTGAGTATTCATTCTGAATTTGGGATGATTATGGTTATATATCTATCGCCTGCCTTGAGAAGGGCCTTTTTGAGAACAGCCTTTACGCACTCTTTTTGCTGATTTTACAGGGACTGCAAGGAACGACCTTGGTACTGCATGTGTGTGCAGCCGGCATTACAAGGAGGAAGCAGCAGATTAGGAAATCACTGTTGAGGAAGGATGGAGCAAGCTTTATCTATTTATTTGTGGCCTATGGATTGCCCAGACCACATCAGTCATTTAAAAAAAAAAAAAACATACATGGAAAACATATTGGAGATGAATCAACATACATTTATAATCTGATGCTGCAATCAAATGTTTTTGAGATAGATCAATCTGATTCAGTTTTTCTCGAGGGAGAGTGTAGCAGTGTAACATAAGTCAGTAGAGATATATGATCTAATTGGTAAACATTCCTTTATACCCGTGGTAAATGTGGTGTACGTGTCATCATCATAATCACTATGATAACGCACGAAAATAGCATACTGTATTTGCACATGCCTTTTATTGATGATTGCAATTGGAATTTGGCGGTATTACTGAGTAATTGTGCAAGATACTGAGGATAACTGAGTAATGGTGAGATGATCAACATGTATTAATGTTTGCTAAATGATGGTACATATCTGGACATGCACAAGGATTAATTATTAATCGTGCACATGTACACAAGCAGCCATGTATGCTATGTAATGGCCTACCTCTCAAAATGTTTGAGTGCTAATATGGCCAGTCATTCAAGATAAACTTATTTACTATTCCAAAACTTTTTATTGTTTTTGAAGAAAAAGCAAAGATTGCAAACTATACAACATTGCGTTTATAGTTTACAGATAGCAATTAGGCTCTAATATGGGCAAACCAACTAATAAATTCAAGTGATCATGAGCGTGTCATTGGGGGTTGCGCCTGTTGGATATAGGTGTACCCATGCAAACTCAGGTAGTGCCTCCCAAAGTATTGCATGTTACTTTCTCAAAGAGAGAGAGAGAAAGTGGAGAGAAGTAAGACAGTAAAAAAACAAAGAGTGAAGTAGAAGGTCGGGCTGATTGCCCAAAGAAGAGGTGGAAAGGTAGCAGAGCTTTATGACATAGTATGAATAGACAGGATATTCATAAGAGCAATGGGAGCAGGGTGACCAATAGATGATTGTTGGAAAGTGGATTATTAGTAGGGGCAAATGTATATCTGCCACTGGCAGTAAGGCCACTAACACAATATAGGCTCAGAATAGGTCTTAGAGAATTATACCTATGCTCAACCCTTGGTAGCTTGTCTGCGAGCAGGCAGGCGTACCTTCAATGTATGTAAAGCACTTAAAAATGCCATTTCAGTAAATAATTAAGACACAATACAAAATTAAAATCCAACTCCAATTTATAAATATTGGAAACATTTGTTTCTTTAAAATGACACCAAAACGACTAAAATCCAATGTAGGGAACCGGATATATGAGTTTTAAAAGATTTATCAGTTTCTAGCACATAGAAACCTATAGCGCCTTATCAGGACATCTGGTCGTGATAGACCGGGTCAAAGTCAAAGTTTCAGGCTGACCAGGATGGAGCCCTGGGCAGCTACCCCTCGCGGTAGGTCTTGTCACAGTTTTTACCTTCTGACTTAGAAACTTTTGTGGAACTTTTTTTCCCGGGGTCTTTTGAAGCTCTAAGCCAGTCCGGATTTGGTGAGGGTTCACCAGATTGCCTTGCGACTAGCTCCTGGTCAAATTTATGGAAGTCAGACCCCCGGAGCGTCCGAGTGGAGCAAACCAATTATCCAGGCCGACAAGCAGTTGAAGGCAGGCGGCTTGGCTTTCGCGGTTACTCCCGGTCACCTTTTCCTTGTTCGGACTTGGAAACTTTTACAGAGCTTTTTCTCGCGGGGTCCCACGATGCTCTTCACCATGCCGGATCAGGTGAGGGTTCGCCGACCTCTGATTTCGACTACTCCCGGTCAAAATCTAGAAGTAGAACCTACAGAGCTTTTCAGTGGGGAAAACCTGTACGGCAGGCCGACTCGTTGAAGGCAGATGGCTTGGCTGACCAGGTTGAGTCGGTCCCCTTATGGAGCTTTTTACCAAAGTTGCTCCAAAGTTCTCCAAACTTCTGAAACGTCTTCCTGAAGTTCCCCAAAGAGTTCCAAAGTCTCTCAAACTCACTCAAAGGGTCTGGAAGCTCCAAGATGGTCCATGAAACTTGAATACTTCAGTTCCCACAATCCACTTTGACAAAACCCTTAAATATCCACTGGTAGTTCTCCAGGTTGAGGATTCTTGGTGATGATGTTCCAGGTGAGCTCTGTTAACCTGTAGCTTGCAGGGAGTCCACTCTTTAGTTCTTTTACATCTAAGTAATCTACAGGCTGTAGTTGCAGATGGTGCAGAAGGTGCAATCTTCACAGTGCAGGATTTGGAAATGCACATCAAACTTCCAGCATGGCCGTCTTGCTTTCTTAGAATTCAAGCAGCAGATCTGAGGGGCTCTACCCTTCTCAGATACTTATTCCAACTTCTCAGGGTCAAGCAGGAGGTCATTCCTGTCCAATGGGCTGCAGGGTTCCACCCAAAGGTCTGACCACTTCCTGCAGAGTGTGGCACTATTTTGTCCCAGAGCGCACCAATTCTTCCAAATTCATAATGGCTGATTTTCCAGCAGGGAGAGAAGAGCTGGCTAAACACACCCCCTGGATGGCTAATCTCCATAGTCTATCCCCCTTGCACCTGCTCATTCCTTCCTTAATCCTAGCATCTGCCTGGGGTTCACAAGGGTAAAGTTGTAAATGACACTGGGGTCCTCTCCTTCCCTTGAAGCCCATTGTTTACGATTCCTCCCCCCTACTCTGGCATTCCTGTGCAACATGACACTGCCCTCCCAGCAGAGTTGTTCAACCCCAGGGGCTCTTTATCACCTCTTCAAAGAAGCCTGGCTAATCCACTTAACTTTGACCAATTAGGACATACCACTGGAAGGCTGAATCTGGGCTTACAAACAAGAACGTCTTATAACTTCACCACTGCACCAACTATCTGCAACTCTGCAGGTTTCTTACAACCGAGCTCTTTTGAATCCCTTCGCTGACTCTGTACCACCTCCGTAGCGCGGAGATACCCCTTCGGGTGTTATTCGGGCGCTTAACAAGACAAATAAATGAATGACTTCTTGTATGTACATTTTAGGATAAATTCAACACTATAACATTGTTGGATTTATTAATAGCATTCTAGGAAGTCTTTGAATGGCATTTTTAGCCGTTTCCTATCAAGGGTTATTAGTTAATAACTTCTTGCCATGTTAACCTATGTGGCATGGGATTTGCAATGGGAAAAATGACTTGGGCCATTTGTCCAGCACCATGGCTTATACAAACTTATAAGTACTCTACATATATCTACAGGACCCCCACCCCAGGAACGCCTAGGGGAGACGTTAGGGGTTCTGAATATGTTAAAATATTGCAGATCCTCCCTCCACAGTGCTCCTACCACCAACGCCGATTTTGGGCAGCACTGTATCACAATGTTGGGAGTGAAATGTGCCATTTCACTTAACCGAGGGCATGTAAAACTCATTTTATAAGGGTCGTCCTTATAAATACATGATCCCCCACCCCTGGGACACCTAGAGGAGACCCTGCGGGTACCTAATATGCCCAAACATTGTAAGTCAACCATTTGTAAGTGCCCCAAACACCAAAGTCGAGTTTCGGCACAATTTACATTTTAAAAGCAGTCCTGCAACACAGGGCCCCTTTTAAACTGACCTCAGGCTTCAGCAGGGCACACATGCAAGGGCAGAAAAGGCAGCTGGCCTCTAAACTACCATGCCCTATTATATTTTAGGTCCTTAGAGGGTAGTTCATGCCAACCACAGAGGTACCCCAATCCATAGTGTACCCTTGTGTATGTAGGTGTTTTCACTGTATTCTAAATGTGTCTCTTTCAGGATAGCCCTGACCCTGGGCCTGGTTAGGCAGAGCCCAGGGTCAGTCAGTCAGTTACCACCAGTACCAGTCAGCAAAAGTTTGTGTACTGGCCAGGGCACAGAATGACTTTGCAACAATTATGGCATAATTCTACATGGATGTCACTGAATATAGATTTAGAAGAACTTGGACCTGGCCTTTGACATGGATGGGTAACAGAGCATACAAGTGTGTTGAAAGCGTCTCTAAAAGGCACTATTTTAAGGTGTTTTCTAATTGGATGTAGTTCTTCCTTCAGAAATGGGGCCCAAGATCTTCGAGAATCCTCCTTCATGTTTAAGTCTTTTATGTTTCTGTGGAAGTTGTTTGTGAGATGGTGAGGTCTGGCCAGGTCATTTCCGTGAATTGCCTTTCTATAATGTGCTCCTTTGTCCTACAAGGAGCTTGTACAGACTTGATACTCCTATTAATGTAGTGAAATATGGGAAGTGAACGAGAGCCAGATGTTCTTAAACATAGGTAATTGGAAGTTAGAGCTGTTATGTTACCTGTAGACAGAATGACATTTTGTTGTCCGATATAATGTCCGGATTTTTTCAGTTGTCGCAGGGGGGTGTGGGTTGGCCCAAGTCCAGAGGCAAGATGAAAGGAAGATTAGAGTTAGACCCATTGTTGAAGATGAATAATTGCAGAAAGGTGCAAATTTGAACATATACTAAGGATTACTTGGTGATAGATTAAATCTAAACATGCACTAGCGAGTAATGGAGCAAAGTAAACATGGATGTAATGCGTTATGGTGCAAGTCAGAATTATTTGCAAATTTGAACGTGGTAGTAATTAGTGGGCATTTTTTACATGATAGTGCCTACTCCTGCATATTAGTTGCACTGGCATAATGGTTCTAAATCCACATATGTACTTGTGTAATACGTGCACCGGTATGATGTGGGCAATTCTTTATATTTATTGTAGGTGTTCTTGTCACGACAGTGCACAACCCTGGTGTATTATTGTATTGGCATAATATTAGTGATTTGTGCCATCCTATAACACTATTACTACTGATGTCTGAGGCTTCAACCTGTGCTATCTGACTACATACATCCATGTACATGCTCATTTACTCAATCTTTCACCAATTCATCCTTCCACTGATTATTCATTTATGAACTCACCACATAGAGATTTATGAACTCAGTCACTTATTCATGTATCCTTGAATCCATTCAGCCATTGACTGATGACTTTCGAAATAAAAAAAGCTCAAGTGAAGTATTTCGGCAATGAAATTACCTCATCCAATAACAAACCTACGGAGTGTTCAAAATAACCAAGATGCTTATCAATCCTTCTTCCCTCGCTCCGCCCCTGGAAGCTTCTAACAAACTTTGTTTGCATCACTCAGGCTTCTTTGAGGGTAAGATCTTGGGCATTATAGAGCATCTGAAAGCAGCTGGCTCGCATAACCACACAGATGTATCTGAACTGGAGGACCAGACCTCTCTTTCTGCTAGTAACATTGTCGAGTCTGTCCCATTCGGAGAATAGACTTCATCCACATCGCCCATTACCCCCACTTATGGACAGAATTTACTCTCATGTCTCTGGAGATCTCTGAAAACATTCTCAAAGCCTACAAGTCCGGATCCTTCTATGACCCTTGCCCTCTCCAGATTCTAGCTGTCAATGCGACAGCCATTAATCCCACCCTGAATTCCCTTCTAAATGATTATCTGCGTCAGGCCATTGTCCCAAGCCTCTGGAAAGTGGCCAGGCTAATGATTATCTGCTTCAAAAAACAAAAGGAGGGAGTGAAGAGGTAGTCTCCTAAACGGGCACTGGAGGTGGATACGTTCTCCTTTGGAAATCTTTACTAAACACAAGGATCCACCTATTGATGGGTTTCTTTCAGTGGAAATGCTCTTGTTGTCAGAGGTGTGTCTCCTACATTGGTTGGAAGCACACAGTGTTTGCTTAAATACCCCTCACACCCTTGGTGTCATGCTTCATCATGGGGGTCTTCCAGTACCGCTTCGGGACAGAGCGTGCTACGACCTGCGACTACGCGGGAGCACTGATGTGTGGTGTAGGAGTTATGAGAGGAAGGGTCGAGGGTGAGTGAGAAAAGTGAATACTGTATACAGTACCCATTTGGTATTCTAATAGATAATTTAGTTTTAGACACACCTCTGACAAAGAGAGAATTTCCACTGAAAGAAACCCATCTACAGGTGGATCCTTGTGTTGAGTATATAATGATTATCTGCGTCAGGCCATTGTTCCAAGCCTCTGAAAGTGGCCAATCTAATTCCATTGTTAAAAAAGCCAAGGGCGGACAAAGTGGTCCTGGCCAATTATAGGCTGATCTCTTTGTGGCCAGCATTCTCAAAGACCCTGGAGAAGCTGGTTAACACCCAACAATCTAGATACCTTGACGCCAGTCAGTTGCAGCATCCCTCACAATCGTTTTTTCACCCAGGATACAGCACCAAATCCTAACTGGTTGAGGTTTCAGATGCTATTCGATAGGCAGTAGACAAAGGGAAGAATGCCGCCTTGCTGCTATGAGATCTTTTGGCCGCGTTCGACACGGTATCCCATCCTATTCTGATGCTACGTCTTCGTGACATAGGCATAGGTGGGACCACGTTGACTTGGCTAGGCTTGTCCTTTCCAGCAGATGCTAGTCTGTATAGATGCTGCCTTTTGTTTCGAACCCCAAAGCTCTCAAATTTGGTGTTCCTCAGGGCTCTGCCTTAAAACCCTACATTGTTTAATGTATACATGTTACCCATGGCAACCCTGGTGGAATCTTGTGATGTGCAGGTTATCTCTTACGCTGACAACATGCAGATTCGTTTGACTTGGGATGGTCACATCTCTGTTGCTCAGGACAGGTTTTTTGAATGTCTGTCAGCAGTATTTCAATGGATGTTCCAGAGTAACCTTCAGTGCAACACAGTAAAACGAAAGTGCTGTTCTTTAGTTCCCTTCCCCTTCTCTGGGACGGTGGAATATGGCCCTTCTTCCCCAACTTCCCAACTTTGACTACCAACTCAAGAGACTACAGTTGGTGCAGAACGCTGCAGCCCGGCTCCTGCTTAAGATCCCCTGACACACCCCTGTCCACGATTATCTGAACGAACTGCTCTGGTTACCCACCTGGGAGAACGTGAAATTCAAGGGCAATGCGCTCTCCCATAGAGTCTACTATGGCCTAGGGCCCAGTTATCTCACCAATTGTCTCCCACACTATCTCCTGCCCGTCCTCTGCACTCTGCTGATGTGCTGCTTGTGGTAGTGCCCAAAACTAGACGGAAGAGATGGGGAGGCTCTTCCTTCTCTGCACTGGCCGCAGCAGGTTGGGATTCTCTCTTCCTTTGCACCTTTGTGCTACCAAGGATGTGTGCTCTTTTAAGCGCAGGTTAAAGACCTGGCTATTTAATCCTGCATTTTAATTCTTTTCTTAGGCAGCGGTCAGTGGTCACTGACCTACAGCGCCGGGACACTCTAAGAGTAGCTGTGCAATTTACAAGTGCATTTTGATTTGATTTGATTTCGCCCACTCACCCATGCCCAAACACACACTCGCCCGCCATGTAAAATCCTGTTCACCTCTAAAATAACCAGGCCTATTGATTTAAGCACGGTTACTGCAGATGTTCATATATTATGTGTTTCATTATCATACCACCCACTGGTTTGTTCGAGGAGTATTAGAGTATAAGGGACCATGGTAAATGGCAGGTTCTGTTCTTTAACAAGGGATTCTCTTGCTGAGAGAAAAGTCTCTCTGCCTCAAAGAGAAAGTGCAGGCTCTTCACTTTCTGGGTTGTTTCCACCAAAGTAATCAAGCATCCGCTACTGCATTCACGGTTATTGTAGGAATGTAATTCATTACATGTATGGCTGGGCAATACTGGACCTAGACCAGATCAACTGCAGCTGCGCACCCACAGGTGTGCCGTTTGTCTTGGTAAAATGATGTCTTGATGAAAAATACTGGGTGTGTTTTCATTATAAGAGCAAATGGTAACTCATTGTTTTTTACTGACTGATACAACTGAAATGAGCCCAGTAAGAATATATAAGGATACAGTTTGGCTGGGTTATTTCAATGGACTGCATTACAGTTGTCATTTCATCTCACCTCTGCAGGAAGCAGTTTCCTTTTCTGGGGTTTTCTTACAATTGATAGCCAGTTGTGTCAAGGGAAACTCTATCATTCTTACAATTCATTAGAATGACAAATTAAAGACCAGGACTTGAAGCAGTGGGCCTGGCGACATTACATCAAGTGGCAAACCAAACCCTTGCGTTCTTGTTTAATTATTATCAGTTGCTATGGGTTATAACAAGTGAGCAAAAGGGTAATTGGTAATGACGTTTGTACTTGGAGCTGACTGTTTAAAGGGAAAGTGAGGAGAGGCACGTTCAAATATATTAAGAGGAGAAATGGTGGCCTATTATATTATTCCAGTGCAAAAGAGATTCTGGAGCTAGGGGACCTAATGCGAGGCTTGATAAGGGTGCTCAGGAATAAGCGTAGTAAATGACTACCCTGAACTAAATGTATGGAACTACAAGCCAGGTTTAGGCTATAATAACAAGTTAAGAAGGCCTGGAATGTGCACAGCTGAATACAGCAGTAGAGTGGGTAGCCAAGTGGGGTATCTGTCATCCTTCTATTTCCTTCTTAGCATAGTAAGATAATTCTTTTGTCTTGATAGGTACCAGCAGTGGAACCATGGCTTGCTGGGACATGAGATTCCAGTTACCAATCTCCAGTCATTGCCATCCAGCGAGAGCTCGAATCAGACGTCTTCTCATGCATCCTCTGTACCAGTCCTGTGTGATTGCAGGTGAGACGAAACTCCAAAATTCCTCTTTTCCTTTTGAGCTACTTTAAAAAAAGTTATTTTTATCCTTTTTGGATATCTTGGGTGTTTCCTTGTGCCATACATAAAGCAGTGTCTTTCCATATGCTGCTCTCTACAGATGTTTGAAAACTACAGTTAAATGCCTACTATACAATTCATTTTGCCATTACTTCTGATCACTGTCAGAATCAATCAATCAATCAGTGACACTTATAAAGCGCGCTACATACCCGTAGGGTCTCAAGGCGCGCGGGGGGGGGGGGGTGCCGCTACTGCTCGAACAGCCAGGTCTTCAGCTTCTTTCTGAAGGAGAGGTGGTCTTGGGTCAGGCGCAGGTCGGACGGGAGGGAGTTCCAGGTCTTGGCGGCCAGGTAGGAGAAGGACCTTCCTCCTGTAGTCGCTCTTCGGATGCGGGGGACGGCGGCGAGGGCGTGGTTGGCTGATCGGAGGTGGCGTCTGGGAGCGTAGAAGTTGACTCGGCTGTTGAGGTAGCTCGGGCCTTGGTCGTGCAGGGCTTTGTGTGCGTGGGTGAGGAGGCGGAAGGTGATTCTCTTGTTGACGGGGAGCCAGTGAAGGTCTCTCAGATGTCCGGAGATGTGGCTGGATCGTGGGATGTCGAGGATGAGTCTGGCTGAGGCGTTTTGGATCCGCTGGAGTCTCTTCTGGAGCTTGGCGGTGGTACCGGCGTAGAGGGCGTTACCGTAGTCCAGACGGCTGGTGACGAGGGCCTGGGTGACGGTCTTCCTGGTCTCTGTGGGGATCCACCAGAAGATCTTCCGTAGCATGCGTAGGATGTTGAAGCACGCCGAGGAGACGGTGTTGACTTGCCTGGTCATGGAGAGGGAGGAGTCCAGGATGAAGCCCAGGTTTCGTGCATGGTCTGTCGGTTTGGGTGCGGTGCCCAGGGCGGGAGGCCACCAGGAGTCGTCCCAGGCGGAGGGTGAGGAGCCCAGGATGAGGACCTCCGTCTTGTCCGAGTTCAGTTTCAGGCGGCTGGTCGTCATCCACTCAGCTACCTCTTTCATCCCTTCGTGCAGGTTGGCTCTGGCGGCGGTGGGTTCGTTGGTCAGGGAGAGGATCAGCTGGGTGTCGTCGGCGTAGGAGATTATGCTGAGGTGGTGTTTGCGTACGATGGCCGCGAGGGGGCTCATGTAGACGTTGAAGAGGGTGGGGCTCAGGGATGATCCTTGGGGGACGCCGCAGATGACTTCGGAGGCCTCTGACTTGTACGGTGGTAGGCGGACTCTCTGTGTTCTTCCGTCGAGGAAGGAGATGATCCATTCCAGCGCCTTGTCCTGGATTCCGATGTTGCTGAGGCGCCGTACTAGGGTGCGGTGGCAGAATAGCTAGCTTTAGAGTTTGACTGAGTGGCATAGATTGTTTCTAGAGAAAAAAAAGAGAATTTGAGACTGTGGTGCTGCAGGGGTATTTAATGCCTATCGTTTCTTGGATATCATAACTCCTTTTGTATCACTGAGTATAAGTTAGATCACATCTTGTAGCACAAGCTTCTGCAGCTCAAACTGTGAGTACGGGTAGAAGAATATGCCTTCTTTTAAAATATCATTAGATTTGGTTCTAGGATCATAATCCTAGACCACCCCAGTCGTTGTGCCCATTTCTAGTCGAACTAGGCAAAATTCCTGGTATTCCACATATTTCTTATGGTTTTTGGATTTTTTCTTTACACAAAGCTACCAAAATTGGGTTGTTATGCCATGCTGTGTAATTAAGTGCCATTGTGGTACAAATTTTCACAAACATGCCATTTGCGGTTCCTATTTATCATGAATGCCCAGAAACAACAGAGTGTGAGCTGCTGTTCACAGTGCTTTTGTGCTAAAATGTAGCGCTAAAAGACGAATTTGCATTTCATGGAATTGCATGTAGTTTTGCAGACATTTCGCATAATACCCCAAAAACAAATTACACGTGTTTTGGGTACCCCTGATTTCCAGCTGACTTTTGATATTCAAATGCATACCATTCTAAAGGTAGAATAATGTGCAGGATCTACTTTATCTATTAACTTACTAGCTGAAGAGGATCGCTTCATTCTGTGCATATGAAAATATTTACAAAATGTTCTGCAGTAGTATCGCTTCTTGATTTGAACTCACGGACTGCAGATTCCTGTCCAATATCTGTGTGTATTTTAGATATACATACAACTCCCTTTGGCTTTGGTGTTCCTTTTTTCCTAACAAGGGTGTTCTTTTCCAAATGCCTGTGCTGTTCAAAAGACGTATTTAAGTCTGGAAACACATCTGTTTCTATCAGAGAAATCAAATGCAACTGTAATTCACTTTCTTATATGAAAGAATTCTGATGGATGCTACTTACAGCAGATTCTTCACCTTTTGAATCTCCTCAGGTGCCAGACTGGATCCGGAATCTCGTGCACCCCAATAGGTATCAACTTCAGTCTCTGTTTAACTCCTTCCCGCCTTCGTACATGATGGCACAGACCTGCATATGGAACCCACACTTTCTGAATGTCTTTTTTTTCCATGCTCTTCAACGCATATTTGGAGGTCCACTCCTAAATTTGTAAAAAAAAAATCTTGAAGTTTCTCTCCAAACATTTTTGGCACATTGTTGCCTCCTAAAACATCTGTATTCAGTATGTGTTGAAAGCACCTACCGGTCACAGACCTGCAAGTCCTTTGTCTTTTGTGTATCCGCACCAACATGACTCCAAATCGCGCAATTAATGATCCCTGATGTATATGAAGGTCATCGGGTAGCGGGCTACCACACTGTACATCGCTGAACACACAAAATAGGATGGTTCTGGTTTCATTGGTTCAGACCTCCACAAGCAAGGTTAATCCAAACTCCGTTCCCATTGCCCTAGCGGAGTCTAAAAGGATACGATGGGCAAGAACATTTTCTTGTCTCCACCAGACTAGCTTTGCACTCCTTGAAAGTTGTTTGCCTTTTGTGTTGTTATAATCACTCCTTTATGGATATGGCATGTGAGATTATACCACTTTGCCTGAAGATTTTTGCAAAGTGTTTGCCCAAACAGTACTTTTGCTTAACAGTGCAAGATGGTCGAAATGCTAATAAATATATCTTCCATTCTGGGTATGACACCACTAATGCTGTTGCTTGTGCCAGAAGCGCTAACATCCTTATCAGATGCCATGCTTGGATGCCTTCCATCAGAGTTTCAGAAGTCAGCCAAACTGGCTTCATGAAAAGGCATGACCAGAAAATCAAAGTGTATGGCGAGAAAGCAGATGTGGCTCTTCAGCATTTTGAGGACAGCAGAACTACACCTCATACCCTCAATTTGCTTTTTTGGCGCACCTATTTCACCAATAATACTGTAGGGATAGAAGGTATTCAGTGGGCCTTAGATAGCACCAGAGGTAGCCATGAAAGCTGGTTCAGTAGTCAGCTCAACCTTTTCATGGCTGTCGGGGCTGCGGGGCAGGGTTGGTGCAGAAGACAAGGCCACCAGAATCAGTACTGATCCTCCTCCTCCTCCTCTTCTGGCACCACTCCTAAACCTTTTTCATATACCTTCCAGTTACCATTTGGAATTGGCTGGGCAAGGATCCAGCATTGCCTACATTACTGGGGCTTGATTACCTCAGACCAACGGGTCCTTCCGATTGTTCAATTTGGTTATTCCTTTCCCTTCCTTGACAACCGCTTAACATTTCTCCAGTTTTTGTTCAGGTCTATGCAGTTCATTCCAGATCTTCTCCAGGGGAGTGCTGATATTACTCGCCAATGGTGTGATTAAGATTGAAACCCAGGTGGAGAGAGAGATGTAGTGATGCTCTTAGAACTTCCTAGCCTCCAAGAAAGACAAGAGCCTAAGACTGATTTTACGACCCCAGGCTTGTGAACACGTTCCTCAAAAACAAGTTCAAGATGATGATTTTCGCAAAAATTCTCTTGGTCTTGGACTTCGTGGACTGGATGCAGCCTATGGAGTTACAAGATGCATCCATTCATGTTCTGATCCTGCAGTCCCACATGAAGCACATCTACTTTTTAGTGGGTCAGAACACTTTCAGTTCACCATCCTGCTCTTTGGCCGGACACTGACTCCTTGTGTCTTTCCGAAGGTCATTTCAGTGGTAATAAAATATCCTCGAAGGTCAAGGGTGCACATAATCCCATACCATAATGACTTACTGTTGAAAGTGGGGTTGCCTCTATTCTTTTTGGACAACTGCAAAAACGTTGTTGTCTGCCCTGAGAATTTCCATCAAAAATCCAAATCCCATCTTCCGTATCAGATCCTGCCCTTCATTATGGCCATCTTTGATGCATTCACTGTGAAGACTTCCTTCTTTAACAGCAAGTCCAGGTCCCAAAATTTCAAGGTAGAGCCATTGTTCCAGCCTTGGTGGGTCTGAGGTTGCTTGGTCTAATGACGTCATGCATCCTCCTTTTGGTTTTACGCCCCTTGGTCGATGGGGGCCTTGCACTGGAATCTATGGGCTTAGTAGGCACAGTATTGGGGCCTCATCCAACTGGTCACCAACCCCACACACAGCACAGGACACACGCTTGACTTGATCTTCCCTGCCAGCGATAGAGTTGAGTACAGTCATGTCACAGAGCTTACCTGGACCGCCCACGCCATCGTCCACTTCACCATCGAAGGATCCTCACTCACCACCACCAAGCCTCCCAGCTCCTCCCAAAACCAATGGCACCACCTACAGATGTGCATGAGCTATTCCAAGAGTTTCTGGACCTAGTATGAAAATCTGTGGAGATTCTAAAGGTGAAAGTGTATTGCCGACAATAGGCACGTTTTTACTTATACCTCACAACATATTCCTTGCTCCATCTGACCAAGGTCTATAATAGCCAACAGGGTCAGCAGAGCCAGACGCCCCCACCCTCACTGAAATCTGACCTTTGCTTTTAATCTTGGTGCTTTACACCAGCAGACCACCCAAGCGTTCTTAGTGGGGTGCAGCTTTCACATCCAATTACCTAGGAAGAAGGTGGGCCATGAAGCTTCGGCATGAAGACAGGATGAATGGGCAGAGCTAACAAACCTGTCTTCTATTACCTCAGCTGCAACTACACATACAACTTCTCTACCCTATATACTCATAAATGTGCTGAAAGTCCATCCCCCTTTGCCACAAATTGTCAGCATGTAGGAATCAAATTGGAGGCATGGCAGGCATCAGACCTAGATACTTGAAGTAATTGAGGTAGGTACACTCGGAAAACTGCACACAGGCTGGCCCACTTCAGCATAGAGTTCATGTCAATGAAAATCTCTGTTTTACTTCTTCTTTAAACACCTATCTCCTACAGTCACAGCTGCTCTAAGTACCTTGCTGTAGTTGATTCTAGTAAATCCACAGCTGCAAGAAAATGTGGGCCACCAGAATCTAATTTCCATTATCGCACTGCAGTGCTAGATCTGCATGTTTATTAAGAATGTTTCTGGAGGTGATCGTAAGTAAGGTTTTTTGCGACCATCTTGTCAGAGGCTTTCTGATGCCCTGGAATTAGGACCTATCTTGATTTGTTTGTGATATACATCGACAACCTTTACATTTAACCTAGAATCTATAAATGGAGTCTGTTACCCTGCAAAAGGATATCCTTCCCCGATGGTGCGTAATAAGAATGTTTAATAGTCTTTTGTGGCCTCTTGACTGTTACTCTTGTGTTAACAGCTGTTCAAGGCAATAACGAAGTTTCTATGTGGGATATGGAGACAGGAGACCGGCGTTCCACCTTGTGGGCCAGCAGTGCTCCTCCACTTTCCGAAATGCAGGTATTATTTTTTTCTTTATGTACATTGCTGGTTAATGTAAATCTTGAATAAACAATGGTATGTTCTCTTGTTTTGATTTTTTCTATCACTGTTCTGATCTCCGTTCGCATTATGCACTATGTGAATGGGTTACAGATCTGTAGATGCTGTTTCACTTGTTTCATTGATGCAATCAGAGTCTTTTTGCCTTGCGGAAATTCGGTTCGGGCATGGCAAAGCAAATAATGGAATTCTGTGCCTTCCAAATTAGGGTAAATGTCCCGCCATTGGGCAGATATGTGAAGGCTGTGATAAAGAGAACCATTTTGTAACAGTTTACAAATTGAGAGAAAAGGTGAGTGCTTCATGTAGTGAAGGCAAAATGGTTCCCAGTGCATCACATCATGAAAACAAGATGGCCGCCAGAAAGTTCCAGAAGCATTTCCGTCGCACCCACCGATTAAACAGCAACATCAGTTGAGGCAAGGAGGAACTGAAAGTGGCTGGTTCTCATCTAGCTCCTTGCCGAAAGGGTCTTTGACATCACTGTCGAGCAACAGTGACGAAAATGGGTGTGTGATGTTAATGCTGACTAATGAAAGATGTGTGCATGTAGGTTGGACTTCCAACAAGGAAGAATACATGTTGAAAAAGGATCGACAATTGAAATCACAAAATTCATTTGGACTTTGTTAAAAAATAAAATGGAATATTAATGGTTGCTAGATACCATTTGTCATAGATAGTGGTGCATCTTCTAGCATCTAGTTTCAAAAACATTTCATAGCTAGGCTAAGTGGCAAGCGATCCAGAGTTTATCACCCCAAAAAACAGTTGTTTGAATATAGGTTACAAGGCAGTGGAGATCCATTAAGTTATATTGAAAGCAAGATAGTTTAACCTCTATTATAACGTAGTGATCTGATAGAGACTACTAGCCGCAGATTCCTTAATGTAGAACTATCCCCAGGCGTGAGACTGGATCTGGAAAACTTTTTGCCACAACATCCCTGCGCGTTGGGGGAGGACAGTATCGCGCGACTCCGCCCAGGGGTCGTCCGTGCACGTGACATCAGAGAGGTCTCATAAGTCCCACCCCGGCGCGCCTACGTCAGTTTTTTCCTTTTCTGCGTGCAACGCGGATCCGGTCTGTTCCGGGCCTGTTTAGGCCCCTTTTTCTTTCACTATTGTGTTATCTGTGTGGAACAGTGTGCGAATGCCTTCGGGCTTTAAATCTTGCAAGTCGTGTGGGCGCCTTATGTCGGTGACGGACCCTCATCTCATTTGCATGTGGTGTTTGGGGGAAGATCATGGCTCCACTGATTACAAGGCGTGCCAACAGTTGAAGCCAAAGTCGCTGGATGAAACTGCTCTCGGCGCGTCTCTCAAGGTCGGCTTTATCACCTCGATCGACTTCTGTGGAAGGTTTCTGAAGCGATCGTCATCGTCGTCCTCATCCTTTTCCTATGCCGCACGCGCCTCGCTCCCCGGTGGGTAAGTGTCGTAGCTTGTCCCCGGGGGCTGGTTTCCGGCCTGTTTGAAGCGTGGGCTCTCCGCGGGTGATGCGGCCCCGCATGTCGTCCCCTTATCCACCGTTTCCCTATGAGGGGGCGTCGAGAGCCCAGATGGAGACATATGCGGCGGCTCTGCAGGCCTCGCTGGCGTCTACTCCTCCTCCTTCCCCTCCTGGGACGTCGGCGGATCCCTTGAATTGCGCGGGGCCCTCCGTGGCGTCGGCGGCGGCTTTGGCCCCGGCACCGACTGGCCCGGCTCCAGGCTTGGAGGATGTGGTGCCGTTGGGGTGCGGCCCTTCTGGATCCCTCCTTCGGACCACTGCGCCTCTGCTTCGCCGCAAACACCCGCAGGAGTCCCTGTGGTGTCGCGGGAGGTCGCTGGGGCTCAGGTCGCATCCCCGAGCCCCTCTCGGCCCTCTGGACAGACGGCGGCCTTGTCTGCGGCTGAGGTGATGCCGCTACGGCACCAGCAGCTGCTGACCCGGGCGGCGCCACAGGGGTCAGTGGACCCCCCTCGTCCCGCTATGGGTCGAGGCTGGACAGGGACCCCTGGTCCCCCTCCGGGCCCCTCTCGTCCCTCCACGCAGGCGGCTGCCTCGTCGGAGGTCGAGTCGGAGCTCATATCGGCCTTGACGGCGCCGCATGGGTCGGTGGACCCCCTACGTCCCATTCTGGGTCGAGGCTGGCGGAGGGCTTCTTGCCACTCCCCCGGCCCTTTTCGTCCCTCCACGCAGCCGGCTGCCTCGTAGGAGGTAGAGTCGGCACCATTTCTGCGCCGTCCCTTGGCCACTTCAGCTCCTGCTCAGCTCTGGTCCCCGGCGCTGCGACGTGGGGGAGACATGTCCCGCGTCTCCTTTGGCGCCTGACGGTGATGTTCCTCCTTTTACCTTTCAGGTCTGGCCTGTGCCCGCCTCGCTCGGCTTAGGGGATGGCCGCCTTAGTTTGCAGCCATCACCCACGGAGGAGCTGCTTTCTCCACCGCGGGGCCCTACGGAGGCGGGTGCGGCCTTCGCTTGCGCTGTCCATGGCTGTGGGTATTTTGTGCATGGGTGACCCGGTTTCTCATTTCCCTGCAAATCATCTTTTGGAGGTTCTCCACCAGGGCTCTGGTGGAAGGGAGCTGTTGCTTCCCTTTTAAGGTTCGCTCCTTTCTTCCCTGATGGGGACTTGGAGGCGCCCGCTACAGGGGACCCGGTGCCCCAACACCTCCTGCACTGGCACCTTCTAGCACCGCATGACCCGGCGTGTCTTTCCCTCCGCCCCTCTGCCTCCAGCCCGCTTTTGCGAACTGCCTTACCCTCCCTGCCGCCACTTTTGTCTTCACCGTCCCTTGAGGCCCGCTGGCTGGACTCTTGGGGGTGCTACATGTTCTCCTCGACCAACGCTGCTCTGCGGGCCCTTAACACCTTATGTGTGTTGGCTAGGGTCACCTCTTGTCTGTGGGACTCTGCTGAGTCCCTGGGATCCGCCGCTTCACAGGAGACTGTTCAGGTTGACTTACGGCATCATGCGTTGGATGGCCGGGAGCTGGCAGCGTTTATTCTTCACTCCGCTCTGGACATATCGGAGGTGTTGGGTCATGCCATGGCTTCCTCGGTTGCCCTCCGCACCCATGCTTGGCTTCGGGACAGTGTGTTCCCTGAAAATGTTCAGGAACGGCTGGTTGATCTTCCATTCGATGGCACTTTGTTATTCCATGTCCTGGCAGACTCGGCCGTCCAGACGTTCTTGGCAGGACTTCGTCCTCCTCCTTCTTCTCCCCCTAAGTGACTGGTGAGTTGATCTGGTTCTTGGACCTCCTTTTGGGCACGTCGCCCTTGCTCTGCTGTGTGTTTAATGGCCACTCGAGTCCTCCTTGTTGAGACTGTGGCTTTGTTGGCTGCTGGACGGCCCCTTGTTGACTGTGTGTTTTTGTTTGTTATCTGCACAGATTGGCCTTGAGATTAGGCCTTCTGTTTTTCTCTTGGGCTGCTTGTCAAACCTTCTGCAGGTTTTTTTTTTTCCCGTGGCTTTTTTGGTTTTCCTCTGCTGCTGAAGTTTCTTCCAAAGAGGGTTCCCAGGTCTTGGGACTTAACGTACCCTATGTGGGGTAGTGGTAGCTGTTATTTAGCTTGCGCTGTGCTAGGGAGTTGTGGTCGCCTTCGGGCCTCTGCTCTCCATGCAGATGTTTCTTTAGGTCGTGAGCGCGGACCCCTCATGGTGGTGTGTCAGGGCATTTCCTTGCCTTCATGCTCCTGTCCTGGAGGCTGGGAAGGTTTTGTGTTCCTACTTTTTCAGGCGTAGCCTGCCCGGTCTTCCTAGGGGCCCCGGGCTGTTCTTCCTGCTTCCAGCTGCTTATTGCTGCCGGCGCCGCTCTGTCTGGTCTGTGGCCTTCCAACTTTGGTGGGCTCGTCTTCTTTTCCCTTGTTTCCTGGGGCCATCTAGGCTTTTCTTCTTCCTCTTCCTTGCCTGGCATTGGCTGGAGGTTCTGTTACCTTGTAGGGGCGTGGGGTGCTTCAGCCTGCCCTGGCCTTGTCCTTGTTTTCCTCTGTTGAGTGTGAACGGGCTTCTCTTTCCCTTTCCTCTTTCCTCACCCCACCGGGGCTCGCTGGTGTTCTGCTTGTGGGGATTCCCCTTGCCTGTGGGGATAGGGCTTCTCTCCCTGCCCGTTGGACTGGTCTCCTAGAGGAGCCTCTGTTCTGTCCAGGCTGCTGGGGTCCTTTCGCAGTGCCTCCTTCCCCGTGGGTATGGCTAGGGTATCTATTCTACGTTAAGGAATCTGCGGCTAGTAGTCTCTATCAGATGTATGAGTTACTTACCTTCAGTAACGATGTATCTGGTAGAAACAATTCTAGCCGCAGATTCCTTCACGGCAAGCCCTTCCTCCCCATTCTGCGAGGACCTTTTGGCTTGGTCTTCTGCACTCTCCCTCTGCTGGATGGCTATGTTTCTATGAGTGCATTCTTCGCTCATTTGACAGGATGTTTTTGTCTTGTTTCTTGTTCCTTCCTCCTTTTTGGCAATTTAGAGGATGGGTCTATAGGCACTCCTGTGGTCGTCTGCCCTGGTTGCTGCGGGATTGGGGCTTGCCCTTACTCTCGTCCCTCCCCTTACTCCCTCTTGTTTCTAGGGTCCTGGCCCCTCTGCTACCCTTTGGGTTGAAGTCACTTGGCTGTGCCCTGCCCCTTGTTTCTTTGGGGGATTGTCGCACTCTGTGCTACGGTTGCCTTGGAGGGTTGTCGTTCCCTGTTTTGTCTTGGAACTTCGTTGTTCTTGGTTGGGGTTCTACTCCTGCTACTGATTGGCATGACACTTTGCATGTGTTCCTTGTCTCAGGGGGTTACTGTCTACATTCTGGCAGGGTGGCGGTTCAGGGCTGTGCTCTGTTTTTTATTCTTTATCTTTTTCTCGCTGCATTTGGGTACTGCAGTGTCTGGCACTGCTCCTTATGATATTGTTCCTCACCATCTCCTTTTTCCAAATGTTCTGCTATTCGCACACTGTTCCAGTGTTCCTACAGTTTGTCTGGTGGCTCCGCGTTGTCGGGCAGGAAAAGTGCTCCACAGAAAACTGACGTAGGCGCGCCGGGGTGGGACTTATGTGACTTTGCTGACGTCACGTGCGCGGACGACACCTGGGCGGAGTCGCGCGATGCCGTACCCCCGGCCGGCAGGGATGCTGTTTCAAAAAGTTTTCGGGATCCAGTCTCACGCCTGGGGATAATTCTACGTTAAGGAATCTGTGGCTAGAATCGTCTCTACCAGATACATCGTTACCGAAGGTACTGCAAAGTGTGGGAGGTTCCTGAGCGAGTGCACCCCATTTTGGACGCTAACGAAGCTATGAGTGTTCTGTGTAATAGGAACTGCCCATGATGTAGATTCTCCTCTGCTATGAGTTCCTGGAATGGAATAAGAGTGCCCTCTTGAAAAAGGTCCCCCATGTCTTGTATCCCTTCCGAGGCTCAATGATGTAACTCAGCCGCCGTCGTGTAAGCGTCCCCCGTGGAGTTCCCAACAGCGGGATGGCGGGTGCGTATGGGACAGTGGTTCTAGTGAGGAAGAGGCACCTACGGAAGCATTTGTGCGCTACAGTGAGGAGAAAAATATCAGGGGGTTTAAGTATGGAGCAAGGATGGAAAATCTGTAAAAGGTTTTCAGTGGTAGCTGAGGCTGCAGAGAGGCCGTGTCCAGTAAATTACGAAAGGACATCCACCTGGCGATCCATTGCAGCTGGGTGGCCAGGTAGTAATGTTCGAAATTGGGTGCCGCAAGGCCGTCCAGGTCAGTAGGCAGATAAAGCTTTCCCATGGATACTCTGTGGCGTAATGTCCCCCATATGAAATCCTGCTCTACCTTTTCCCATTGCTTGAAGAAGGGAGGGGAGGTGATGAGGGGTAAAGTGGCAAAGTAATAGTGAAGGCGGGGAAGAACCACCATTTTAACCAGGGCGATTCTACCAGAGATCGCCAATGGGAGAGTCTTCCAGAAACCCATCTGAGATCGAATCGCTGTGACAGCTCGGACAACATTGCCATCAAAGAGGTCAGCGTTGGTGCGATAAACTTGGACCCCCAAATAGCGAAAAGGATCGATGCACCAGTCCCCCCCGAGCGTGTAGCCTGGATCAGGATTATCTCCTAAGAACGGAGAAAGTATGGATTTTGTTGGGGTAACTTGTTGCCCCGAGGCATGCGCAAAATGGCTAAGGGTTCGATCAAGGAAAGGGGGAATGTCATGAAGGTCCCAGGCATACAGTAACAGGTCATCTACGTAGAGCGAAAAGGTGTGCATCCCATCCCCTAGCTCAATCCCCATATCGACGTGTGCGCGGATATGGGCTGCCAGCAGCTCAGTAGTTCGCGCAAATAGTAGCGGGGACAACAGGCATAACTTTCGGGTCCCACGTCGCACCCAAATCGGATCTGAAATATATGGGCCCGTCCAAACCCTAACTGACGGATTATGATATAACAGTTGTACCAAGCCGAGGAAGTAGGGACCAACCCCAAAACGAACTAGGGTAGCAAAAAGGAAGTTCCAGGGCAGCGAATTGAAGACCTTCTCAAGGTCTAATACCATGCAACCGGAGCCTGGCCAGGCGATCAGGGCATATTCCGCCACCCTAAAGTAGCGGCGTAAGTTCAGAGCCGTATTACGCTGTGGAACAAAGCCATTCTGGTCAGAGTGTACTAGATCAGGAACCAGCGGGGCTAGCTGTTTGGCCAAGACCTTTGCCAGGATCTTATAATCCGAGTTCAATATTGCAATCGGCTGATAGGAACCGGGAGACCAGGGGTCCTTACCAGGTTTCAACAAAGACGCCACATTAGCGCTACGCATGGTTGGGAGCAGAGTCCCTTCCGAGATTGCCTTCAGATACATGGAGTGTGGGTGTGGCACCAAATGTTCCGCATAGGATTTGAAAAACTCCGTTGGGAGGCCATCCGGCCTCGGAGTTTTACCAGAGGAGAATGAACACAACGCATCCCGTATTTCGTCTTCAGCTAGAGGAGAGTCCAGCTCCAGGGACTGGTCTATCGTTAGAGTGGGCAACTCCACGGTGTCCAGGAAGGATCCTACATCTTGGGTGTTGCCCGTCAGGAGGGTCTCATATAGGCGAGTGTAGTGTTCAGTCATTAGTGCGTGAATATGTCTATGGGTGCTGCGCTCACTACCAAGATCGTCCAGTAAGAAATGTATGAGGTGTTGGGGATGTTCTTGTTTAATCAAATAGGCTAGCAGTCTTCCGGCTTTGTCCGTGGCCGAGTAAGAGCGGATTGAATGCGCCAAGTAGTTATAGCATCGCAGGCGGTCCAGAAGTGCCTCCCGTTCCTTATGTATTTACAACAACGGGTGTTGAGGGACAGAGTCTCTGAATTAAGCAGAAAGCTCTCACCCAGTCAAGAGATCAGGGCTAGATCCAACACCAGTTTTTAGCTCACTGCACCATCCCAGTTTCAGAACCTGGCTGTATGCAAATTAGTCTGTTCCTGTCCCAGTGCATGATGGGAACAGGGCAAACCAAACTACAAAAGCCAATTCTTACACTGGGAAGGAAACAAGCTCCCGGGGACCGGTTTCTGGCATTACAGCCGTCTTCGGCCCGGTTTGCTTGAATCCTGATGGTGCAATGAGCAAGGGTCTCACATCTGAGAATACCCTTCCACGCTTAGGGTGGACAAAAATATTTACAACAAGGGGTGGTGAGGGACAGAGTCTCTGAATTAAGCAGAAAGCTCTCACCCAGTCAAGAGATCAGGGCTAGATCCAACACCGTTTTTTAGCTCACTGCACCATCCCAGTTTCAGAACCTGGCTGTATGCAAATTAGTCTGTTCCTGTCCCAGTGCATGATGGGAACAGGGCAAACCAAACTACAAAAGCCAATTCTTACACTGGGAAGGAAACAAGCTCCCGGGGACCGGTTTCTGGCATTACAGCCGTCTTCGGCCCGGTTTGCTTGAATCCTGATGGTGCAATGAGCAAGGGTCTCACATCTGAGAATACCCTTCCACGCTTAGGGTGGACAAAAATATTTACAACAAGGGGTGGTGAGGGACAGAGTCTCTGAGTTAAGCAGAAAGCTCTCACCCAGTCAAGAGATCAGGGCTAGATCCAACACCGTTTTTTAGCTCACTGCACCATCCCAGTTTCAGAACCTGGCTGTATGCAAATTAGTCTGTTCCTGTCCCAGTGCATGATGGGAACACGGCAAACCAAACTACAAAAGCCAATTCTTACACTGGGAAGGAAACAAGCTCCCGGGGACCGGTTTCTGGCATTACAGCCGTCTTCGGCCCGGTTTGCTTGAATCCTGATGGTGCAATGAGCAAGGGTCTCACATCTGAGAATACCCTTCCACGCTTAGGGTGGACAAAAATATTTACAACAAGGGGTGGTGAGGGACAGAGTCTCTGAATTAAGCAGAAAGCTCTCACCCAGTCAAGAGATCAGGGCTAGATCCAACACCGTTTTTTAGCTCACTGCACCATCCCAGTTTCAGAACCTGGCTGTATGCAAATTAGTCTGTTCCTGTCCCAGTGCATGATGGGAACAGGGCAAACCAAACTACAAAAGCCAATTCTTACACTGGGAAGGAAACAAGCTCCCGGGGACCGGTTTCTGGCATTACAGCCGTCTTCGGCCCGGTTTGCTTGAATCCTGATGGTGCAATGAGCAAGGGTCTCACATCTGAGAATACCCTTCCACGCTTAGGGTGGACAAAATTATTTACAACAAGGGGTGGTGAGGGACAGAGTCTCTGAATTAAGCAGAAAGCTCTCACCCAGTCAAGAGATCAGGGCTAGATCCAACACCGTTTTTTAGCTCACTGCACCATCCCAGTTTCAGAACCTGGCTGTATTGAAATTAGTCTGTTCCTGTCCCAGTGCATGATGGGAACAGGGCAAACCAAACTACAAAAGCCAATTCTTACACTGGGAAGGAAACAAGCTCCCGGGGACCGGTTTCTGGCATTACAGCCGTCTTCGGCCCGGTTTGCTTGAATCCTGATGGTGCAATGAGCAAGGGTCTCACATCTGAGAATACCCTTCCACGCTTAGGGTGGACAAAAATATTTACAACAAGGGGTGGTGAGGGACAGAGTCTCTGAATTAAGCAGAAAGCTCTCACCCAGTCAAGAGATCAGGGCTAGATCCAACACAGTTTTTTAGCTCACTGCACCATCCCAGTTTCAGAACCTGGCTGTATGCAAATTAGTCTGTTCCTGTCCCAGTGCATGATGGGAACAGGGCAAACCAAACTACAAAAGCCAATTCTTACACTGGGAAGGAAACAAGCTCCCGGGGACCGGTTTCTGGCATTACAGCCGTCTTCGGCCCGGTTTGCTTGAATCCTGATGGTGCAATGAGCAAGGGTCTCACATCTGAGAATACCCTTCCACGCTTAGGGTGGACAAAAATATTTACAACAAGGGGTGGTGAGGGACAGAGTCTCTGAATTAAGCAGAAAGCTCTCACCCAGTCAAGAGATCAGGGCTAGATCCAACACCGTTTTTTAGCTCACTGCACCATCCCAGTTTCAGAACCTGGCTGTAGGCAAATTAGTCTGTTCCTGTCCCAGTGCATGATGGGAACAGGGCAAACCAAACTACAAAAGCCAATTCTTACACTGGGAAGGAAACAAGCTCCCGGGGACCGGTTTCTGGCATTACAGCCGTCTTCGGCCCGGTTTGCTTGAATCCTGATGGTGCAATGAGCAAGGGTCTCACATCTGAGAATACCCTTCCACGCTTAGGGTGGACAAAAATATTTACAATAAGGGGTGGTGAGGGACAGAGTCTCTGAATTAAGCAGAAAGCTCTCACCCAGTCAAGAGATCAGGGCTAGATCCAACACCGTTTTTTAGCTCACTGCACCATCCCAGTTTCAGAACCTGGCTGTATGCAAATTAGTCTGTTCCTGTCCCAGTGCATGATGGGAACAGGGCAAACCAAACTACAAAAGCCAATTCTTACACTGGGAAGGAAACAAGCTCCCGGGGACCGGTTTCTGGCATTACAGCCGTCTTCGGCCCGGTTTGCTTGAATCCTGATGGTGCAATGAGCAAGGGTCTCACATCTGAGAATACACTTCCACGCTTAGGGTGGACAAAATTATTTACAACAAGGGGTGGTGAGGGACAGAGTCTCTGAATTAAGCAGAAAGCTCTCACCCAGTCAAGAGATCAGGGCTAGATCCAACACCGTTTTTTAGCTCACTGCACCATCCCAGTTTCAGAACCTGGCTGTATGCAAATTAGTCTGTTCCTGTCCCAGTGCATGATGGGAACAGGGCAAACCAAACTACAAAAGCCAATTCTTACACTGGGAAGGAAACAAGCTCCCGGGGACCGGTTTCAGGCATTACAGCCGTCTTCGGCCCGGTTTGCTTGAATCCTGATGGTGCAATGAGCAAGGGTCTCACATCTGAGAATACCCTTCCACTATAGGTGTGGCAGGGTATACTCAGACATGAGTCCCTTTCTCACTGCTCCATCAGGATTCAAGCAAGCCGGGCCGAAGACGGCTGAAATGCCAGAAACCGGTCCCCGGTAGCTTGTCTCCTTTCTGGTGAAGAATTGGCTTGGTAGTTTAGTCTGCCCTGTTCCCATGATGCACTGGGCCAGGGACAGACTGATTTGCATATAGCCAGGTTCTGAGCTGGGATGGGGCAGTGAGATAAATAACGGTGATGGATCAAGCCCTGATCTTTGGACTGGGTAAGAGTGGTCTGCCTAATTCAGACACTCTGTTCATCACCACCCCCTTTTCTGAATCGTTTTTGGCCACTATAGGTGTGGCAGGGTATACTCAGACATGAGTCCCTTTCTCACTGCTCCATCAGGATTCAAGCAAGCCGGGCCGAAGACGGCTGAAATGCCAGAAACCGGTCCCCGGTAGCTTGTCTCCTTTCTGGTGAAGAATTGGCTTGGTAGTTTAGTCTGCCCTGTTCCCATGATGCACTGGGCCAGGGACATACTGATTTGCATATAGCCAGGTTCTGAGCTGGGATGGGGCAGTGAGATAAATAACGGTGATGGATCAAGCCCTGATCTTTGGACTGGGTAAGAGTGGTCTGCCTAATTCAGACACTCTGTTCATCACCACCCCCTTTTCTGAATCGTTTTTGGCCACTATAGGTGTGGCAGGGTATACTCAGACATGAGTCCCTTTCTCACTGCTCCATCAGGATTCAAGCAAGCCGGGCCGAAGACGGCTGAAATGCCAGAAACCGGTCCCCGGTAGCTTGTCTCCTTTCTGGTGAAGAATTGGCTTGGTAGTTTAGTCTGCCCTGTTCCCATGATGCACTGGGCCAGGGACAGACTGATTTGCATATAGCCAGGTTCTGAGCTGGGATGGGGCAGTGAGATAAATAACGGTGATGGATCAAGCCCTGATCTTTGGACTGGGTAAGAGTGGTCTGCCTAATTCAGACACTCTGTTCATCACCACCCCCTTTTCTGAATCGTTTTTGGCCACTATAGGTGTGGAAGGGTATACTCAGACATGAGTCCCTTTCTCACTGCTCCATCAGGATTCAAGCAAGCCGGGCCGAAGACGGCTGAAATGCCAGAAACCGGTCCCCGGTAGCTTGTCTCCTTTCTGGTGAAGAATTGGCTTGGTAGTTTAGTCTGCCCTGTTCCCATGATGCACTGGGCCAGGGACAGACTGATTTGCATATAGCCAGGTTCTGAGCTGGAATGGGGCAGTGAGATAAATAACGGTGATGGATCAAGCCCTGATCTTCGGACTGGGTAAGAGTGGTCTGCCTAATTCAGACACTCTGTTCATCACCACCCCCTTTTCTGAATCGTTTTTGGCCACTATAGGTGTGGCAGGGTATACTCAGACATGAGTCCCTTTCTCACTGCTCCATCAGGATTCAAGCAAGCCGGGCCGAAGACGGCTGAAATGCCAGAAACCGGTCCCCGGTAGCTTGTCTCCTTTCTGGTGAAGAATTGGCTTGGTAGTTTAGTCTGCCCTGTTCCCATGATGCACTGGGCCAGGGACACACTGATTTGCATATAGCCAGGTTCTGAGCTGGGATGGGGCAGTGAGATAAATAACGGTGATGGATCAAGCCCTGATCTTTGGACTGGGTAAGAGTGGTCTGCCTAATTCAGACACTCTGTTCATCACCACCCCCTTTTCTGAATCGTTTTTGGCCACTATAGGTGTGGCAGGGTATACTCAGACATGAGTCCCTTTCTCACTGCTCCATCAGGATTCAAGCAAGCCGGGCCGAAGACGGCTGAAATGCCAGAAACCGGTCCCCGGTAGCTTGTCTCCTTTCTGGTGAAGAATTGGCTTGGTAGTTTAGTCTGCCCTGTTCCCATGATGCACTGGGCCAGGGACAGACTGATTTGCATATAGCCAGGTTCTGAGCTGGGATGGGGCAGTGAGATAAATAACGGTGATGGATCAAGCCCTGATCTTTGGACTGGGTAAGAGTGGTCTGCCTAATTCAGACACTCTGTTCATCACCACCCCCTTTTCTGAATCGTTTTTGGCCACTATAGGTGTGGCAGGGTATACTCAGACATGAGTCCCTTTCTCACTGCTCCATCAGGATTCAAGCAAGCCGGGCAGAAGACGGTTGAAATGCCAGAAACCGGTCCCCGGTAGCTTGTCTCCTTTCTGGTGAAGAATTGGCTTGGTAGTTTAGTCTGCCCTGTTCCCCTGATGCACTGGGCCAGGGACAGACTGATTTGCATATAGCCAGGTTCTGAGCTGGGATGGGGCAGTGAGATAAATAACGGTGATGGATCAAGCCCTGATCTTTGGACTGGGTAAGAGTGGTCTGCCTAATTCAGACACTCTGTTCATCACCACCCCCTTTTCTGAATCGTTTTTGGCCACTATAGGTGTGGCAGGGTATACTCAGACATGAGTCCCTTTCTCACTGCTCCATCAGAATTCAAGCAAGCCGGGCCGAAGACGGCTGAAATGCCAGAAACTGGTCCCCGGTAGCTTGTCTCCTTTCTGGTGAAGAATTGGCTTGGTAGTTTAGTCTGCCCTGTTCCCATGATGCACTGGGCCAGGGACAGACTGATTTGCATATAGCCAGGTTCTGAGCTGGGATGGGGCAGTGAGATAAATAACGGTGATGGATCAAGCCCTGATCTTTGGACTGGGTAAGATTCTGAATCGTTTTTGGCCACTATAGGTGTGGCAGGGTATACTCAGTTATGAGTCCCTTTCTCACTGCTCCATCAGGATTCAAGCAAGCCGGGCCGAAGACGGCTGAAATGCCAGAAACCGGTCCCCGGTAGCTTGTCTCCTTTCTGGTGAAGAATTGGCTTGGTAGTTTAGTCTGCCCTGTTCCCATGATGCACTTGGCCAGGGACAGACTGATTTGCATATAGCCAGGTTCTGAGCTGGGATGGGGCAGTGAGATAAATAACGGTGATGGATCAAGCCCTGATCTTTGGACTGGGTAAGAGTGGTCTGCCTAATTCAGACACTCTGTTCATCACCACCCCCTTTTCTGAATCGTTTTTGGCCACTATAGGTGTGGCAGGGTATACTCAGACATGAGTCCCTTTCTCACTGCTCCATCAGGATTAAAGCAAGCCGGGCCGAAGACGGCTGAAATGCCAGAAACCGGTCCCCGGTAGCTTGTCTCCTTTCTGGTGAAGAATTGGCTTGGTAGTTTAGTCTGCCCTGTTCCCATGATGCACTGGGCCAGGGACAGACTGATTTGCATATAGCCAGGTTCTGAGCTGGGATGGGGCAGTGAGATAAATAACGGTGATGGATCAAGCCCTGATCTTTGGACTGGGTAAGAGTGGTCTGCCTAATTCAGACACTCTGTTCATCACCACCCCCTTTTCTGAATCGTTTTTGGCCACTATAGGTGTGGCAGGGTATACTCAGACATGAGTCCCTTTCTCACTGCTCCATCAGGATTCAAGCAAGCCGGGCCGAAGACGGCTGAAATGCCAGAAACCGGTCCCCGGTAGCTTGTCTCCTTTCTGGTGAAGAATTGGCTTGGTAGTTTAGTCTGCCCTGTTCCCCTGATGCACTGGGCCAGGGACAGACTGATTTGCATATAGCCAGGTTCTGAGCTGGGATGGGGCAGTGAGATAAATAACGGTGATGGATCAAGCCCTGATCTTTGGACTGGGTAAGAGTGGTCTGCCTAATTCAGACACTCTGTTCATCACCACCCCCTTTTCTGAATCGTTTTTGGCCACTATAGGTGTGGCAGGGTATACTCAGACATGAGTCCCTTTCTCACTGCTCCATCAGGATTCAAGCAAGCCGGGCCGAAGACGGCTGAAATGCCAGAAACTGGTCCCCGGTAGCTTGTCTCCTTTCTGGTGAAGAATTGGCTTGGTAGTTTAGTCTGCCCTGTTCCCATGATGCACTGGGCCAGGGACAGACTGATTTGCATATAGCCAGGTTCTGAGCTGGGATGGGGCAGTGAGATAAATAACGGTGATGGATCAAGCCCTGATCTTTGGACTGGGTAAGAGTGGTCTGCCTAATTCAGACACTCTGTTCATCACCACCCCCTTTTCTGAATCGTTTTTGGCCACTATAGGTGTGGCAGGGTATACTCAGACATGAGTCCCTTTCTCACTGCTCCATCAGGATTCAAGCAAGCCGGGCCGAAGACGGCTGAAATGCCAGAAACCGGTCCGCGGTAGCTTGTCTCCTTTCTGGTGAAGAATTGGCTTGGTAGTTTAGTCTGCCCTGTTCCCCTGATGCACTGGGCCAGGGACAGACTGATTTGCATATAGCCAGGTTCTGAGCTGGGATGGGGCAGTGAGATAAATAACGGTGATGGATCAAGCCCTGATCTTTGGACTGGGTAAGAGTGGTCTGCCTAATTCAGACACTCTGTTCATCACCACCCCCTTTTCTGAATCGTTTTTGGCCACTATAGGTGTGGCAGGGTATACTCAGACATGAGTCCCTTTCTCACTGCTCCATCAGGATTCAAGCAAGCCGGGCCGAAGACGGCTGAAATGCCAGAAACTGGTCCCCGGTAGCTTGTCTCCTTTCTGGTGAAGAATTGGCTTGGTAGTTTAGTCTGCCCTGTTCCCATGATGCACTGGGCCAGGGACAGACTGATTTGCATATAGCCAGGTTCTGAGCTGGGATGGGGCAGTGAGATAAATAACGGTGATGGATCAAGCCCTGATCTTTGGACTGGGTAAGAGTGGTCTGCCTAATTCAGACACTCTGTTCATCACCACCCCCTTTTCTGAATCGTTTTTGGCCACTATAGGTGTGTCAGGGTATAGTCAGACATGAGTCCCTTTCTCACTGCTCCATCAGGATTCAAGCAAGCCGGGCCGAAGACGGCTGAAATGCCAGAAACCGGTCCCCGGTAGCTTGTCTCCTTTCTGGTGAAGAATTGGCTTGGTAGTTTAGTCTGCCCTGTTCCCATGATGCACTGGGCCAGGGACAGACTGATTTGCATATAGCCAGGTTCTGAGCTGGAATGGGGCAGTGAGATAAATAACGGTGATGGATCAAGCCCTGATCTTTGGACTGGGTAAGAGTGGTCTGCCTAATTCAGACACTCTGTTCATCACCACCCCCTTTTCTGAATCGTTTTTGGCCACTATAGGTGTGGCAGGGTATACTCAGACATGAGTCCCTTTCTCACTGCTCCATCAGGATTCAAGCAAGCCGGGCCGAAGACGGCTGAAATGCCAGAAACCGGTCCCCGGTAGCTTGTCTCCTTTCTGGTGAAGAATTGGCTTGGTAGTTTAGTCTGCCCTGTTCCCATGATGCACTGGGCCAGGGACAGACTGATTTGCATATAGCCAGGTTCTGAGCTGGGATGGGGCAGTGAGATAAATAACGGTGATGGATCAAGCCCTGATCTTTGGACTGGGTAAGAGTGGTCTGCCTAATTCAGACACTCTGTTCATCACCACCCCCTTTTCTGAATCGTTTTTGGCCACTATAGGTGTGGCAGGGTATACTCAGACATGAGTCCCTTTCTCACTGCTCCATCAGGATTCAAGCAAGCCGGGCCGAAGACGGCTGAAATGCCAGAAACCGGTCCCCGTAGCTTGTCTCCTTTCTGGTGAAGAATTGGCTTGGTAGTTTAGTCTGCCCTGTTCCCATGATGCACTGGGCCAGGGACAGACTGATTTGCATATAGCCAGGTTCTGAGCTGGGATGGGGCAGTGAGATAAATAACGGTGATGGATCAAGCCCTGATCTTTGGACTGGGTAAGAGTGGTCTGCCTAATTCAGACACTCTGTTCATCACCACCCCCTTTTCTGAATCGTTTTTGGCCACTATAGGTGTGGCAGGGTATACTCAGACATGAGTCCCTTTCTCACTGCTCCATCAGGATTCAAGCAAGCCGGGCCGAAGACGGCTGAAATGCCAGAAACCGGTCCCCGGTAGCTTGTCTCCTTTCTGGTGAAGAATTGGCTTGGTAGTTTAGTCTGCCATGTTCCCATGATGCACTGGGCCAGGGACAGACTGATTTGCATATAGCCAGGTTCTAAGCTGGGATGGGGCAGTGAGATAAATAACGGTGATGGATCAAGCCCTGATCTTTGGACTGGGTAAGAGTGGTCTTCCTAATTCAGACACTCTGTTCATCACCACCCCCTTTTCTGAATCGTTTTTGGCCACTATAGGTGTGGCAGGGTATACTCAGACATGAGTCCCTTTGTCACTGCTCCATCAGGATTCAAGCAAGCCGGGCCGAAGACGGCTGAAATGCCAGAAACCGGTCCCCGGTAGCTTGTCTCCTTTCTGGTGAAGAATTGGCTTGGTAGTTTAGTCTGCCCTGTTCCCATGATGCACTGGGCCAGGGACAGACTGATTTGCATATAGCCAGGTTCTGAGCTGGGATGGGGCAGTGAGATAAATAACGGTGATGGATCAAGCCCTGATCTTTGGACTGGGTAAGAGTGGTCTGCCTAATTCAGACACTCTGTTCATCACCACCCCCTTTTCTGAATCGTTTTTGGCCACTATAGGTGTGGCAGGGTATACTCAGACATGAGTCCCTTTCTCACTGCTCCATCAGGATTCAAGCAAGCCGGGCCGAAGACGGCTGAAATGCCAGAAACCGGTCCCCGGTAGCTTGTCTCCTTTCTGGTGAAGAATTGGCTTGGTAGTTTAGTCTGCCCTGTTCCCCTGATGCACTGGGCCAGGGACAGACTGATTTGCATATAGCCAGGTTCTGAGCTGGGATGGGGCAGTGAGATAAATAACGGTGATGGATCAAGCCCTGATCTTTGGACTGGGTAAGAGTGGTCTGCCTAATTCAGACACTCTGTTCATCACCACCCCCTTTTCTGAATCGTTTTTGGCCACTATAGGTGTGGCAGGGTATACTCAGACATGAGTCCCTTTCTCACTGCTCCATCAGGATTCAAGCAAGCCGGGCCGAAGACGGCTGAAATGCCAGAAACTGGTCCCCGGTAGCTTGTCTCCTTTCTGGTGAAGAATTGGCTTGGTAGTTTAGTCTGCCCTGTTCCCATGATGCACTGGGCCAGGGACAGACTGATTTGCATATAGCCAGGTTCTGAGCTGGGATGGGGCAGTGAGATAAATAACGGTGATGGATCAAGCCCTGATCTTTGGACTGGGTAAGATTCTGAATCGTTTTTGGCCACTATAGGTGTGGCAGGGTATACTCAGACATGAGTCCCTTTCTCACTGCTCCATCAGGATTCAAGCAAGCCGGGCCGAAGACGGCTGAAATGCCAGAAACCGGTCCCCGGTAGCTTGTCTCCTTTCTGGTGAAGAATTGGCTTGGTAGTTTAGTCTGCCCTGTTCCCATGATGCACTTGGCCAGGGACAGACTGATTTGCATATAGCCAGGTTCTGAGCTGGGATGGGGCAGTGAGATAAATAACGGTGATGGATCAAGCCCTGATCTTTGGACTGGGTAAGAGTGGTCTGCCTAATTCAGACACTCTGTTCATCACCACCCCCTTTTCTGAATCGTTTTTGGCCACTATAGGTGTGGCAGGGTATACTCAGACATGAGTCCCTTTCTCACTGCTCCATCAGGATTCAAGCAAGCCGGGCCGAAGACGGCTGAAATGCCAGAAACCGGTCCCCGGTAGCTTGTCTCCTTTCTGGTGAAGAATTGGCTTGGTAGTTTAGTCTGCCCTGTTCCCATGATGCACTGGGCCAGGGACAGACTGATTTGCATATAGCCAGGTTCTGAGCTGGGATGGGGCAGTGAGATAAATAACGGTGATGGATCAAGCCCTGATCTTTGGACTGGGTAAGAGTGGTCTGCCTAATTCAGACACTCTGTTCATCACCATCCCCTTTTCTGAATCGTTTTTGGCCACTATAGGTGTGGCAGGGTATACTCAGACATGAGTCCCTTTCTCACTGCTCCATCAGGATTCAAGCAAGCCGGGCCGAAGACGGCTGAAATGCCAGAAACCGGTCCCCGGTAGCTTGTCTCCTTTCTGGTGAAGAATTGGCTTGGTAGTTTAGTCTGCCCTGTTCCCATGATGCACTGGGCCAGGGACAGACTGATTTGCATATAGCCAGGTTCTGAGCTGGAATGGGGCAGTGAGATAAATAACGGTGATGGATCAAGCCCTGATCTTTGGACTGGGTAAGAGTGGTCTGCCTAATTCAGACACTCTGTTCATCACCACCCCCTTTTCTGAATCGTTTTTGGCCACTATAGGTGTGGCAGGGTATACTCAGACATGAGTCCCTTTGTCACTGCTCCATCAGGATTCAAGCAAGCCGGGCCGAAGACAGCTGAAATGCCAGAAACCGGTCCCCGGTAGCTTGTCTCCTTTCTGGTGAAGAATTGGCTTGGTAGTTTAGTCTGCCCTGTTCCCATGATGCACTGGGCCAGGGACAGACTGATTTGCATATAGCCAGGTTCTGAGCTGGGATGGGGCAGTGAGATAAATAACGGTGATGGATCAAGCCCTGATCTTTGGACTGGGTAAGAGTGGTCTGCCTAATTCAGACACTCTGTTCATCACCACCCCCTTTTCTGAATCGTTTTTGGCCACTATAGGTGTGGCAGGGTATACTCAGACATGAGTCCCTTTCTCACTGCTCCATCAGGATTCAAGCAAGCCGGGCCGAAGATGGCTGAAATGCCAGAAACCGGTCCCCGGTAGCTTGTCTCCTTTCTGGTGAAGAATTGGCTTGGTAGTTTAGTCTGCCCTGTTCCAATGATGCACTGGGCCAGGGACAGAATGATTTGCATATAGCCTGGTTCTGAGCTGGGATGGGGCAGTGAGATAAATAACGGTGATGGATCAAGCCCTGATCTTTGGACTGGGTAAGAGTGGTCTGCCTAATTCAGACACTCTGTTCATCACCACCCCCTTTTCTGAATCGTTTTTGGCCACTATAGGTGTGGCAGGGTATACTCAGACATGAGTCCCTTTCTCACTGCTCCATCAGGATTCAAGCAAGCCGGGCTGAAGACGGCTGAAATGCCAGAAACCGGTCCCCGGTAGCTTGTCTCCTTTCTGGTGAAGAATTGGCTTGGTAGTTTAGTCTGCCCTGTTCCCATGATGCACTGGGCCAGGGACAGACTGATTTGCATATAGCCAGGTTCTGAGCTGGGATGGGGCAGTGAGATAAATAACGGTGATGGATCAAGCCCTGATCTTTGGACTGGGTAAGAGTGGTCTGCCTAATTCAGACACTCTGTTCATCACCACCCCCTTTTCTGAATCCCGTTCCTTATGGGCAGCATCAAGGCTCTGTTGTTGCGCCGGGTTGGTGACAACCTGTGACTCGAGTAAGAGCAGTCATCCCTCAATGTGGGCCAGTGAGGTTTCCAATTGTCTGCGAATACTCCAAGTCTGTCAGACAATGACCCCTAACCACCAAGGTAAAGGCCTCCGATTCAGTGAGAACCGAGTCTGTGGAACCGGTATTAAGAGTGAGCTTCGGAATAGGTGGACTTCTAGAGCGGCAGTCTGCAGGCGCCAGCCCAGAACCGGAGGGGGTTGCGCCTTCCAGGCCAGGTGCATTACCAAGGGGTTATGATCGGAGTGTGTCCGTCCAAGATAATAAGTCGTTTGTATCAAGGGGAAGAGTGCTGCGGATGCAAGTATACGGTCGAGGCACACTTGTAACTTATGGACCAGGGAATAGAAGGAGTATACTCTGGAGTGAGGATGACGTTCCCGCCAAACATCTGAAAGAGCCCAGTTACCCAGCCTGGCGTTTAAAAGACAACCATTAGAGGAAGCTGTAGTACTAGTGAGAGGAGGAAAGGAGCGGTCAAGGGACACGTCGAGTACTGCATTAAAATCACCTCCCAGGAGCCATAGTACATCCCTCCACCGGAGCAGAATCTCTGAGAGATCACTCAGAAAGGTGCCCTGAACAACATTGGGGGTGTATAAGGAAACCAGCGAAATCGGTTGGACACTTATGAGGACGTACCTCCCCATTGGGTCTGTCAGGACTTCCTTCTCCTCCCATGGGACCCCTGCCCCAACCCATATCATCACCCCTTCAGCCATGGACGAATAGTTGGTACTGTATATCTCGCCACACCAACGTCAGCGTAAGCTGGTATCTTTAACAGCTGCCAGGTGCGTCTCCTGTAAAAATGCAACACTCGTCTCGAGGGGTGAACACATTGTTGAGCTCAAACTCAGATTTGAAAATCGAACTGCTGGAGACAATTCGTTTTGTGGAAACTGTTGTTAAAAGTAAGAAGAAGTAGAGGGTCCTTAAAAAAAAGAGTAGCAATGATGAAACAGAAAACTGGCAACCTCAACGCCAGGGAGGTTGCTACTCATCCATTAGGATCTGTGATTTAATCCAGAAAATATGCAGTGTCTTGAATCAGTGACAAGTGTATCAATGGAATAAGTTGTATAGAGTGAATTTGTTACATTTCTTACCACACTGCACGCTGCAGTTAAACCCAGTGCCACAGAATGTGTGTGATATTTTTGTGATGCTCATTACATCCACAGCATTTGTCATTAGGTAACAAACCAGCGCTGTGCAGTCTCTTCGGGAACCAGTACCTTGAATAGGGTACTTTGATGGGAAAAATCATCCCTTCTTGAAGTACTCTATTGTGTGACATCCATCAAGTCTGCCCGTCCTGCTTCAGTGTAATCAATGTGGAGTATGACCTGCCATCAGCATCTAGTAGACGGTTCTGTGAGTTTAGAGTATAATGAATTTGCCATAAGACCATGTATGCCTGAGACTCCTACTTGCCAAACTAGCACTCAATTTACCATGGCTATCTCCAACAGCCCCACCAATTGAGGCCTGGCATGGAGCAGTGCGTAAATGGCAGAGGAGGATGTCCTTTGTTGTTAGGAAGTGCGCCATTTACGAAAACTACCTATCTCCCCATATTGAGCGACCATCCTAATTCAATTTTTGCAGCATACCAAGAACGACTGTCTCCCCCCCTTCCCCCCAATCAAGCTGCCCCCCTGTTGCTGCTACCACACGCTTCTCTCCCTTCCGAATTGTAATGGCAACACCGTATCGTACCATCCTGTCCCCCCTCCCCAACCCTACCACCCCTCCATGTCTGGACCCTCCCAGTTGGACCTGTCTTATGTCATTTCTTCCTAGCTTATTAGACATTCATATCCGGCCACTCCCTCACCTGTTCCCTCCCACTTTTTCTTCTTTCCCTACAGTTTAAAGAGGTTTGAAAACACATGACCTTCTTGCTATTACTTGTACAACTAGTCATAGAAAATGTTTAATTGTATTAGAGTGGAACTATCACTGTACTGTTTCAATGCTAAACCCAATAAAACATTTTTTTTAATAAAAGACCATGCATCCCTGAAGCCTCATGCGTCAAATTCCCAAATGTTGTCAAGTATTGCAGAAGCTGTGGAGTTCTAGCGGAGAAGGGCCCAATCAGTTTAGAAGACAACTTCACAATTGTCTGTACCACCCGTATTGGCCTTCTGCCAGATCAAAGTCCCGTCATATGTCCTGAAAGTCTCTAAGCTCCCCATTGGACAACAGTTGGTCTCGTCTCATAATACCACTTCTTGCACATTCCGGTCCCTCCAGGGCTTTCCTGTTAATCAGTAACCCAGCATTTTCCCAAAATGGGGTCAAGAAGTGGAAAAGGCGGTCTATTTGGAGAGATGTGTGAGATTTTGTTCAGTCTGTTAGCATGCAATTTATTACAGGGTTCAAATCTGGTAATGTCTGTGGATGACATCTATATACTGGTAATATAGAGTCCGCACAGAGAAAGAGTTGTCTCTCAGAGTTGACCCACATGGGCTTACGTACTGTTTTGGGTATATAGTAGGCTAATTGAGACAAGCACTGTGCATAGTAGTATAGTTTCATGTGGGTATTCATAGGCCTTCACTAGAGGTATGTGGCCCTGTTATTTCTGGTTTTAGTATCGGCTTGGATCTGCCCAACAAAAACGTAATCTATTTTCATGTTTTATTAAAAGTGGGGGCATATTAAAAATGTAGGTTTTTTTTGTTTGTTGTTTGTAAATCTGTTTATTTTTTTCAACCACAATCAACTTACATAATGATCAAATATATCAATACGTGCTCTTTCTAATCTCTCTTAGGCAGTAGTAATAGCATAATACATATGATAACATAATTGGCATATTAGGTCAGGATGAGTATTGTCCAACCGTTAAGTAAAAACTATGTAGTCCCAATATTCTCAGGTTATCACAGGAATACACAACTGCAGTGTACGTATGCATGTGCTGCAGAGCCATATAGTAATAAATCAAATTATCCCACCCTCCCACACCCCACCCGCTCCACCGGCGTGTCATTTACTACAGCTCAACATATCGCGATAGTATACTGGATCAGCACTAGTTAAACGGGGCTCCGTGCGTATGTCGGTGTTCAAGAACATAACTGTTGTAGGGGGGGGGTTACACTCACACGCTCCTATATATGTCTATTAGCTCAACCATTTACGAGGCTCCATCCCCTGTATGTTCGCTGGACTCCGAGCCGGAATCCGCATCTGCAGCCTTCAAGTCCATGACCAGGTATTCCCATGCCTGCGCTGCTTCCAGCGCCTTATCATTGTGGGATCTCTGGGCCTGTTGCAGGTGAACTATGCTCTCACTCCCTGCTCATGTAAGCAATGCAGCCTTCCATCTGGCAAAGTTGGGCCCTACTCTAGCCTTCCAGTTGGTTGTGATTTACCGCTTGGCAAGCAGCAACCCCAAATCCAGGAATTAACTAGTTACTTTTGTCTTGCTAGTGTGGGGGAACCAATGCAGCAGGCGGGTATCCTTGTCCGGAGCAATCTGCCGCTCCGTAATATTACAAAGTAGCGCCACTACATCCTCCCAGTACGTACCCAAATGAGGACAATCCCACAACATATGCAATAGGCCCGCATCCACTAGTGTACAGCGGGGGCACTGGGCTGTGTGTACATGAAAATATTGATTTATCTACGCCGGGGTGAGATATGCCCTATGCAGTATGAAGAAATGAACTAGGTGGAATCTGGCATTTTTAGTGCTCTTCCATGCCCTCTTAACTATTTGTGACCAGGCCGAGTCTGGAATTTCTTTATTATTATCTGTGATCCATTGATCACGTGTGTAGGAGAGTAGGGTCTGCTTCCTATGGTCACCACCACTTTTTGCTTTGCTTTACTGGTTTTTGACTTGGATATGGCTGTGGGCCTGCTAATCAGTGTGAGAAGTTGGCCTGATATATAGTGCTCACTATTCTAGTGATCACTGTGTATCATACCAAACGACCCTTATTGATGATTGGTTGTAAGTCAAACTTATAGGCCAGCTATCCTAGTAGCATGGACAAAAGCAGTCTTTAGGCTAAACTCTAGAGGGCGTGTTAAGCCAGCTGTTTTACCATCACATATACCTTGAACACCAAGTGAAAGGACACCACACAAGTTGTTATGAAAATAAAGAATATTTATTTATAACAAGTCTACCCTGAACTCTTTATGAGTCAGGGAGCTAAGCACAATACAAAACTCTTACGAAAATACTGCAAGTTGCACAATTTACACAAATGCCCGAGGGGCACGAAAAACCATATACACTAAAAGTGGAATGCGAAATACTAGCAGGTAAGTAACAAGATCCAGAGGCTTCAGGATCTCTAGGACTACACTACTGAACCCTAAGGTTAGGAGCAGGAGGCCTAGGGAGATCGGGTGCAGAGTGTGCACTCTCACGCGGGATGCGGGACAAAGTCTATGGAGGCTAATATTTCTAAAGTTACTGTTTTCGGACGAATCCGACTAGGTAGACTTAAAACGACAAAGGATCTGGACACTTGGATAGTGAACCTGCGTTGGAGCACCAAAATGCTCGGGTTACCTAGCCCAGGGGCTGCGGCTGCATAGGGTTCAAAAGACGTCGGGAATCCTCGTTGTAGTCTATGGAGCCTGAAAGAAGAAGTTGCTGGCAGGCGACCAGTGAAGAAGTGCGGTGTGATCCAAGCCTGGATCGGTGATGGAGATGACCTGAAAGCAGAGGGGACTCAGTTCTTAATCACTAGCCAGTGATTGTGTGGGCACCAGGATGGCACCGGATGAAGTCGCCTCTATCAGGTGAGTGGGCGACGCTGGACTCTGCAGTCACACGGGCCAGGAGGCGTTGTCAGCGACCAGGCTGGAGGTGCGAGCTGTCCCACGAGGGTGTCTGCTGTCGGCGATGCTGGAACCAGGATTGGAGCAACAAACCTTGGCAAAGGCAAGCCCACGCGGTGGAGTCAAGATGGCGTCTGGTGGGGACCAGGAGGGTCCGGGGTGCTCCTCTTTTGGAAGGGAGCAAGGGCCAGTCTGGAGCAACCAGACCAGCGGTGAAATAGTCGTGGTGCGTCGTCAGGAGGGCCACTAGCCAACGGGCAAGTGACCGGACAACGCGGTGAGCAGCAAAGAGCAGAAGGGCCCCACGCAGATCTCGTGGATGCTGTGGGGCTGGACTTCGGTGCTGGAGCTGCTCAGGGTTGGGGCTTCTCAAACCCCAGTGCACTCACTCGAGGATCCCTCGGCGGTCGTGCTGGTTAAGCGTTGTGCTGGTTTTGAAGATGGCCGGTCCCTCAGGTCTCGTCACACCCACGAATCTCAGCTGGGCTGATGATGCAGGTAGAGGTCAGAGATGCCAGGGAATCCGGGTCTCGTCGAGCTGGTCAGTCTTGATCCGGAGGATGGACGTGCAGCAAACCGCGATGCTTAGATGGCGCCTGCGGGTGCAGGGTGGCTTCTCCTTAGCCACAAGGGAGAGTCTTCAGAAATTGTCAAGAGTTCCTTTCGTGGAAAGTAGTTCAAGATTCAGAATTATCTAATTTGGGAAGGGGGCCCGCTCCTACCTTTATTCTAAGAAAAGGGGCTGGCACGCGACTAGGTCCTGCCCATGGGTGAGACCAGGAAGGGGGGTGGTTACACCCCTCTCCTTTGTCCGGTCTCTCCCCAGCTCAGGGGCTGGGGTGCCCCTGGAACTGGTTTGAGCCGGCATATGCACAGTGAGCACCGGGGTGCCACTTGCAGTCACCTTCCTCTCAGCCCTGCCTACCTGGGATACGCAAAACCCTGTCTGGGATGGTGCTAGCACCGCCCCTGACAGGAAACCCTTTGTTCGAGGTCTCCTCGCTGGAAGGACTCCCAGCAGCAGGAGGTCAGACTTGTGTCTGTGGTGGCAGCATCCATTTTGTGATGCTGAGGCTCGAGTTAACTTTAACCGGGGTTCGCAGTTACATACATGTCGTGTCCCTCTAGAAGGGTGGAATGCTAACCCCGTCGCCAGGATTGGCGAGGGGTTAGTATTCCAATTCGTATGACACCTTACTCGACATGTTTTGATAAAGCGATACCAAAGTTGGCAAATAACCGCGAGGATTATAATGCACTTAAGAGTATATGGTACGCGTTATCATGGAACAGCTATTAGGACTTGGTTCCGCAAGCTGCAAACGGGCTCAGCTCATGCCCGAGCACCATCTCACATAATTCCAAGCACTCTGCCTTCAGGATTGATAAGGCCTGCCATAGGAGTGACTGATAGGAATACATTTGTCCATTTTAGGGTTAGATATAGGAATACTATATCTAAAGCAAAGGGTGACTACACCACCTTGCCCAGCTGTCGTGCAGCCAGTTGTGTCAGATTTGGATGGCCAGCCAGGGGGGGCATAATACATGCTGCAGCCCCTGGTAGGCCCTGGGTGCACCTATGCCCTGGGTACCTAAGGTACACAGTACAGGGGCTGATAAGGTGACTCAGTATCCAATTAGATATGTACCTAAGGTACATGGAATCCATTTTACAGAGAGAGCAGTGGGCCTGGGGTCCTGAATAGCAGGGCCCCAGGTCAACTAAGTCGAAAAACCAGCAAAACACCAGGCAAAAAGTTGGGGGCAACCATAGTCAAATATCCACCTTCCTACAATCAGACCCACAGCACAGATGCACTTTCTATAAATTTACACAATGTACTCTAGGTACATCTACAATTGGGAATTGGTTCACCTTGTCAGCCCCTGTAGAAGTGTACCCTAGGTACTCAGGGCATAGGTGTAACCAAGGCCTACCAGGGGCTGCAGCATGTATTATGCCACCCCTGGCTGGCCACTCTAATAGACACAACTGGCTGATCACTCAGCTGGGGCAAGGTCATGTAATCCCCCCTTGCTTAGGTGTAGTATTCCTATACCTACTTACATATAGACACATAGTAACTTATAAGTCACTCCTGTGGCAGGTCTTAACAATGCTGGAGGCAGAGTGCTTGTTATGTGTGAGATGGTGCTCTAGCATGAGCTGAGCCTGTCTGCAGCTTTCGGAACCATGTCCTTATAGCTGTTCTATGATATTGCCATACCATATACTCTTAAGTGCATTATAACCCTCGCGGTTAATGCTAACTTTGGTGAGGGCTTTATCCAAACATGTCGTGTAAGGTGTCATGCGCTTTAGAATACTATCACCTCGCCACTTCTGGCGACGGGGGTAGCATTCCACCCTTCTAGAGGGAGAAGACCTGTTAAGTCCAACGATTCCAGTTAAAGTTAACCAGAGCCCCAGCGTCACAAAATGGACGCTGCTGCCACAGAGACAAGTCTGACCTCCTACTGCTGGGAGTCCTTCCAGTCACAGAGGTTTGGACAATAGGTTTCCTGCTTGGGGAGGTGTGAGCACCACCCCAGACAGGAGTGTGGTAAATAAAATTTACCGGGACTATTTTTCTATACATTAAATGACAATAAAGGATAGCTCAATAAAATGAGAGGCAGAGTCCGTGGTATCTGAGTCATACAGGCTTTAATTAAGCAACTCGAGAAGCTGGACATCGAGTTCCATCACCACGAGGGTTCAGGAAGGGATATTTAACATTTTATTAACATCACACATTATATATAGTAAAACAGTATAATTGCATTGAATACAGTAGGCGTGACAAGTGAAAAGAAGAAGATAAGAACATATGGGCGTAAAAGAAGGCGTGTAATAGGCGTACACGGAGGTGTGTGCTAGAAACGTCACAAAAAGTGTCATAAGTGGGTGGATGCATAGGAGGATTCTGCAGGGTCAGCAGAAACCTTTATTCTATATGCGCGCGCAACTGGCATGACGTGGCAAAGACGTGTAACTGGGGAGAGCTGGGGGGCTTGACTTTAGCTCTAGTAGAAGAGTCTTGGTGTCTGGGATGTCAGAACGACCTATACCTATAGCCTATCTGATATCTCATGTTTGGAGGATGTGTTGTCTGAAGTAAAAGGTCTCTCGGGCAGGGGCCATACATCACTGAATGCTAGGGAGTGCATACGTGTCTTGGTACTATGCGCGGGGGCCATGCGCCTACCATGGTAACGGGTGCTGTAAATCGCTGGCAAGGAGACAGGAAAGCCGGGCCCTTTACTCTGCAGCCGGGGATATGTTTACCTATTTCACTAGACTGGAATGTGTTTTCGAGGAGGCTGAGCAGATAACTGTAGGCAAAATACTGTCTTGGCAGGCAGGCCAGGCCGAGCCGGGCACCGCTTCGCTGGGCAGGAAGTAAGGCAGAGGTCAGGGATGCATACCTAAACGGCAGCTTTCAGAAACAGAAGAGACTTCGGAGCCTCAATTCAGGGCCTAGCTCGGCTGAGCCAGGAAAACGTGGCTTCGCGTTAAAAGTGCACCATGTAAAGACGTTGGCAACATAGGTTTAGAAACCAAATTAATGTTGCTTTCTTGGAGGACTTGGTAGATAACATGTTAACGTTGGACGCAAATGCATATGCGCCTTCATTTTCGGCCATGGAGGGAAAATGCATGGAGGTCATGCACATACATGGGACGTTGGGGTACACGATAGGGGACATACCTGGTCATATAAAATTCGATTTTCCTCAGGAGGATGTGCATTGGGATAGGAGGGCTGAATAGATTGAGACACTGCTTGGAGCACACTAGGTGCTTCATGCATACCCCAGTTCGAACCGGTTGCTGGGGCACTCCAGCCCCAGTTCTGGCGCGAAACTGAACAAAGGATAGGGGGTGTAACACCCCCCTTCCTGGTCCCACCCATAGGAGGGAGCTAGTCACTAATCCAGACCCTTTTAGTTGTATAAAAGTAGGAGCTGTGTCCTTAGACTTTAGATTAATCCTGAAACAAAACTCTGGACCCTTCGACATTCACCTGAGCTGAAGACTGAAGAATCTCCCTTGTGGCCAAGGAGTGACCACCCTGGGCAACTAGGCACCATCCAGTAACTCGACGGCTTGCTTTGTCCCCGTTCCCGACGGAACCCGAGCACAGAGCCTGACAAAACCCCGACTTCCAGACCTCTCTGACCCCACTGCACAACTCCAGCACAGCTGAGCACCATGGAAGGCATTGAGACACGTGGGACCGGACATCTTGGAAAGCCTGCAATTTGCTAACAGCGCAGCTCCTGAGGCATCCTCGAAGCTGTGCACTGGGGACTGAGACACCCCGACACCGAGCTCCACCTGCACCGAAGACCAGCCCTCCACACTCCTCGAGATCTGCATGGGGCCCTTCTGCTTGTGTTCTGCTCGACACGTTGTCCGGTTGCTGACCCGTTGGCTAGTAGCCCTGTGGCGACGATCCTTTTAAAAATCCATCACTGATCTGGTTGTTCCAGACTGGCCCTTGCTTCCCTGAAAAGGTGAAGTACCTCAGACCCTCCTGGTCTGCACCAGAAGCCTTTTGTGTATCCTGCGTGGGTTGCCTTTGCTTAGGCTTGTTGGCTCCGATCTTGAAGTCGACCCCTCCATCTGCGAGAACCTTCGTGGGACAGCTCCTCTCCAGCACCTGGTCGTCCTCGACGCCTCCTGGTCCGCGTGGCTGCAAAGACAAGCTTCACAACAGCACCTGATTGCTCCTCGACCGACGTCTGGTTCCTTCCTAGTTCCACCCGGTCACTGGCTAGTGACCTAGACTCTGTCCCCTCTGCTTACATGTCTTCTTCAACTCCGATCCACCCTTGGATCCACCCGGACATCTTCCTCCTAGTCGCCTGCAGCATCTTCTTCCAAGGCTTCATAGGAATCAACGAGGAAACCGGACACACTTTAACATCTATGCACCCGCAGACTGTGGGTGAGGTAACGCGAGTACTTCGGTGCTCCTGTAGGGATTGACTATCCTAGTGTCTAGTTTTGTTAGTTGTATCCTCCTAGTTAGACCGGAAGTGTCCTAAATCTCCATTTACTTACCTTTAAAGTACCCATTGACTTTCTATTGACTCTCTCGTGAGTGTACTGACATTGCATGCGCCGCCTGTGGGCCTCCTACTCCTACCCTAAGGGTCAGATAGTGTAGCCCCAGCAATTCCCTAGGCCCTAGGCCTTTTCCTTTCACAAGTCGTGGTTCTTATACCACATACTTAGTATAGGGCCTAACTGTAAATTGTGCTATTTAACGTATTTCTGAGAGTAACTTGTTATGTGCTTTGGCCTCTGATCTCATAAAGAGTTCAGAGGAGTGTGCTAGTAAATAAATACATATATATTTTATATATATCCTGTGTGGTGTCCTTTCATTTGGTATTCAAGGGGTTAAATTTGGTAAAAAAGCTGGCCTTACACGCCCTCAAGAGTCTTTTAGCCTAAGACTGTTCTGTCCACGCTACCTCTAGGATAGCTGGTCTATAAGGTTGACTTTACAACCATCACCATAAGGGTTGTTTGGACTGGTGCAAGGTGTTCACTAGAATAGTTAACATCATATACCAGGCCAACTTCTCACATAGTATCTTCTGTAACGGCGGCAAGCCCCCCCCCAAGCATGCAACGATATAAGCAGGTGACAGCTTTATAGGTGCCCGCTGCCATTACCACGTATTGGCATGCTAAGCTCACCGGTGGTACCAACAGGCCCCTCCCCCAGTATTTTTGGATGGCAGCTATCAGGGCTGTGTGAATGAAATAGTGCCCCGCGGGAGCCCGAATCTCTCCTGCAGCCCACTATAGGGCAGTAAAGCGCCATATTCGTATAGTTCTCCCACTACATGCATTCCAAGTGGCTCCCACTCCGCAAGTGCCGACCAGTCCCCACCATGTGGGAGGGCGGTGCACATACCCAAGGGCATCTCCGGGGCATATGTGCGCTGTACCTTAACTTTACAGTGGTATCATCTCCAGCAAAGCTTCAGAGTACGTTCCTCAGAGGATAATGAGTCCATATATAATTTTTGCTGGAGTACTACAAACGACAGCACGTGCCAAGGTATATCGGGCTCAATTTCACGCTCGGGACCTCTGAATTCCAGCGCTACCGCCTGGGTGAGCCCCTGGAACTGTGCAGCCAAATAATATAACTTGAAATCTGGCACCGCAAGCCCCCCCTCCGCTCTCGGGCGTATCAGTGTATCCAGCGCCACCCCGTCTCCCGTTCCCCCAGATAAAGCCACCAATCATGGATCAGAGCTGCCGAAAAATAGGGGCAGGTATCCATACCGGTAAGGTTCGGAAATAATAAACCAGGCGAGGAAGTGCCACCATTTTCAATAGGGCCACTCGACCTGCCACTGATAAAGGCAAGGTTCCCCAAAACTGCATGCTACTCTTAAGTCCTCGCAACGCCCTGCCAACATTACCATCTAATAAGTCTTCCTGGATATGATAAATATGCGTCCCAAGATAGGGAAGACAGCGAGGTTCCCACTTGATGTCCTTGCGGGTGTGGGTGAGTCGCACAACGGATCCACCGGAAAAACACAAGTCCTTGCCCAATTCACTCTGAGTCTGGAAATTTCCCCGAACTTGTGAAGTAACACATGTGCCCCCTCCAAGGCATCTCCTGCATCCTTTAAAAACATCAAGAGATCATCCGCGTATAACGAAATATATTGCACATAACCTTGGAGTTGTAGGGCCTGGTACGCTCTCCCCAGCCTGGCACGAACAGCCAATGGCTCAATGGCCAAGGCAAATAACAGCAGGGATAGTGGGCATCCCTGTCGAGTACCTCGCCCCACGGGATGCGAGGAAGAGGGGACCGCTCTCACCTTCACTCTGTCGCTCGCCGAAGAATACAATGTTTTCGTCCAACGCACATAACCCTCCCCGAGTCCAAAGGCTCTCATAATAAAAAACAAGTAGGGCCACTCCAAACTATCGAATGCTTTTGCAATGTCCACGGAGAAGACTACTGCTAGTTTGTCCCCGCCATGGTCCTCGCCAAAAATATGTAACAATCGTCGTACGTTACCTGCGGTGTTGCGGGTAGGAATAAAACTGTCCTGATCAGGATGAATCAGTCGCACCATGTGCGGGAGGAGTCGAGTGGCCAGAATACGGCTCAAGATTTTATAATCCGTGGTGAGCATGGACAGGGGACGATACGCAGAGGGGTCAGCAGGGGCCTTCCCTGGTTTAAATAGAGGGATGATGACCGCTTCCCGAGCAGATGTCGGTAAAACCCCCAATTCCTTGGCCTCTCGAAAGACCAACACTAATCTAGGGGCAAGGATATCTATATAAGTCGAATAGAACTCAATGAGCAGGCCGTCGATTCCCAGAGTCTTGTTACGCACCATCTGTTTGATAGCACACCGAATTTCTGACAACTTGATGTCTTGGCCAAGGGAGTCGGCTTGTTCCGCATCTACGAGGGGTAGCTCTAATTCTCCCAGAAACTCTTGCATGTCGGTTTCATTGGCCTGCAGTCGACTATGATACAAATCTGCATAATAGTAACGAAACAGGACATTTATCTGATGCTGGGTATATGCCATCTGTCCCGTCAGTATAGGATTGCTTCTGGGGAGGGGGTTAGCCAGCCATGCCAGCAAAGTACACACTTTGTCCCCTTCCGCATGCGCTCGGGCTAGATAAGCCCTATGGTCAAAACACCTCAAGCATTCTACCACTGTTGCCACGGCCTCCCTAGAATCCAAGACCATTTCTCGGGCCTCAGAGTTAGTTGAATGGGTTCCCTCAGCCTCCCTAAGCTAAGTCAATTTCTTGTAACAACATCTTCCGCACTCCCACTCATTTAGTAATACACAAGCCCCGGATCAAAACTTTAAAGGCGTCCCACTCTATTGCAGTCGTCGTAGCTGTGCCCTCATTATCTCTAAAATATCGTTCTATTCCTGTCTCTAACTCAGCACGGAAGGTCGGGTCATCTAGCATCTCCGGGCGCAACCGCCAGGACGGCATAGCCGGACGCTCCAGGGCCCAGCAAAAACTCACCAACAGAGGGTTGTGATCTGAAATGGTGCGCAGTAAATATTCACTATGAGCCACCATGGTGGTGAGTCCAGCGCTACATAAAGTCGCATCAAGTCTCACATGCAAATCATGCAAGGCCGAGAAGTATGAATAATCTCATTCTCCAGGGTGATGTGCGCGCCACACATCTGTGAGTCCCCAGCTATCCTGCCACTGGCGTCTGATCTTCGATAACTTATGTATTGGGGCATAAGGCAACGGGGGATGGGATCTATCCATGGTCACGTCTGCTATGGAATTAAATTCCCCTCCTAAAAGTATCGGGTTCGTGAAGTAGAGAGCCAGAGTTTCGTACATGTGAGCAAAGAAGGTCGCCTGTTCCACATTAGGGGCATAGATACTGCAAAGGGTCACATCCCGCCCATGAAGGCGTCCTACAACCACCACATAGCGGCCCTCAGGGTCTACTAATTGATCAGTCATCTGGAAGTCGACCCCCGCCCTGACCCAAATCAATACCCCTCTCGCAAAAGCTAAATAAGTAGTATAATAAAGCTGCCCTCTCCACCTACGCTGCAATGCTAATCCTTCGGTCTTAGTTAAATGTGTCTCCTGCAGAAATACTATCTGTGCGCCTCTGCGTACCAGATAGGAATGGACCTTGTATCACCGTTGCATAGAGTGCAAGCCCCGCACATTCCAAGTCATGCATTTTACATCAGGTAACTGACCCATAAACCAATTGTAAAAACGTAGTAGATCGCAGATCCCTTCAAGACACGCCGGTGAGTATCATTCCCCAATCAAACCTCCCAACATTCCCAAAATCCTCCAACCCACCCTTATCATTACCCTCCCCCACACAGAACAGGCACTAACATAGTAAATCCTATCCAAACTGACCCCAAAAAAACGCCCTCAAGAGAGTATCAAAGGCGTGCTACCTGGAAACCATCCGGTGGGGGTAGGGTAGAACCTAATGTAGCAACAATAGCCAGCCGATGCATCCAGCACCAACCCCCTAGTAAGGTCCGATCTCCATTAGTGAAGGGGACAGTGCCCCCCAGCCGGCAAAGTAAAAGCATTTCAACGACCAATTGTTCTCACTGGTCACCCAAGTGTCCCGGACACCCCAATGATAAGCAGGCCAGCGCATGGCGAACTGTGAGGTGCGCAGCGACAAACGCCCTCAGGAAGAGGCACAGAGTCTAACTTGCCTGTTATGGAGCGTCCACCATATCATCTGCTGTACCCGTCGTCACCTTGGGAAGGACATGGCTGCCGGTTTCAGAGAGCTCAGCTTCCGTATCATCTGCTCCTTTCTCCGAGCCCGTGGATGCCACCGACGTGAATGACTCGGCCCCAGAAATATCCACAACAGCCTGTAGTGCTGCCAATCGTTCTGTCTCTGAGACACAGAAGGGCACCCAGGCACCAATCGCCGTCTCCCATCTCGACGAGGTCGACTAAGCCACTGCTCCATTGCTGGACGTCGCGAGGGAAGGCCAGCCGCTCCCTTGCCAGCTCGGTACTCCTCCAGCCACGTCCAGGCCTACTCAGGGCTGTTGCTAAAATGTGTTTTACCATCCAATACGATTCGCAATCGAGCAGGGAATATCAAAGAATATTGTACGCCTTCTTCTCTGAGCGCTCGCTTAACCTCCAAGAAGGACGTCCTGGCTCGTTGTACCTTGAGCGTATAATAATAATGGGAATAGCGTGACATTGCTATTGTCCACAGTGTAGGGGCCCGAGGTCCTCGCCTTGTGAAGGAGTGAGTCTCTATTTCTGTAGTGAAGGAGGCTTGCCACCACCGGACGAGGTGGGCATCCAGGATCTGGCGGGCGCACCGGCACTCTGTGGGCCCTCTCCAGTGTATAAAACTGCGACAGACCTTCTGGTGCGACCACGTCTCGGAACCAACGCTCTAAGTAGGTCACCATGTCAGACCCTTCGATGCGTTCCGGTAGGCTCACTACTCGAACGTTGTTCCTTTGATTGCAGCCTTCAGTGTCATCGGCTCGCTTCTCCAGAGTCCGCAGCCGGGACAGGACTTAACCCATTTGAGTATCCAGTTTACACTGTCCAGGCTTCCTCCAGCTTGATCTCTGTCTGTCGCACCCTGTCGGATAACTTTGCATGATCGGCTTTCAGGAGTCCCAATCCTGTTGTCACCTGCGCTATATCCTGCTGCGGGGCCGCTCTAGTATCCGTTATGGCTTGCAGGATTTGGTCCACCTGGTGGTGTGGGAGCGACCCAGGAGGAGGAGCCGCCGGGTCCCGCGGCCCCCACTCTGTCTCCGGTTCGACACTGTTTAAGGCGGCGTCCCCCTGCTTCCCCCAGGACTTCCCCATGGTTCAGCTCTGTGGGCACAGCGCAGAAGGGGGCAGGTACGTTACCATCAGCACCTATCCACAACGTCGCGTCAACGCAGGTCGATCCGGCTGGCGGCAGCTCCACGGTCAGCAATAAGTCCTCTCACACTAGTACCTCCGTTATTGGTCTGCAGACCTCAGCCTAATGCGTCCCACTACGCCCAATTCACTTCGCGGCCCATACTCCACCACTGGCGAATGCCACTCCAGGGCCCAGTGGTCAACCTAGGAGCAGCACTCCACGCTCCGCCACAGGCACTCCGCAGGTCCCCCACAGCAGTTATCTCCCACCTCAAGTAGGGTCGTCCAGATTTGATTGCCGTCTTTACTTCTCACAGTGGGGGTCAATGAATGGGCGCAGCAGCAATCTGCAATCATTGAACATAGTGAGGGCAAAATGTAGACAGTACCAGCCCCACAGTGCAGTAGAGGCGAGGCCCTCGGAAATCACGAATGCCAGGAGGTGTAGCCTCAGAAAAGGGCACTATCAATTATAGTGGTGCAGTCAGTAGTCTCCCAGTGAAAATACTCCTTCTAAATGATGTTCTGCTTTAACAAGGCTTCCCTCTCCTTATAAAACATGTACCAACTGCACAGAATCCACATACCACAGAGTTAATGCGCTGTAGGAAAGGGATGCCCAATTGGAATGTCAAACGCTCATTTCAGAGCGAGGAACATAACTACACACCACAGTGCAGGTATTGCCACTGTCCACTTTCATAGAGACTCTCTGAGAGGGGAAGACCGCTGCGGCACCGGGCGTCTCCACCAGCCGAGCCACACCGGTAGGCCAGAGCCGGCAGCCCGTCGGGCGCTCTCCGCAATCCCTCTTAGTGTCCTCCGCGTTGTTGCTGGGGGGGGGGGGGGTAGGGGGTGGGGGGGTAGGCCAAGGGTCACCTCAGGCCAAGACTCCAGGCATTCAGCCGCGGCAAGCAGCGTTGCTCAGGTGCAATAGCAGGTCCCGCGCCGCTCACCTATTGTAGGCTCCTCGCAGGGCGACAGGCCATCAACACCCTACGAGCCTCCCGTCATGGCCCAGCTCAGGTGCGCCACTTCAGCCCCCTCCGCCCGATCCGACTCACAGGCCATGAGAAAAAGTATTCATGCGACTACTGGATGTTCTACCAGGTACAAAACCAATGTGAGATTTATGTACCAGAGTGCAAAGTACCCTGCCCAGTCTGGTGGTCAGAACATTTGCCAAGATAGGGAGCGCTAGAGGGCGCACAGCAAGATGGCCGCACTGCTGTGAGGCTCTGCCTGACCGAGCTATCATCCGCCCATTATCTACTGCATCAGAAGCCCCTGACGGCTGCTGGAACCTTGTGTGGGCATTTGGTGATCTGCTGCCCTGCGGGAGACTATCTTTGCAGCTCGCCGAGTCCTGGCTGTGGCTGAATTGCGTGGCGTCTCTCCAGCCTCGTTACTGGGTCTAACATGGCGGCCGCTGAGTCGTGGCGGACCCCTTGTCTGTGGCTGGAAGCTGTTTACTGGATGCGGCTGCTGATTGCTTTCCATGAAGCTGCTGGCGGAGAGTTGCATGGCTGAATCCCTCCTGTCGCTGCTGTGACCTGGGGCATTAGTGGCGGGCTGCGGAGGGGGCGTTGAGGAAGAGGCCTGCTGGAGGAGCTGGGGGCCTGTGGTTGCGGCGGAGTGACATCCAGATTACCAGCGCCAGTGCTCGGCGGCACCGGGTGCGGTGAGTGAGGTCAGCCCTGCCTGCGGCTTGAACTGCGGAGGCGGGATTGGGCCTGGGTAGGGGCAGCGCACGGCTTGCAGTGCCTGGTGCGGGCCTCTGTCGCTGGTGGTGGTGCGGCCTGCTCTTTGTGCGGCCTGCGGCTCTGGGAGACTTGCCGCGGGCGCTTCACACTGTATGGCGCTGGGGACAGGAGCGCTGCAATCGGCAATTAGGAGGAGGCCTGCTGAGCCTGGTACTGCGTATGTCGGAAGCTTAAGTCAGGCTCATTGTATTTAATGACTCCTTGGCCTAGCGCAACCCGACTTGGTGTGCACTCAGCCTTCCAGAGTGGATCTGTACTTGGGCACTATCTATCGGAAGACATGGAGCGCTACATGTAGGGGGCCCCTCACACGCTGTGTGTTTCAATCACTTTCACATGTAACTTCTGCTCTGTGCCTGTCGTGCCCGGATTGTTGAGCGCTCCTGATGCCTGCGTAGGGCACTTCTGCGGATCTTGTGTGCTCCCCTGGGTTTTGGCAGGTTGCGGCCTACTGCGCATCGTGTGCTGTATGCACGTGTGGCCTTGTGAGCTGGGGGGATTGTTGGAACTCCTAGCACACTGTGCATCCTAATATCGGAGGACAGTCCTGCCTTCGCCCTGGTGAGAGCTTGCGCCACTTCTGTACACCTTCTGGGTCTTTGTGAGGTGCTGTGTGAACCACACCTGTCTTGTGGTGTGGGGCGCTGCCCTGGGTGGGCCCTGTGCGCTGTTATTTCTGTTCCATTGCTGCTTCCCACTCTAATACTTGGAGTGAGGTCCACGGCCATGGGGCGGACGGACAAAACCCAATTTCGACTCACTTTTGAGTCACGAAGGGCCCCCAATAATCTGGCAGAAGGCGCATCGGACTCGGAGGCGGACGCCCAATCAGACGGGCCTCCCACATTGGAGTCTACTTTAGTGGCCATGCAGCGAAACCTGCAATCTATTGAAGGGGCAATGGCCGCTGTTAATCACCGGCTTGATCACATGCCGTCCCAGCTAGAGAAACAGAGTGCACAAATGGGGGAGGTGGAACTGCTGTGGAGGATGGCCTCTCAACGGTCTCCGACAAGATCTTGAAACATGGAAAAAGTCCTCTCCCTCATCCAGGCAAAGAACGAGGACTTAGAGGCGCGGTCCCGGCGCAATAATGTACACATCACTGGGCTGCCGGAGTCGACGAATGTGGGCAAGATGGAGACCTATATTTAACGCCTTATCATAGACATATTTGGCACTGAACATCTGTCCAGCATGTTTATTGTGGAGCAAGCCCACCGGTCCCTGGCGGCCCAACCTGTCCCGGGGGCTCCCCCCGCCCTGTAATAGCTAGGATCTTAAACTACAGGGACCGGGACACAATCCTGCATCTGTCCAGGGAGAAGGAGACATCAGGGAAATACACTAGCCTTCTTCCCGGATTTCACTGTGGCCATTCAAGTTGCGAGAAGGGAGTTTGGCACAGTGAAGCAGTTTCTGCGGAAGGAAGGGGTCCCATACGCCATGTTGTATCCGGCCCGACTCCGCATTGACGCTGCGGCTGATAATAAGATCTTCTCCTCCCCAAAGGCCGCAATGGAAAATGCCAAAAAACTGAAACGCAGGAAGCGGGACTCTACTGAGGCACCGGACGAGGAGGAGTAGCGGTGTGCTAAGGACGCCTATGGCTCCATTCGGGGCTCTATTGTAGTTGTCTCTCTTGTTCATGATTGGTTCTTTATGTGGTTTCATGCTGCCATTCTTATTTGCTGTATGTTCTAACACTGCATTCCCTATGAAGGCCCTTTATTCTGCATAATCTTAGGGGGGAAGTCAGCTTTTCTGTGGCCCTGAAATGAGATGGGGGGTTTGGGCTGTCCCGGCCTCCCTGGGTAATGTGGTGAATTGGCTCTTGCGCGGTCCTCACATTCCTATGGTTAACTTATATGCGTTAGCCTAGTTATGCTTGGGGCCAATGACTTTTCATAGTTTTCAGTGACCCACTCTTACTCCTTTGAATCTTCAATGTCTGTCAATTTGGGCTGAGATGTGTTATTATTGAATGCTCGGTCAACTCCTGAACTGTGGGAGTATTGCGCATCTGTGCCCCCCACACATGGGAGTACCCCGTATATTGTTCTCTATGGTTGGGTGGGCGGGGATGGACTGGGATGGGTGTTGGAATGGCTTTGGCATGGTTGGAATGCTGAAGTGGATGGGGTGTGGGAGGGGGGGCCTGGGGTTTGGGGAATGTTCTGTGCTCGTTCCTAGGTACCAAAGAGTGGTATATTGCATTGACTGCAGCCAACTGTTCATCTGCTCTGAATTCACCATTCAATGTCTAAATTTCTTGCAACCGGGTAATGGGTAGTATTCTCAAGTTTATTACATGGAACGTACGAGGCCTCAATACCCCACAGAGAATGAGGATGGTGTTTGCGGGACTAGACCGATTGGGCGTGAGTGTGGCTTTCCTTTAGGAAAATCATCTAACTGCTACTTCAGCAACACGCATAGGTGTGCGCTGGGCCAGCGTGAGAGCGTCTTCCTCATAATCCTCATATGCGAGCGAGTGCTGATTTTAGTGAAGAAGGGGGTCCCTTTTACAGAAATTAGAACGGAGAAGGATGACAATGGTCGACTTGTGATTGTGCATGGGAGGCTGGGTGTATAAAGCGTACTGCTAGTGAATAGATATGGGCCTAATGTGGATGACCCTGCGTTTTTTTCGAATGTGTGGCATAGGATACTGTCATTTCCCCTTGCTGAAATCATCTGGGGAGGGGATTTCAATTTATATCTAGATGCTGTCAAAGACAGATATGGAACTGGCGAAGCTAGACCAGAAAGAGCATTGGATGTGTTGTGGGGGCTCATAGACGCAAGGCATGTGCACGACATCTGGCGATTGCGTCACTCGGAGGCTCGCGAGAGCACTTTCGCGTCTTCAGGGCATGGCTCGTGGTCCCGCTTTGAATTGTGGTTGCTTTCAGGAGAGGCGTGTCATTGGGTCAAGAGTGTATCCCATGCAGCCCGATCTCTCTCCGACCACTCCCCGGTGGTCCTGGAGATGATACTACCAGATTATCAAACACCACATTTTGCATGGAGGCTTCAGCCGTCTGAGCTTAAAGACCCGGTGTTTAAGCAAACTATAGCGGAGGCGATTGAGAATTATTTTAAAGAAAATGAGGGTACTGTGGATAGTGAGGAGTCCTTTGGGAGGCCTTTAAGGTCATCATCCGAGGGGCCTACATAAGGGTGCAATCGGGAGTCCTACGTGATATCTGCCGTCGGATACGAAAGTTAGCGGCTGACATACCCCTTCTGGAGCGTGCCTTTGATGCTGACCCTACTGCAGATAAACTAGCACAGATTGGGGTACTGGTCACAGAGCATAACGATACTGTAGACCAGGAGTTACGGCACTGCTCACAACGTCGAGTGGCTCGGTATTACGGGGAAGGTAGGCGGCCTAGTCGTTCTCTAGCCCAAAAATTGGCGGAGCCTCGTAGTCAGGAGCCCATTAATGAGCTTATTGATGACACTGGTACGCCTTGCCACTCAACGGAGGCGCTTTGTGATGTTGTACTGAAATTCTATAAAGATCTTTATGCTGCTGGGGAGACTCATTACTACCTGGATGATGTGGCACTGGGGTGGCTGACCAATGCTCATCGTGAGAATTTGGTGCAGCCCTTTAATGAGGAGAATGTGCCTTCGCTCCGGGAAGCCTTGCTAGTTACTCGCTTAAAACCAGAAAAGCCCCCTAATCAGTGTGGATCTTATAGACCACTCTCAATCATTAACATTGACACAAAGATATTGGCAAAAATGATAGCCACTAGACTCCAGCCCTTGATTCCTTTATTAGTATTACCAGATCAGTCCGGCTTTGTTATGGAGCGCTCCACTACGCATAATCTGCGCATATTATTTTTCACGCTCCACTATTTCGAACCAGATTTCCAGGCGTTTGCTGTGCTGCTTGATGCAGCAAAAGCATTCAATTCTGTACACTGGTCATACATATTCACGGTTCTGAGCAGGATGGGGTTTCCTCCCTTCTTCGTGCAGTGGCTTAGAGTTCTTTATAATGGACTGGTTGCCAGGGTGCTGGTTAACTGCAGGGTCTTGTCTTTATTTCCTACAGAGAGAGGCACGAGGCAGGGCTGTTCCCTGTCGCCCATGCTTTTTTTTCTGGCACTAGAGCCTCTGGCGTGTAAGCTTCGCCAGAATTATTCTGCCGCCGCGTTACGGTTCCGACAGCGCCCGCTGATTGTTTCGCTTTATGCGGACGATATGTTGCTATATGTCCGATAGCCTGCTACATACTTATCGCCACTGCTAAGGGAGTATGTCCAATTCGAAAGGTTCTCGGGAATTGGCATCAATTGGTCCAAGTCTGTGGTCTTCCCACTATCAGTGAACACGAGGGAAATTGACGCTCGTTTTACAAGGAGGTAGAGGGGCTGAGGGGCTGAGGGGCGAGTGAAGAGCTCCCTGGCCGCAGCACCGCTGATCGCCCTACCTGGGTGAAGGCTGCCGCTGCCGCTGCAGACACCGCGCCACCATACAGCCACAGGGACTACATCCCCCAGCCTGCTTTGCGGCGGAAGCCGCCCACGCAACTTCCGCGCCCGGAGGCGCTTTAACTGGGAGGCCAGACCCCGCGTCGCGGGATCGCGCGTGGGACGCGCCGGGAGAAGCCCGGGACAAGGGCGGGACCATCCAAGGCCATCATAGGCCAGAGGAGGCCGGGACGGGGCACCCCCCTTGTTTCTGATACAAACGTCGAGGAACATTGACTAAAGGTACCACTACGTACTGACTATCCTGGCTTCTTTCGTAGGTCCTTGCCAAGAGTCACTACAGTACGGTTGCCGGTATTGTTTTAGTTCTTAACATTAAAAGCTGTCACGACATGTCTTGTAAGGGGGGCATGAGAACATTTTCCCCCGAGGGTGACTTGCTTAGGGGAACAATGGACTATTACTTCAAGAGTGCAATACTGCCAATTATTACGGATTTGGAGAGAATAGAAAGATCTCCAATTATGGACTGTTCCCTCAGTACGGGCTCTCCCCCACAGATTGCTGATACAGCCCCACCTTTATCATTACTGGATGAACTAAATCAAATGTGTAAATCCTCATATGCCCCTGTGGATCTAGAACCTGTGCAAACTACTGTTCCTATTACCCCTATAATTATGACTAGTCCTGGGCTCAGTCGCTCTACCCAATCAACTCAAATCTTTCAGGTTACGCCCCCCATAGTACGACCATCATCAATTACTCTACCCGCAGCCTCCCAGGTGTTGTCGGTCCAAAGGAAGAGAGATAAGGTTAAACAAGCGGCCAGTCAGGTTAAGCAACAAAAATCCACCAGAAATCAATCGGTACATAATACTCCCAGCACTCCCAGCACTGATACCCTGAAAGCATCTATACAGGATTCCTTGCTGTCCACGCTCGAAAATATGCTGAAATCCATTATATCCCCGTTGATTGACAAAATGACTAGCTTAGGGGACAGGCTCACGGGTGTCGAGGAAGCAATAAAGGCTAACTTGCTAACTACCAAAACTAAGGGAGGATCTGTACAATCACAGTGTCCAGCCCACATAGAAACGCCTAACTTCATAACACAATACAAAACCACCTGTAATCAACTAGCTGCTCCACACATGGAAACCTTAAACAAACCAAATACCACCACAATATCAAAGAGTTCTTATCCCAGGGCCGGGCAGAAGAAAGAAATACCATCTCATAAAAGAATAACGGCCAGTCATGGCACTACACCACGCAAAACAAATCATCTAAATTTGCCACCAGAGGCAGCTCCTATCGTGTGTGTCCTCGCAGGAATACCAGAACTCCCAAAGGGGAAACACGAAAGACAGCAAGACTTAAGGAACAAGGTAGTGTTCTGGCTAACTAAAAATAGACCTTTGCCCCCCAACATAGATGGAACAATACTAAGCATCAGAAGGGTGGGCTGGTTAGGACCTCTCCCCAAAAATACTGTAGGCGATTTGGTACTCGTAAAATTTAGTAACAATTATGTCGTCCCATACCTCAAATCTTGGCAGCCACGAATAGGTGATGGACCAATATCTATTTGGACTATAAATGATTTTTACCCCAGAACATTATATGCCCCGCGGCATCGTCAAGTAACATAGAGTAATCCCTGGATGGTGAGAAGTGGTCCTGTATTGAGTGGCCCCCTCCCCGATGCTTTTAATTGATCTACTCACTCTTCCTTTTGCCCAGTGATTAGCTGATTCTTTTTACTGATTTAATCTTTTCTTAATGGTTGCTAAATTTTTGTGAAATTAAATGTGTTGATGTATTTGGTGTATATTTTTATGCTGCTGTTGCTTTTATGATTTTTATACTGAAATCGAATAAAGCTAATTGAACTGAACTGGACCTCAACTTTCCATTGGTTTGGACCTCTGAGCATGTGAAGTACCTGTGGGTGTGGATCCATAGGGATCCAGAGGTAGTGATAGCAGAGAACTAGGGACATTCTATCACTCGCATCACGGAGCAGGCAAAGCGATGGTCGCGTCTTCCATTATATTTGGCGGATAGAATCGCAGTGGCAAAAATTGTATTCCTGCCTAAGATGCTGTACTTCTTTATAAACATACCCATTAAATAGAATATAGTACTATTCCGCACGCTGCAGTCGGCACTGCTGTCCTTTGTTTGGGGAGGAAAACAACCCCGATGTCAATGTGATCTATTGGTGCAGCCCTTTGATAGAGGGGGGGGGGGGGTTTGAGGCTCCTGACCTTCGTCTCTATTACCTCTGTGCGCAGGCACACTTTGCCCATTATTAGCACTTCCCACAACGCTTTCAACCACATGTGGCTATTGAGGCTGACGCTGTCCTTCCCGTCCCGGTACAGGCGATGGTCCTGTCGGGAGGCTCGGGTGGGCCCAGGACGGAGATTAATCCTCCAATGTGCACGTCCTGGGCTTGGCAGGCGCTGGTCACTAGGGCGCAGCTATCATATTTGTATGCTCCTCTTCTGCCCATTGCGTCCCACCCGGGAGTGTCGGCTGCACTGGAGCCCTCAGCTTTGAAGGAGCTTGCGACGGCGGGCATTGTCAGGGTGGGGGATCTGTACAAAGAGGGTCGGTTCAAAACTATTGGCGAAGCTCAAAATGGAGTGGAGCGTGGTTTCATGTTCAGCTTCATGTATGTTCGGGTCCGCCAGGCTGTTAGGAATGTGTATCCAGACTTTCCCGCTGAGCCTACGACTCTACGGGCACTGCAGGTGGTGCTTATGGGAGAGAGCCGTAAAGGGCTTAACACTAAGCTTTATAACTCCTCCCAGCGGGAACGTGAGTTAGCGGACCACCCGTCATGCCAGCGCTGGCAGACCACGATAGGCAGCCCGATCACGATGGAGGTCTGGACTGCATGCTGTCAGCTTACGTTCCGGCTTACGGCCAACTGCAACCTCAGAATCATCCATTTTAAGTACCTGCATCAGGTATATTACTCGCCATTGAGACTTCACAAGTATGGCCTGAGAGAGACGGTGAATTGTGTGTGCTGTGGTGCCGCAAATGTGGATTTTTACCATGTTGCATGGCTGTGTGGGACTGTGCTGACCTTCTGGACTGGTGTGAATCGCATTCTGTTGGAGGTGGTGTTAGAACCTGTGGAATGTATGCCCGAGCTGTGCCTTCTGGGTTATGTGAAACGCTGAAAGCCAGATAGTAGAAGCATTGTTGTGCTCTCCACTTTGTTTGCCAAGAGGGCGGTGGCGCAGAGATGGGGATCGAGGTCCGCCCTCACTATAAAGCAGTGACTCAGAGACCTGGTTTACTGTAGAGACCAGTTACAAGCGTTTGAGGAGGAGTTGCCGGAGTCTTCCCGCCCCAAAGATTTCTGGAGCCCCCTTACGGCATATTTGATGACTCATGCTGATTTGTTTTGAACGGTATTGTTGTATGTGCTGAAATTGCTGTATTGACCTTGATGTACACCTACCGGACATGATCTGGACTACTACCAAACCTGACTCTAATATCATCATGTATGTGGAATGGAATTCACTGGTTGTAATTCGAATAATATGTAGAGATTGCAGTCATAGCGTCACCGCAGAGTGGTGCACATATGTATCTGTTTGGCCTCCTGGGATGCGGTTATGGGTGGAATGGGAGGGGCGGGAGTTCTTGAGATCTATGCACTTCATTCGCCTTGTAATGATTCATATTCTTGTATGTGTCCTTTTTTTGGGTATGTACTTGATAAAATTGATACATACAAATAAAAAAAATAAAAAACATTTGCCAAGATTTTTATATTCACATTAATAAGTGAAATGGGCCTATAATTTGGGTAATCTGAAAGAAACAGGTCAGTATTAGATTCCTTACCTTAGAATATCCCCAGGCGTCAGACTCGATCCAGAAACTTTTGCGGAGCAGTACCCCTGCACGTCGGTAGGCGTCGTCTGTGGCTCCGCGTCAGTCGTCGGCGTTGTTGGTGCCGGGATGACGTCGCCGGAGTACTTAGACGCCGCCCTTGCGCGCTGACATCAGTTCTTCTTTTTTCCGCGCCAGCTAGCGCAGATCCGGAAAAAGTGGTACCCCTTAGTCAATTTTTGACTAAACTTTTTCGATCATTTTGATCCTTTTCGAAGTCTAACGACTCCGACAGTGCCGTTAGGGATGCCCGGGTTCAAACTCTGGGCCGACTGATGTTGGTTACCGACCACCACCGCCGGTGTCTTCATTGCCTGGGCCTCGACCACAATGACAAGGCCTGCTCCGACTGTCGAGCCCTGACGTCTAAATCTAGGCGGGAGCGGTCCCGCAAGCGACTCGAGCTCCGGCAGTCGGCCCGCACCGCTCGAGGTCCAGGTCCGCGAGGAGGTCGAGGGACCGGTCGCGGGGTCGGAGCCACCATAGCTCCGGGAGTCGTCCTCGGTCTTCGGGCTCGAAGTCCTCAGATAAGCACAAGAAGTCGAAGAGACGTCATCGCTCTTCTGACTCCCCCCGACACTCGCGTGACGCGGCCGGGTGTTTGGACGACACCGCCTCCGCGGCCTGCTTCATACCCGTCGGTCCCTGGGCAGAACGCGCCACTGGAGGAGAACGAGGCCTTTCTCACGGCCATGAGTTCGCTCACTCCTCCATCGGGCTCCGCGGCGCCTCCTGGCCCAGTGGCCCGACTGATGGTTCCAGCGGGTCGGGCGCTTCGGCGCTGACGCCGCCGGTGACTTCGGTCCTGGCGCCGCAGGCCCCCGCAGGATCCGCGTCCGGATCCGGGTTGTCGCTGGGCGACCTCGTCGGCGCCGGCCCCCAGGGTGTCGCCGCCACCTCCGAGCGGCACTGTCCCCGATCCCTCCCTTGATTCGGGTCCGGCGCCGGAACGGCGCCGTATCAGACGCCGTTGGGAGATTTTTACTTCTATGACCCGGCCCCATCCTTTGATCCTGAGGCTCAGGTGCTGGGTGGCGAGGCGGATTGGGAGGGGTCTGAGGACCCTCTGGCACAGGAGTGCCAGTCTTATCAGGACTGGGCAGGTGAGATAGGGGACGCCAGTGTTCTGGACACCTCGCCGGACACTGGCTTTGTCTCCCCTCCTATCGTGGCTAAGGAGAAGGGGGCTGCTTACAGTGGGGTGCTGACGCGGGCAGCCAAGGCCTTGGGCCTGGAGCTCCCCGTCGCGGCCGTGAGGACTAACCTCCTCACTCAGGTCCTTAAACCGCAGGCAAGCTCGGCCGAGCCTCTGCTGCTGTTTAATGAGGCCTTGTCTGACGTTCTTCTGGGCACTTGGTCCAAGCCCGCTACAGGTCAGCCTGTAGATAGGAATGTGGCCAGACGCCACCGCCCGGTCCGGGCGACCCTTGCTTCCTGTCCACCTACCCCTCCCCCGAGAGCTTGGTCATCCAGGCCTCCAAATCCCAGACCGCATTCCCGACGGCTCACCCCGATCAGGAATCCAAGAGGTACGAGAAATACGGGAAAAAGGTATTCTCATCGCTGAGTTTAGGGCTGCGGTTAGTCAACACCGCGTGCGTTTTGGGCCTTTACATCCACTGTCTGTGGGACACGTCGCGGACATGCTGCCACAATGTCCGGTGGAGGTCCAGACTAAACTCATCCAAGACCTTGCGGAAGGTCGAGATGCAGCACGGTACTCCATCCGGTGTGGGCTGGATACCACAGACTCACTAGGCAGAGCAATGGCAACGACGGTGGCGATTCGTCGCCACGCCTGGTTGAGATCCGCCAATTTTTCGGCTGATGTCCAAAACACCCTTATGGACATGCCGTTTGATGGCCGTCGCCTCTTTTGCGACAAAGCAGACCATGCGCTTGAGTGCTTTAAGGACTCCAGGGCTACGGCTAAGTCCTTGGGCCTCTCGGCCCTGCGCCAGCAAACGGCTGCTTTTCGCTCCTTTCGTGGCCAAGAAAGGGGCACCCCCACACATCCTGCCAGCCACGGACTGCAGACTACCGTCCAGCGCGGTGGCGGACGTGGAAACCGCCGTGGCGGCGGTCGTCGGGGACAACGGCGAGGCCAGTCCACACCTGCCCCTGCAGCATCCGCCTCGAAACCCTCCTAGTCCGAGCTTTCAGGCCCATGTGACGCCAGTGGGGGGCAGAGTTCGCCAGCACCACCTCCACTGGTGCACTGTCACATCGGACAGGTGGGTGCTGCAAATCGTCCGAAGGGGCTACTCCCTCCCCTTCGAGGTGACCCCTCCAGCCATGCCTCCACAGTACCACCGCGTGTCGGGGGATCACTTTACACTTCTACGAGAGGAAGTTACGGCCCTTTTGGCCAAGGGGGCCATCGAGCGCTTTCCTGGGCCAGAAGTAGGGTGTGGTTGTTATTCCCACTACTTTCTGGTACCCAAGAAGGGCAAAGGGGGCCTACGCCCTATCTTAGACCTGCGGAACATCAATGGCTTCCTCCGGCAGGATAAGTTCAAGATGCTGACACTGGCTCAGGTCCTAGCTGCCCTGAACCCGGGAGACTGGATGGTAGCGTTGGACTTGCAGGACGCTTATTTTCATATCCCCGTCCTGCCGGCCCACCGGCGTTACCTGCGGTTCACGTTAGGCCACGAGCACTTTCAATTTACCGTGCTCCCCTTCGGCCTTACCAGCGCCCCACGAGTGTTAATGAAAGTGATGGCGGTGGTCGCAGCTCATCTGCGCAGGTTAGGTGTTTCAGTCTTCGCCTACCTCGACGACTGGATGTTGAAGGCAGGCTCGCCCCAGACAGTCGTTAGCCACTTCCAGACTACGTCTGACCTCCTGCACCTGCTGGGGTTCTCCATCAATGTACCGAAGTCGCACCTGTGTCCCTCTCAGAAGCTCCTCTTCATTGGAGCGGTTCTGGACTCGGCGCAGTTTTGGGTTTATCCTACCGAGCAGCGGGTTCGGTATATTCAGTCTCTGATTCCGATCTTTCAGCCGTTATCCCGGGTCTCGGTCAGATTGACGCTGCGGCTTCTGGGGCTGATGACCTTCTGCATCCTTCTGGTGCATCACGCCAGGTGGCGGATGCGGGCTCTGCAGTGGGACCTGAAGTTTCAGTGTGCCCAGCATCAGGGCAACTTGTCCGACCATGTCTTGATCTCGGAGGGCACTGCAAGACATTTGCAGTTGTGGCAGCGGCAGATCCTCTCCCTACCCCAACCGGAGCATGTAGTTGTGACGGACGCGTCCCTCCAGGGCTGGGGAGGCCACATGGGAGAGGCGGAGATCAGAGGCCTCTGGTCTCTGGCGGAGTCCCTCTTCCACATCAACCTTCTGGAGCTGCGGGCGATCCCGCTTGCGCTGAAGGCATTCCTCCCCTCTGTCCGGGGGAGTGTAGTGCAGGTGTTCACGGACAACACCACCGCCATGTGGTACTGCAACAAACAGGGCGGGGTGGGGTCGTGGCCCCTATGCCAGGAGGCTCTGCGCCTCTGGCAGTGGCTGGAACATCAGGGCGTGACCTTGATGGTTCAACACCTGGCAGGTTCCCTGAACGCCAGGGCGGACGAACGCAGCCGTCGGTGCATGATGGATCACGAATGGCGTCTGAACTTGGACATGGCGCAAGACCTCTTTCAGCAGTGGGGAGAGCCTTGGTTAGATCTATTCGCCACAGAAGAGAACGCGCAATGTCATCAGTTCTGCACGTTGGAATTTCCAAGGCGGCACTCGCTCGAAGACGCTTTTCGTCGCGAGTGGAGCTGCGGTCTGTTGTACACCTTTCCGCCTATACCACTTCTGCCCAGAGGGCTGAAGAAGATCAGACGCGACCGGGCCCAAGTTATCCTTGTGGCTCCAGACTTGGCACGAAGATACTGGTATCCCGAGCTACTTCGCATGTCTGTCGATCCCCTGATTTGTCTGCCTCTTCAGGAGGAGCTTCTGTCGCAGCAGCAGGGGATGGTCCTCCACCCGAACCTGTCCAGTCTCCACCTCCATGCTTGGAGATTGAGCGGCGACAGTTGAGGCCATTTGACTTGCCTCCTGAAGTTTGTGATGTGATTCTGGCAGCTGGGCGTCCCTCCACAAAGTCGGTATACGCCTGCAGGTGGAAAAAGTTTGTGGCATGGTGCACAGCAAAGGCTGTGGATCCCCTTTCTGCCCCTCTTTCTGAGGTTCTCTCTTCCTTCTTTCTCTTGCCCAGCAGGGCTCTGCTCTGGACACTCTCAAGAGCTACCTTTCTGCCCTTTCCGCCTTCTTAAGGCTACCTGATCAGCCTTCCTTGTTCAAGTCCCCGGTTGTTAATAGATTCTTGAAGGGCATCACTCATATGTTCCCCCCTGTTCCTTTTGTGATGCCTCAGTGGGACTTGAACCTTGTACTTACTTTTCTGATGTGCGCTCCCTTCGAGCCACTTCATAACTGTCCTCTCCATCTTCTTACCCTTAAGACTGCTTTCCTGGTTGCCATCACCTCTGCCAGGAGAGTTAGTGAGCTCCAGGCTCTTTCATCCAAGCCTCCGTTCCTTTCTGTCCATCCGGACAAGGTTGTGTTGCGGACAAGACCCTCTTTCCTGTCCAAGGTAGTTACGGCCTTCCACATCGGGCAGTCCATCACCTTGTCCACCTTCTTTCCGCCTCCGCATCCCTCTAAAGAGGAAGAGCGGCTCCACCGTCTGGACCGAAAACGTGCGCTCTCTTTCTATTTGGTTCGCACACGGCAGTTCCGGGTGGATGACCAACACTTTGTTGGTTACGTGTGCGCTAAGAAAGGGCGGGCGGAGCCCAAACGGACCATCTCTCGGTGGGTCGTCTTGTGTATCAAGGCATGTCCCCTTGCAGGACAGCTGGCAGGCAGCTAGTGGGCCTCACTGCACACATTTGCAAGACACTACTGCCTGGACAGCCAAGTCTGGAGGGATGGCTTCTTTGGCTGTTCCGTCCTCCAGGACTTTCTGGTGTGATTATTGGTTCGCAGACCCACCACCGGGGTTGGTATTGCTGGGTTATCTATTCTAAGGTAAGGAATCTAATACTAACCTGTTTCTTTCAGATGCACAAGTTACTTACCTTCGGTAACGATATATCTGTAAGAAACAGTAGTTAGTATTAGATTCCTTACCCCCCCACCCATCCTCCCCGTTCTGCGAACCGATATCTAGAGTTAAGGTCATCCCTTTCAGGGCCCTAGTTTCATGGCACCAGTGTTGGTTTTTATCATGGCTCTGCGTTTCTGGCGCGGAAAAGCTGTGTACAAGAACTGACGTCAGTGCGCGAGGGCGGCGTCTAAGTACTCCGGCGATGTCATCCCGGCGCCAACGACGCCGACGACTGACGCGGAGTCGCAGACGACGCCTACCGACGCTCAGGGGTGCTGCTACGCAAACGTTTCCGGATCCAGTCTGACGCCTGGGGATATTCTAAGGTAAGGAATCTAATACTAACTACTGTTTCTTACAGATATATCGTTACCGAAGGTAAGTAACTTGTGCGTTAAGGTGATAGTTTTCAGGTTTAGGGAGGGGTGATATGATTGCTTTGTTAGAGCGGGGTTTCAGCGGTCCTAAAGACTCTGCTTCCTTGGTTGCCTTATGCAGCAAGGGACCAAGCAGATGCTTAATTTGTCAAATTCCCCTGGGTATGCATCTTCCCTAGGGGAGGGGAAAGTGGGTGAAGCTTATGCAGCTTCCTATATATCTTCCTCGGTTAGTTCACCTTCAAGGAGTCCCTGCTGATGAGGTAGTGAGCTTTAAAAGTTGCAAAAACTTCTGTCCCAAGGCTACAGTGTTTGGTTGGCTGGACTCATAGAGAGATTCATATTATCCACAATAGCTACAGGATATGTCAGCGTATCGAAAGCAGCATCAACAGTGCAAAGAAAGTCTTTGACATCATGGAAGATTTCACCTCTCCAGCACCAAGCTCCACCAGCGTCACCATCGCACAGGTTGTCTGCACCCAGCTTTCTTTCTTCTTCAGCAGCAAGATCACCAGCATCTGCGACAACCTTTAGCCCCAACTGGACTCATCTACCCTTGCAGCACTCCAACTCGGCACCACAAAAACCCAGAGAGGCACCTTGACCGCCTGGCTCACCATTGCCACACAAGAAATTGCAGCAACCATTTACTCCGGGCACCCTCATGCCCTCACCACATCTTTGCAAAAGAACTGGACTCCATCAGCAAGTCCGTTACTTTGAACCTGAATCATTCGATCCACACAGCCAACTTCCTGGATACCTGGAAATACGCCTCAGTACTTCCCTCCTAAAGAAACCCTATGCCAAGTCGAAGATGCTAGCCAATTACTGCCCCATCTCCTTGCTACACTGCCCTGCTAAGGTCATGGAGAAGACGATAAACAAACATATAGTTATCCACCTCAGCCGACAACTACCTCCTCATCATGACTCAGTTCAGACTCAGACCCCACCACCGCACTCAGACTGACCTCCTCCCCGCCACTGATGACAACTTGAAACCAAGTTAGAAAAATGACCAGGATTTTTATATTATATTAGATACCAAGATCTTCAGAATTAGGTAAGGACGTTTCTAGTTATCAATTTTTACAGTCAAGTAAAAATGTCATACAAATGCGCTTTCATGTGTAATGCTTTCCAATAGAGAAAGAAATATATACTTCATACAAGTACTTGCAATCATATTTTGGGGGTCCCATTTAGAACATAAGGTGCTAGGGGGTCAAGTTCACAAGATCCACCAGCAGTTCTGGTTTACCTGCCCTGGGGTATCCAGTGCAGAGGTGCTGGAGGTGTTGAAGCCTTGCACACTTGTATAGGGGTGCCTAGAAACTGCAGCAGAAGGAGGTTTGGGGACAAGTCTGGGAGCTCCTAACCAGGGACTCGGTTCACGAGGGTCTTGGGAGCGGGGGGGCACATTCAGTTTTTGTGGACCCAGGCTGGTTAGCTTGGGTGCAGAAGGTTTTGATCAGCTGTTCCCTTGTGTCGAAGGTGCTCGCGGCTCTTGGTCAGATCTGCAGAGGGAGAAAAAACAGAACAGCAGGGCTATTCTCTGTGATGGCCTGTCTGGTGCAGGAGTTCCACATAGGTAGATTGGCTTGGACATTTTTTTGTCCACACTGGACACGAAACAAGCCTTGGTTTCTGCAGACGTTGCATGCAGGAAAGTGACTCTTTCAAGTGCTGGCTGATTGGTGAACTGCTGGCAGCCCTCTAATGCTTTTGGAGGATGCACATCTGCAGGACTAGTCGGGTTGTCGCAAATGTATGGGTAGGAGCAGTCAGGAAGGGTTTGGGGTCAAAGTCTACAGGTAGTCCACAGTTCTCGCTTCCTCAGCTCTTCTTTGTCCTTCGTCTTCTTTAGTCAGGCAAATCTACGTTCCTGGTGTCCGGACCACCTAAATATTGAATTTAGGGGCGTAAAGGAGAGAGAAGGGTAGTAATCATTGGGATACTTACCCTTGGTGTCACTACACCCCCTATATGACCTGTTCCTGTGGGTAGTGGGTATAACCTGGTCCCAGAGTTCCTAATTCCACCAAAATCAAGATGGTGATGTTGCTTGTTCCCAAGGAATGAGTTTAATTGGGAGCCTGTAACAGTCAAGTTTTGACTCCCTGCAAGCCTGTTTGGGCCTTAAAGGTGAATTCAACTTAACGCTATCATTGTGTAGCTTCTCCGCAATTCTCTTCTGGATCTTTCAGTTAGAGTGATGGTGAGGTGTCCCTTGTGGTTTTTGGGAGCCTTGTCAAGGTCCCCATTGTTGATGCTGGTGAGGATGTTGTGCATCTGTGCCCTTGGTTACTTGTTCAGGTGGTACTATTTCCTTATTCGATGATTCCAAGTCTAAATAGTTCTCCAGGCCCTCTTGTTTGCCATAGTTTCTTGTTGTATCATGAACAGTTTTTTATCATAATGGCCAGTTAAAGTAAATCAAACTTGACATCTACTTTGCAGAGATGGGACCTAGTGCAGAAAACAACACCTATTTACATTGGTTTTATTGGAGGAGCAGACGGAGATGTGAATATAGTATCGAAAGTTTAAAAGCAAATGGGCGCCTATGTTGTTTCTCCATCAGTATGATTTCCCTGGCATGCTATCAGTAGGAGAGGTCTATCCCTGAACCCTGAACCCTGTCCTCCTGTATGGATCTGATGTGTCCATTGCATTTCAATGGGCTCTGGCAAGTCAGTGCCTGTGAGACGTGGCAAGAGTTCATGAAGAAACCCCATGATAGTTTTTCTCTGCTTTCTCAGGTAGTCCGTGTATACTGATGTTATCCCGTGTGAATCTGACCCCCATATACACTACCTTCTACTTCAAGCACTACACGTTTGTTTCCCAATCTGGGATTGCATCAATACGACCTTCAGAATCTGAGTCTGGATTCTAAAGCAACCACTTGAGAGTTAATAAAGGAAAGGTATGCACAGACAGAATGGAGCTCAGAGGAACGGGTCCGAAACTGTAGTATCAAATTTTACAACATACTTGACAGATGGTTGGGAGCTCTTTCATGATACTGTCTATATGAATTTCAGATATTGGAGTGGCCTCTGACCTTGGGTCAGCTTTATTTTCAAAAGTGCTTTTGAAGTGTCTCGGTCGTCCTGGCCTGCAGCCGGTTAGGCTTCAGGCCAGGACTTCGTTGTGCCCAACAGAAGACCCATACTAAGAGTAGCATACTTTCTTTGATGGGCATATGATCATAGTTCAAACCGTGGGCGAGATGTCATGCATTATCCTTCCGCATACCGATGCTGCTGTGTCTAAAGAATCGCCACACTGTTAAATGGGGCAGAAGGCACTATTGGGGGCTAATTTCGAAACATTGCCCTGAGAAAATGACCCAAGACTATATGAATATAAGAAGAGCCATCCTCTCAGCTAAAGACGCCCACTTCTACATGCGTATCCTCAATTCCAACAAAAGCTCTAAAGAAATATTTATCATAATGAACGAACTGTCCAACCCAGAGAGAATCCTTTCGAAGGTTACGCTATCCCAAGCATTGTGTGGCTCATTAAATGATTACTCCATTGAAAAAATCACCACTATCAAAGCCAGCATTCCCAAGCACCCCCCCAACTCGAACTCTTCTGCCATGCACAGAAACAACTGTACTCTCAGCTGCTTCCCCACCATTAGTACCGAGATATTTCAGGACCTCCTAGTGAAAGTTAAAGCAGGTGCCCCCTCTGACTGCTGCCCACCTCAAATACTCAAAGACTGCTTCGCAGTCTACCCGGGCCATGCACTCGCTCTTCTGAACAAGTCACTCTCCTCCGGCCAAGTCCCTACGGCTTTCAAGAAAGCCATAGTGGTCCCCCTCCTGAAAAAACGCGCGTCTAGCTAACTACTGTTCCATTTCCCTGCTTCCATTTTTGGCGAAGGTACTAGAGGCCTACGTAGCTAAATGCTTATCCAACTTCTTGGAGGAGTCTAAATACCTCGACCCGTTTCAGGCAGAGTTTCGGCCGGCTCATTCCACTGAAACTGTAATTCTAGCTGTCCTGGACACTCTTCGGGACAATGCTGATAAATGCTCCCCCCAGGCACTGGTGTTACTGGAACTCTCCGCCGCCTTTGACACAGTCGACCATACTATTCTGGCTGACAGTGTCAAACTTACTGGCATTCAAGGTGCGGCGGCTCGCTGGTTCACCTCTTTTCTGGAGGACCGGTCTCAGGATGTCCGCCGAGTGCACTTTTTGGCCCCTTCACGTAAAATAACTTGTGGTGTTCCACAGGGCTCTGCTCTCTCTCCCCACCTGTTTAATCTCTACATTGTTCCCTTGATCCAGTCCCTTAAAGACAGGAAGGTGACGGTCTTCAACTATGCGGATGACCTGCAATTAGTCTTCGCGGTTGTCAACTCGCACGCTCTGTCACCGAATTCCAGGCCACCATGCTGCATATTCAACGATGGATGGACCATAACCACCTTAAGTTAAACCCTGGTTCTCACTGGAAACAGCCATACGTTTTGGGGTCCACACTACTGGCCACCAGAGCTAGGACCTCCAACCTCTCCCTCCCCCTCGGCCAAAACACTAGGAGTCATCCTCAACAGTGACCTGTCACTGAAAACCCAGGTTGCCTCCGTCATTTCTAAATGTTTCTTCCAACTGCACAAGATCAGGAAGATACATCGCCTTCTCACACAGTACGCTTTGATCCAAGTCGTAATAGCCACCGTCCTATCGCACTTGTACTATGCTAACTCTGCATACCTGGGCATGCCACTTAACCTGCTCAAACTGTTATAGATGGCCCAAAACCACGCAGCCAGAATGGTTTTTTTCCAACCTAGATGGCGACCAGCAACCCCTGTGCTGAGGAAACTGCCTTGGCTCCCTATTCCTCAATGTTGCGCCTTTAAAACAGGCTGCCTTATCTTCAAATCCCTGCATGTCAATAGTCCCAAATTCATTAACAGCCTGATATTCAGACACTCTCCCTCTCGTAACCTCCCGTTCAAGCGGGTGCGTCAGGGAGGCCACAGATTTGCTACCATCTCCCCAAAACTGTGGAACTCCCTCCCGTTGGAGATCCGGTCCTGCACTGACCTTCTGCAATTCAGGAAGTCCCTTAAAACATGGCTATTTGCACAAGCCTACAATTAATGTCTCCGCAGGTAGCATACAGAGCCTTTTACAGCGACATGAAACGGTGTACGTGCGCTTTATAAGTCATTTTTAACATTAACAAGACTGAGGATGGAGTTCATGTATCAAATTCCTTTGTGCTGATCGTAAAAAATGGAAGAGATCTTAGTGTGTTGGTGCCTAGCTAATAGTTATGAGGCAGGGCCATGTTCTTGCTGTGTAGTTACCACCGAATCTCTCACCAGAGTCTGGGATTTCTGGATGCGGGACTCAACCCCCACACACCAACCCGTATCTGCTCCTGACGCAGACGTAGCCCACCAATTCTGCAGGTCGTCTCCTGCTGTCCATGTTCCTGCTTCTTCCCCCAGGAACTCGCCAGTTCCACGCCTCTTTCACATCAACGGCTTTGCTGAGGAGAGGATGGGCTCTGCGTAGTGTGCCCCAGCCCTATATGCTTTTACTGCCTAGACTGTACCGCAGCGGTCATGTGATTGTGGACGGCTGCAGGTGATTCTAGCCACCATAAGCAGTCCAAAATTGGGCCAGGTTATTCCTTTTAGCACCACAGCTTATGGCGATCAGGGCCCCAGGGTAACTGCACTGCAGAGCTCCATTACAGGATGGAAAACTTGCCTGATACCAAGCTCCGTTCCGATTTGACGATTTTTATTGCACAGAACGTATAGACCCACAGTAATCACTGCTGTTGAGGTTTTCCATTGGTGATGTAAGCAAATTAAAATTTTAATCTTTGTCTGTGTTTTGGTACTATTAAATATATAATATGTAAAATATAATCTAAACGTTTAAATCCAGGCTTCTGCTTGAGCAATTAAATGTGTTACTCTAAAATTAATTCATCCTCCTGAGGACAAAACATTTATTCTTTTGAATAGAATACATTTTTCTATATTGCTGTTCATTGTGGACATGTAATGAGTATAAAGAGGGTATCCTGTGACCACATTCTATTTTTTTTTTTTAGGTTTACTGCTAAATAAAGGCTCCTACATAAAGACTGCTCTATTTTCTCTAGAGGGTTGAGGGCCAATAGTAGAAATGGGGAAAGGAGAATGGAATAAGTGAGAAAACAGAGTCACCGGACTCCAGCGCTCTGACTTGTCGCTGTTATTCAGGGATGTCTCCAGGATGTTGTGGATATTGACCAGGCATGGAGATATATCTTAAATAACTTGCCATCATAGTTTTTGTGTTGCATGTTGTGCTTTGTTTTGATATAAGCTCAGCTAATTGGATTATTTGGTTAGCAAAAAATATGCAACCCAATTTTTAATTTTAAAAAACATTTCAGGAAGTCGTAAAAAGAGAATTTACATTGTTTGAGTTTAAAAATCCTAAATCGTACACACGAGTTACATTTATACCGTAGATAGAAGGGTTTAAGCCTCAAAGCATCTTAGAAACACAACCCCCTCAAAATGAGGAAGGCTGTAAAGCAACTTGAAGACACAAACTAAAAGATAGCAATCTTTTTTTTGGTGATATCATTACTTGGTCCTCGTACAGTCCTGAAAGTACAGTTAAGGCAGATCACACCCATGGTTTAGAACGAGGTCAGTCTTCCAGAAACTGGCATCAGTGAATTATCAAAGTTTTAGAACCATTAACAATTTTGGAGGCAATATTTTGACCGATAAATCAGTAAAATTAGGCATGTTTGAAGAGCAGAAACTGAAAACATATAACAATAAAAAACTTACAATGTTATGTCTGTATTTATCCAACAGCCCTCACCTCACAGTGTCCATGGAATATATTGCAGCCCAGCCGATGGCAACCCCATATTATTGACTGCGGGTTCCGACATGAAAATACGGTAAATGATTTTACAAAGATGGCTTACTTTTCCTACTTTAACTGTCTTACCTTGAGCAAACAGTCAGGGATGGGCTTCGTTGTGTTTGGGCCTGTAACCAATGGAAATATTGTAGACATTTTTCATCTGCAGTTTCTGTGCCTCTCTCAGTTGTGCTCTTACTCCAATCGTAATGTATGGCACTACGGTTGTAGGTTACTTTGTTAGCCTTTTTCAGCCTACTGCTATAGAGCCTACCACAAATTTATCCAGGTAAGTTTAACATATTTACCATATATTGTCTACAACTACATCAACCCTTTCTTTTATAATGAATTTCTATATTGGTTTTTTTATTTTGTATATGTACTTTAACTCGTTTTTGAGTAGATCTGGATTGACAGCACAACTTTATGTTGACTTAATGTAACCACTATTTAAACATACATATATACTGATCTTTGGCTCCTCCCATGAGGAGTATTCATGTTAACTACACACTGTTAGTTCTTGGGTGTTATGTAATATTATGTTATTGCAATGTTCGAGGCATATCGTCTGCAGATCTCACACTAAGCAATAGATCGCCACCTGGTGTTGGGCTCGGATGATTGCATGTTGTCGTCTTGGAAGAAGTCTTTGTAGTCACAAGATAGGTGACTCCTCCTTTGGACGACAGTGCGTATGGGCATCGGCTCCATCCTTAGATTGTTTTTTTCCGCCACTGGGTTCAGATGTAACTTTTCCGCTCCGGTTCAAAATCTACCTTTAATGGTACTTCGACGCGAAAAAACTTTACAAACAACTTCCGATATCATCAAACATCGACTCGACTTCATCAGTTCGATTCCGGTCGTCGACGCGGGCCGTTGGGCCTATGTACGCCGTGAGGCCTACAACTCATGGTACTTCCTTCTCCTTCACCTCCCCTTCCGCCTAACATTTCACCTCAAAGTTCTCCTGAAAACTCTCCTCCTCATTCTTCACCACATACACCTCAGAATGATGATGAGTATAGCATGGGGGGCGGGGGGGTAGACCCAGATGAGCCATTTCCCTACCCTAGTGATGATCCAGACTGGGAGTACCCAAACCCACAGGATGTGCCAGATATTCCTGACCCACATACATATCCATCCAAACCTTCTCCCCCAGAAGACCATATTAGGTTTGGACACTCTCTGAATAGGGCTGCCATCTATCATGGGGTCACCATGCATTCAGATGAGGCAGAGGAAGACTTTTTATTAGATACTTTCGAACAATCACAAAAGTCTGTTCAAATTCTGCCTATGATTAAAGGGGACGCTGTTTGCTCGTTGGACCTGGCTGGAGCTGTTTGCTGCTAAGGGCTGCCTTACACCCACGACTTGCGGAACCCGCTCCGCGGGTCCCGCTGCGGATTTCACCTCACCGTTTACTGTCAGTTCGTGGTCTCCTGCCTGGCTGCTCTGTGGGGGCGTGTGAGGCTTCAGGGCTGCGAGCGTGAGGCTGAGTCACCTGGCCCCGCTCTCCCTGAACGCCCCGCCCCCACCTTCCTACATTCAAAAAGGCACCTGGACTCTCCCCTCGTGGGACGCTGTTTGCTCGTTGGACCTGGCTGGAGCTGTTTGCTGCTAAGGGCTGCCTTACACCCACGACTTGCGGAACCCGCTCCGCGGGTCCCGCTGCGGATTTCACCTCACCGTTTACTGTCAGTTCGTGGTCTCCTGCCTGGCTGCTCTGTGGGGGCGTGTGAGGCTTCAGGGCTGCGAGCGTGAGGCTGAGTCACCTGGCCCCGCTCTCCCTGAACGCCCCGCCCTCACCTTCCTACAATCAAAAAGGCACCTGGACTCTCCCCTCGTGGGACGCTGTTTGCTCGTTGGACCTGGCTGGAGCTGTTTGCTGCTAAGGGCTGCCTTACACCCGCGACTTGCGGAACCCGCTCCGCGGGTCCCGCTGCGGATTTCACCTCACCGTTTACTGTCAGTTCGTGGTCTCCTGCCTGGCTGCTCTGTGGGGGCGTGTGAGGCTTCAGGGCTGCGAGCGTGAGGCTGAGTCACCTGGCCCCGCTCTCCCTGAACGCCCCGCCCCCACCTTCCTACAATCAAAAAGGCACCTGGACTCTCCCCTCGTGGGACGCTGTTTGCTCGTTGGACCTGGCTGGAGCTGTTTGCTGCTAAGGGCTGCCTTACACCCACGACTTGCGGAACCCGCTCCGCGGGTCCCGCTGCGGATTTCACCTCACCGTTTACTGTCAGTTCGTGGTCTCCTGCCTGGCTGCTCTGTGGGGGCGTGTGAGGCTTCAGGGCTGCGAGCGTGAGGCTGAGTCACCTGGCCCGCTCTCCCTGAACGCCCCGGCCCCACCTTCCTACAATCAAAAAGGCACCTGGACTCTCCCCTCGTGGGACGCTGTTTGCTCGTTGGACCTGGCTGGAGCTGTTTGCTGCTAAGGGCTGCCTTACACCCACGACTTGCGGAACCCGCTCCGCGGGTCCCGCTGCGGATTTCACTTCACCGTTTACTGTCAGTTCGTGGTCTCCTGCCTGGCTGCTCTGTGGGGGCGTGTGAGGCTTCAGGGCTGCGAGCGTGAGGCTGAGTCACCTGGCCCCGCTCTCCCTGAACGCCCCGGCCCCACCTTCCTACAATCAAAAAGGCACCTGGACTCTCCCCTCGTGGGACGCTGTTTGCTCGTTGGACCTGGCTGGAGCTGTTTGCTGCTAAGGGCTGCCTTACACCCACGACTTGCGGAACCCGCTCCGCGGGTCCCGCTGCGGATTTCACCTCACCGTTTACTGTCAGTTCGTGGTCTCCTGCCTGGCTGCTCTGTGGGGGCGTGTGAGGCTTCAGGGCTGCGAGCGTGAGGCTGAGTCACCTGGCCCCGCTCTCCCTGAACGCCCCGCCCCCACCTTCCTACAATCAAAAAGGCACCTGGACTCTCCCCTCGTGGGACGCTGTTTGCTCGTTGGACCTGGCTGGAGCTGTTTGCTGCTAAGGGCTGCCTTACACCCACGACTTGCGGAACCCGCTCCGCGGGTCCCGCTGCGGATTTCACCTCACCGTTTACTGTCAGTTCGTGGTCTCCTGCCTGGCTGCTCTGTGGGGGCGTGTGAGGCTTCAGGGCTGCGAGCGTGAGGCTGAGTCACCTGGCCCCGCTCTCCCTGAACGCCCCGCCCCCACCTTCCTACAATCAAAAAGGCACCTGGACTCTCCCCTCGTGGGACGCTGTTTGCTCGTTGGACCTGGCTGGAGCTGTTTGCTGCTAAGGGCTGCCTTACACCCACGACTTGCGGAACCCGCTCCGCGGGTCCCGCTGCGGATTTCACCTCACCGTTTACTGTCAGTTCGTGGTCTCCTGCCTGGCTGCTCTGTGGGGGCGTGTGAGGCTTCAGGGTTGCGAGCGTGAGGCTGAGTCACCTGGCCCCGCTCTCCCTGAACGCCCCGCCCCCACCTTCCTACAATCAAAAAGGCACCTGGACTCTCCCCTCGTGGGACGCTGTTTGCTCGTTGGACCTGGCTGGAGCTGTTTGCTGCTAAGGGCTGCCTTACACCCACGACTTGCGGAACCCGCTCCGCGGGTCCCGCTGCGGATTTCACCTCACCGTTTACTGTCAGTTCGTGGTCTCCTGCCTGGCTGCTCTGTGGGGGCGTGTGAGGCTTCAGGGCTGCGAGCGTGAGGCTGAGTCACCTGGCCCCGCTCTCCCTGAACGCCCCGCCCCCACCTTCCTACAATCAAAAAGGCACCTGGACTCTCCCCTCGTGGGACGCTGTTTGCTCGTTGGACCTGGCTGGAGCCGTTTGCTGCTAAGGGCTGCCTTACACCCACGACTTGCGGAACCCGCTCCGCGGGTCCCGCTGCGGATTTCACCTCACCGTTTACTGTAAGTTCGTGGTCTCCTGCCTGGCTGCTCTGTGGGGGCGTGTGAGGCTTCAGGGCTGCGAGCGTGAGGCTGAGTCACCTGGCCCCGCTCTCCCTGAACGCCCCGCCCCCACCTTCCTACAACACGCCCCATTGTTCTTGGCCCATAAAAATCAGAGAGAGACGCTGCGCGGGAGCGCGCGGGAGCGCCCGGGGCTAAGACCGGGCAAAGAGCGGGCCGTTTGAGGCCGTTCGAGGACAGAGAGGACTGGACTGGCCCACCCCTCTTGGCTCAATATTTTTTTTGGTAGCTAAAATATCAATTGAGGGGAAACAGACCCATCTTCGTCATAGTGCTACAGTGCTATGGATCCAAGGGTAACCCGTAGCAAGTCCTCCAAACGTGGGTCACTAATCAGTGGCCCCATGGATGACTTTATAACTCGCACTAACATAGCCATAGACGAAGAAATATCTAAGCTTCAAACCCGGGTCTCGCTAGAACTAGATGCCGCAAGAAGAGTGTCCCAAGTAATTGCACTTTCCAAGAAATCCTCCCTAGGCCACATAGCCACCTCTGTTACCCCTGAGCGTCCAGCCCGCCCACAGTGCATAGTCGCTCAGGTAGATGTTCACCGTTCACCGACCCCGGCTATTCCCCAACCTGCCTCAGGAAGCAAGGATGGGGAGACTCCATCGACACCTCTTAGTGTGCACATCCCTGTTCCCATTGTATCTCTCCCGAACCTGTCTCACAATATCTCCAGTGGCAAACAACCAAAGAGGAAACGCAATTCTCGCTCAGCTTATTTTCGTAAGAAAGCGAAAATTGCTGTTCCAAAAGATCTGCCCATGAATATCATCACAGCAGCTAATGCTGGAGCTGAGTTCTCCTCTAATACTCAGTTATGTAGTGAGGGACAGGGAAAGAATTCATCTATTCCCCCCCTTAATACCACAGCAGGCGAGAACATTGATGTAGACGGGCTAACCAATAACAATAAAGAATTTATAGAGGTGGTTTGGGACACACTTAAAAAACTTCTGTCACCTCTGGACCTAAGACTATCAAGGATAGAAAATAAATGGAGAAGAGCATTATCGCGCTGGCCACTCTTGGGTTAAAAAGTCTGGAAAACCAGGGCATTATTGCAGCTGACCCAATGCCACAACTTACCGCACCCCAAATCAATCTAGCTCCCTCTTCAGTACCACCTACAATAAAACCTGTTCCCAAACCTAGGACAGTCACGGTGGAGCAAGCTCGCGTTAAACCAAAGGCTTCTCCACGAGGCTCCACACGTGACTTGCAACATCCTAAACATGAAACACCAATTAGACCGGTTCCTAGTGAAACCCAGGTCGCTCCAGTTAAAGATAACTTTAGAGGTGGCTATATTGACCTTCCTCCAGAGGCAAACGACTATGTTGTTGTCTTGACGGGTGTTCCAACGTTAGGTAATGGCCAATATGAAAATCACTGGTCACTTAAAAATAAAATAATGCACTGGTTAAATGTCAACAGACCAATCCCCAATGGCAGAAGAAGTAGGGTATTGATGGTTCGCAGAACTCCCTGGGTAGGGCCAACGCTGAAATCCTGTCCGGGGGACTGCATAGTAGTGACCTTCGAAGATCCACACACGGCGCATCACATCTGTAGTTGGCCCAGTAATGATGACTCTTTAGTCAAACCCAAGCTATTATCCTTTTTCTATCCTCCCCGACCTAGTTGTAACCAGGGGGACAATTGGACATTGGTCCAGCACCACCAACGGCCGAATAGGTCCCGGGGCCACATGGAGACCCTGCTGCATTGGAATGGCCTCTCTACCTATAATAGATTTGGTGGTTTAGAGGAGGTGGACTGACTCCCTGTGCAAGCAGCCAAGCAACCCCATAGGGTACTCTTAACTTCGCAAAGGCATCATTCTACTGGTTGTCCTGCCCCTGAATTTGTAACAAGCCGAGTAGGACGATCCAGCAACGCAAGGGTTGATGGGGTGATAATGTCATTGGACATAATAGCAAATTGTAACAGGGAAGATCGGCTTAACCCGCTCTGTGCGAACCCCCCTGCACCTACTCCTCTTGAACAGTCGGATCCTACCTGCCTTGCCTCCTATGTGACCTCCAATCTCAAGCAAATCGAGCCATTTATGAGGTCTTCAAAACCTGTGGGTGCGACTGTTTCTCTTATGTCCATGCCTACTGACCCCACTAAGGTCTTCCCACCAGCTGACTCTGTTTTAAAAATCCTATCCTGGAATGTGGCTGGTCTTGGTCGTAACTTTGACATCCCCGAATGGAACGACTTCCTGGAACCCTTTCACATCTGCCTCTTTCAGGAAACCTGGTGTTTGGAGCCAAGACACCGAGTGGGATTCTCCACCTTTTTTGTCCCTGCAGTCCAGGAACAAGGATCCAAAGGTCGCCCGTCAGGCGGTCTTATTATATGGATTAGTATTGCTCTGGGCTTCAGGGTTAAAGAAAGAAACACCCAATCTTCGGATCTCCAGTGGCTAACGATAACACACAAAGGGGGAAGAAATATGGAAGTCTTTAACATCTACCTGAGGGGCGCCAAAGGCGGTGCATCCCATCTACCATCCACAGGTTTAAACCGCAATCTGGCTGCCTGCGATGCAGATTCCCATATAATGCTTGCAGGGGATTTCAACTGCTGTTTCGAGCCCTTGGCCAGCGAAGATATTTTGGACACTTTTGAGGAGGACACCAGGAGAGGTATTCCTATTTTGAATCTTGACCCGATTCCTAAATGGTCGCAAAACGCAATAGAGATCAATGCCCTGTGCATGGAGCATAATTTGCGACCGACAAATGGCCGATCCAAATCTGACCATATGGGTGCTCACACTTATAACAGACAAGACCACACGTCTAGGATTGATTACATCATGCTTAATTACAACCTCTGGCAACACCACCTAGATATGGAGGTTATAGTGTCGGGTGATAGCGACCACAATCCCTTATCGCTATCTATTTCATCTCCTTGGCAGGCTGGAAGGCAAGGCCTAACCGGTCATAAGTGGAAATCCTCCCATGAATTAGTCCCCTCAAACTGTAGCAGGCGCTTAAAGTGGGCAAAAGTCTTAGCCGATGATACAAGGATGGCCCAAGCCGGGACAATTTTGGAAGAGGTGGAGCCCCGGATGATCACTTTAAGCCAAACCGACAACAAGATCCTACCTCTATTCACTGAGACTGTTCTGGCGCTGAGTGACTTATTTATTGTTCCCCAAACCACTCGAAGGGGTCTTTCGAAATCTTTGCCTAAACAGTCAGACAAGTGGTATACTCCAAAATGTTGTGAGGCTAAGAAGGAACTTGTTGTGACATTAAAGTCCAAAGATGCAGTTGCTATCAGGGCTGCTAGAAAATTTTACAAAAAAATCATAATAGAAGCTAAACAGATTTATGATTCTAACTTTTGGGGAGATCTAGTAGAGGCCAGTATTAGGAAGGATGCCAAGAGGTTTTGGGACCTATTAAGATCCAGGGAAAAGCCCATTGACCAGCAGCTAACTTGTAACATTACAGGGGGTGCTTGGTTCGACCACTTTTCGCAACTGTACTCTGCTCCCTCAGGCCCAGCCCAGGTAGCTTGCCCACCCATGGGTTTTACAACTAACCTCCCGTGCTATGACGGCCTATTTACCAACTTAGAAGTAGAAAGAGCAATCCAATGCATTGTCTCGAATAAAGCAGCGGGTCCTGACGGAATCCCAGGAGACCTAATTAAGAATTACCCATCTCCTTGGAGTAGATTAATTGCCTCGCTGTTGAATGAAGTGATGTTGGGTGGAGTCTTTCCTGACTCATGGAGGGGCGCTGAGGTCGTACCTATTTTTAAAAAAGGTTCTAGGGACGACCCAGCGAACTACCGTCCAATTAGTTTATTAGACTCTTCTCAAAAGGTAGCAGGGAAGGTAGTATTGGGCAGGATCATCGAGTGGGCAGACGAAAATCACATCCTGTCAGATCTACAAGCGGGCTTCAGAACAGGAACAGGCACAATCGAGCAGACGTTCCGCCTTCTAATGATCTATTGGAAAGTGGTGGTGCTGGGAGGGGGCAGTCTGTATTTAGTCTTCATTGACCTGCGGACTGCCTTCGACCTGGTACCACGCGCGCTTCTATGGAACGTCCTCGATGGGTTAGGCCTCCCCCCCTATTTGCTGTCGCTGCTTGTAAAATTTCACGATAGGAACTTTGCCCAAATCAGATGGGGTGCACAGGGAGAGAAAACATCTCGTATCCCCGTGGACAGAGGCGTCCGCCAGGGGTGTGTGCTTGCCCCCACTCTGTTTTCTCTTTATATTAACGGAGTGGTGGAGCATCTTCTACAACAACCATCAGATGCACCCACCCTGGCTGGAAGGAAGATCCCAACGCTTCTGTTCACGGATGATACTCTCCTAATTTCAAAATCACCGATGGGCATCCAATCGCTGCTTTCCAGCTTTCAAACCTTCTGTAATGAAAGGGGTTTGGCCATAAATATAGGCAAAACAAAGTTTTTAGTCCTTAACCCGCCAAAAAAATCTGTTTATCCCCCGGTCCTAGATTCTGTCCCACTTGATCGCGTGAAAGAATTCGATTACCTGGGTATACGCATCAGTGATACTATGAGCTGGAAGGCACACCACCAAAAAGTCTTCCTTACCCACAAAAGGGTGGCAGGTGCGCTGCTCAAGGAGCAGCGAGCATCATCACTAAAACCTATTGGGGCTCCTCTAGACATCTATAGGGCAAGGGTTGTAAGCGCGGCACTTTATGGTGCTGAGCTGTGGGGCACTCAAAGAGTTGACACTCTGGCCCACCTTGAGAACAACTTCCATAAAGACCTAATGGGTTGCCCCACAGCACGCCAACAATCCCATTGCTGATAGATGCAGGTACCCGGGCAATCTGCGACCAAGCAAAACTACGCCCACTCCTGTTATGGTCCAGAATCTGGAATGTGCAGGAATTAAGTAGTTACGCAGATGCCTTGAACGACATTTTGTCATTACCGGGTTCCCATAAGATCATCTGGCTTAGGGAGGTTAAAAAGCTGCTCTACAAATTAGGCCTAGGAGAGGCTTGGTCCAATAAATCTGCACCCACTAAACAACAGCTAAAGAAGGTTTACTGGGCATGGGTAGACAGTGAGAGGGCCCGAAGCACAAACCATTGTAAATCTGTAGTCCTGTTTGTCAGCCAAGGAGTTACCGTTAAGGGAACCTTACCTAGACACCATTCAGAACTCAAGGGACAGAGCACTATACATCAAGTTCAGGTTGGGGGTGCTTCCATTATGTGAGTTCACGTCCACTTGGAAACCGCCTGCCCAAACTGTACCCTACTGCCCCTTTTGTGACCTAAGGGTAGAGTCTGTGTCCCACATGTTGTTCGAATGTAGTGTCTATGTAGCCCCGAGACGTAGGTGGTTGAAGCCCCTTTGCAGAAGTCTGGGAACTCGCTCTCATTTGGAGGCCGTGCGTATTTTACGTACAGATGCTAGACCCTTCTTTTCCACTTGCATGGCAACATTTTTGGGTTGGGCTTGGCGTCTAAGAATTGCAAGAAAACTGTTAATCCAGTGAACGAGCCCACCCACCCAATATGCTGCTCTGGATATGAAATGTTTTATGCTGATGACTGTTGTTAAAAATGTTTTTTAAAGATATGTAAATGCTTTTATGATATGTTTTTATCGAATAAAGCTATTACTACTACTAAAGGGGTTATAAAAACATGCTCCAGAAGTACTTAAAGATCGTGTACGTGCTAGGATTCTAAACCCAAGAATAAAAAAAAAGTACAGGCCTGCTCCTGGGGATCCTGCCTACATTAAAGGACAGCTACCATTAGATTCCCTAGTTGTGTCAAATGCTAGAAAAAGAGCAAACTCACAAACATCAGGCGAAGCACCACCCCCTGATAAAGAATCTAAGGTGATTGATGCTTCAGGCAAAAGGATAGCTGCCCAGGCTAGCAATACATGGCATATAGCTAACACACAAGCCCTCCTTGCAAGAGACGACAGGGCTCACTATGATCAGTTAGAAGCACTCTTACAATATCTACCTGATCAATATAAAGCACAGGCAAACGACCTTATACAAGAAGGCAAGATAATTTCGAATGCCTCAATCAAATGTGCACTTGATGTAGCAGACACTGCATCTAAAGCTATAAACACTTAGACGTCATGCGTGGCTACGTTTTCCAGGATTTAAGCAGGAAGTGCAAACTACTTTCTTAAATCAGCCATTCAACCAACATCAATTGTTTGGACCAGAGGTAGACACAGCGCTTGAAAAAATGAAAAAGGACACTGACACAGCCAAATCTATATGAGTTTTGCAATCCACCCAATCTAGAGGCTCCTTTCGTTGCTCCTTTTATAGAGGAGGTTCCAAACAAGCTGGAGCAGACAATTCACCTTCCTTTAAATCTAATACATAAACATCCTCCAATAAAGGATATTTTAGAGGATGCTATAGAGGCAACAACAATAAGGGAAGAGGCCGAAGAAATAACAATAGTCGAACCTCTCCCACCACAAAACAGTGACTTTCCTCTGCTCCCCCAACAGCATTCCACTCCAGTAGGGGGCAGACTAACCCAGTTCCTACTTGTCTGGAATTCCATCACAACAGACAAGTGGGTAAGACAGATTATCCAGTATGGCTACTACCTCGAACTTACAGCTACCCCTCCACATATACCACCCAAGCAGCGTCCAATGTCTGCAGAACATCTTACGCTGCTCAAACAAGAAGTTCTATCACTTCTTCAGAAAAATGCAATAGAAATGGTTCCTTTACAATAGCAAGGAACAGAGGGTTACTCGCTGTATTTCCTAATACCCAAAAAGGACGGGACACTAAGACCAATTATCGACCTCAGGCCCCTCAATCGCTATATACACTCAGATTATTTTCATATGATCGCTTTACAACAAGTGCTCCCATTGCTGCAACAAGGCGACTTCCTTACAACACTAGATCTAAAGGACGCCTACTTCCACATTCCTATGCATCCTTCTCAGAGGAAGTATCTGAGGTTTGTACTGGAAGGACAACACTATCAGTTCAAAGTCCTTCCATTTGGGGTCACAACTGCACCAAGAGTGTTTACAAAGTGCCTAGCAGTAGTAGCAGCACATCTCAGAAGATAACACATCCATGTCTTCCCATATCTAGGCGATTGGCTCATAAAAGCCAAGTCATTCAATCAATGTGTCCCAACACACATCTCAAACAATTCAAACATTGCGCAACTTAGGGTTCACAATCAACTACACCAAGTCGCATCTTCAGACCTCTCATCTACATCAATACCTAGGGGCTACAATAAACATGTCTACAGCTCTAGCGTATCCCAGTCCAGCAAAGATACAGAGAATTCAAGCCTTAGTCACAAAGTTTCAACGTCAACACTCTCTCCCAACCAGAGTGTTCATGAGACTAATAGGCATGATGGCATCTTACATTTTTATTGTACCATATGCAAGACTGCAAATGCGTCCGTTACAAGAATGTTGAGCACAACAGTGGAACCAGGCTCAAGGACTATTTACAGACCTGGAGTTGGTGGACAGCCGCACACATCGCTCTCTGCAGTGGTGGAACACCAAAAACTTGGCAAAAGGGCGGCTGTTCCTCAAACCTGTTCCACAAATAGTACTTACAGCAGACGCATCTCTCACAGGATGGGGAGCCCATCTCCTACATCATACAACTCAAGGGAAATGGACCACTCAACAAAAAGTGCTCCATATCAACCACCTGGAGCTGCTAGCAATAATCTTAGCGCTCAAGACTTTCCAAGTACAAGGACAGAACAAAGCTGTCTTAATCCGGACGGACAACCTGACGTCCGTGTACTATATACAACAAGCATTTACAATGCAACGGTCTCGTCTTTGCAAAAGTTAGAGCTATTGATATTGTAAATGACAAACTTTTTATTTATGTGTTGGTTTTGAAAACAGATAAATAAATGGCATTGTCATTTACAATGCCAAAAGCTTAATCACTCGCAAATACGAGACCTATTGCATTTGCAATGCAATCACTCGCATATTTACGAGAGTTTGAGCTATTGACATTGCAAATGGCACTGCCTTTCATTTATGTGTTGCTTTAAAAAAAAAAAAAGCATTGTCATTTACAATGCCAATAGGTTAAACTCTCACAAATGCAAGACCTAGTGTAAACATGGGAAGGCCAGAACAAACAGCTCAAGGCCTGGGCCAGGGGTCAGCAGGTGACACTCTCTCCAGTGCCCCCAAGCTGTGCACTCGTTTCTGCCAGACAAGGGTGGCTGGGGAAAGGAGAGGGTGGGGTCGGGGGGCTGTTTTTCAATGTTCTCTTTCTATTCTTGTTTTCTGTTGGTAGATGCCCACATAACTGCTTTAGAGCATTGGTTTCAAGCCCGCCAAGTAACAGAAGGGATGTATTTAACTGAACATTATTTTTTTTAATGCTTCTACCCATAAAACAACGATTTATAAAAGGAAAGCCAACGAATGATAATCTAGACTCTGTGTTCGTTGTCGCAAACAAGCATTGGCAGTCTCAAGCTACCTTATTTTGCAAGCATATGACACAAAAAAAATATTAAAATAAACCCACACACAAAACGTTGGTACCTAAACCTTCACAGAACACGCGTTTATGAAAAGGTTTAAAACTTTCATTTTTAAGCAAAGCTTTCATCTGATTTGTAAATGAGACAAGGATAGATACATTGCCAGGCACTCCATTGCAAACAGCTACAATGTTACTGCACTTCCACACTCTTCATAACAGCAGCTTAACAAGCACTGCCAAAGTCAATATGTCTGGCTTTTGAGAAGCCATCTTTCAGGAAACTTATGGAAACACATTATTAAAAAGAAGGATTTCATGCATCTTTTGCAAAATAAAGATTACCTGCTGCAAAAAGGAAGGTAAAAAAAAACCTAATGAACGTGCGCAAGAGGAAATGGCAGTCATTCAGAGAGAAGAAAACCATCAGCTGGAGCGGCCCGACCAACCGTCCGCTGCGGTGAGACATGGTGGACGGAAGCAGAATATGAAGATCACGTGACAACACGAATGGGTGGAGAGGGCAGAACGAAAGCTCCTTTATACACACAGCAATATTTACCAGGATGTCTCTCAATAATTATTTTAACTACGAGCGTGGCAAGCACCTAAAGCGGAGTCTTGGCCAGACCTAAAGGGAGCGCAAGAAGTACCTAGAAACGCTGCGTATGCACAAAGGATAAAGAATGACACTTTTGTGTCCCAGAAGAGGCGGACGTTGTCCCTACATTTGGGCAGGCTTGGGGCGCCAAGATGGGACATGGTCTGAAAGAAGCACTGCATTACGAGTGGGGCTGCGGTCCTTCGTTTTGTAAATCGTGCATGCTTCTGTGACTGTCTCCAAGTCAGAGACTGACAATGCTATGTGAATGTGGTAGCTGTGATAACTCACTGTCAAAGAGAACAGAACCGCAGAGGAAGCTTAACTAGGAAGGTCGTCATACTGCACACAGAGGTTGAAAGCAAATGTGGACTTGTAAGTGTAGTTCCCTGAAGAAAGCTTTCCCAAAGTGTATTTGAGCACTCCAAGGAGAGGATTAATCCATTATGATTGATTACACACTGCAACCTTAACCATTGAAAGTACCAATTTGATAACGTGTATTTCTGCTTCGGACGTTAAACCGGTTGTATATTAAAGAAGCCTGCACTTTTACTGCGGTCTGGGAGGTACTGTTGGTGGGGGGCTTACAGTGCTGTTGCACATGCGATATAAGCATGCAATGCTGTTGTATTTTTGCCCCTACCCCTTCAGTGCCGTCGAACGGAGCTTGCCCTATAGCTGCCGCTACCCTTTGTACTGACTCCTGTGCAGTCCCAGTTTGGGTAGTGGGCGCTGTATTATGTGCACGGGCGACGCTAACACCTCTGTACCCAGTCGCGCCACATTAGACTCCTATGGCTCCACACATGTGCCGAGGCAGGTCATCCCCCTTCCATCTCTCGCCACCCAGCACTATATTTTGACTGCGGAGAAAGCAAAGATGCTGCCCAGATGCCCACAGGTCCCCGCCTGCCTGCCCCCACACTTCCGCAGGCTCGAGACGTGTCACTTGGCTAGCAAGAGGATTTCTGGGGCTGTCCCGGTGATGCGGTCGCCAGTAGCCTCCACGTGTTCTGGTCCAAAGCAGATGCGGCGAGAGTGAAAGTTTCTAAAGGGAGGTCTCACGTGCATGCTGGCATATGCCAGCTGCACAACAGGAAACAACAAGCTTCGACGCTTATCAGCGCCGCGCGCCTCTCTGCAGACTCCCCTGCATTCCAGAGAGGCGCGCGACGCGATCCGCTCTGCATGCAATGCTGTAGAGACAAGACCTGGCCGCGCGCACAACGTTATACTATGGGGAAAGGCTGCGCGCGGCCAGGTGTTGTCTCACTTCGGCGTTCTCAGACTGCTGAGACGCCGACTATAGTTCTCTGGCCAGAACGTGCTTTCAGCGCGTTACTAGCCGAGACCTAAAAACAGGGGGGGACACACTCTCTACAACTGTCCCAGCTTGCTCAGAACATTTGGAGGTGGGCCATTCCACAAAACATACATCTACTAGCAGAACACCTTCTAGGAGTTCACAATTAGAGGGCAGATCTGTTAAGTCGACAGACACAACAGATTCACAAATGGGAACTACATCCGCAAGTTCTTCTACCTTTCTTTCACAAGTGGGGTCATCCAAACATAGATCTGTTTGCCACACACAAAAACACAAAATGCCCAACCTTCGCCGCCAGGTTCCCACACCCGCTGTCCAAGGGCAATGCGATATGGATGAACTGGTCAGGTAGATTTGCGTACGCTTTTACGCCCATACCACTAATACCACTAATATTGCGCAAGCTACGACAACAGTCGCTCAAACTGATTTTAGTAGCTCCCACATGGGCACACCAACCGTGGTTCACAACACTGCTAGAACTATCCCTAGTTCCTCACCAAAGACTACGTCTGACACCATCCATGCTAACGCAGAACCATTGAAACATCAGATATCCAGATCCAAGCCAACTGAATCTGGCGATCTGGCTCCTGAAGTCTTAGAGTTTGGTTACCTTAACCTACCACCAGACTGTATGAATATCATTAAAGAAGCCAGGAGACCTACTACTAGAGCTTGCTATGCTGCTAAATGGAAAAAATGTGCCATTTACTGCAACAATAACCAAATTGATCCCCTAGATGCTTCCATCCAAAACATCATTTGCTATCTTCTACATTTACAAAGAAGTAACTTGGCATATTCATCTATACGCCTACATCTTGCAGCAATTGCAGCATACATACAAAATAGACAACATATGTCATTATTTAGAGTGCCTGCTAGTAAAGCATTTATGGAAAGATTAAAAAGAATCATTCTTCCCAGGTTACCACCCTCTCCAGTGTGGAACCTAAATATTGTTCTTACCAGGCTCATGGGACCTCTTTTGAACCTTTACACAAATGTGAACTGCAATTCCTCACATGGAAAACAGCTTTTCTTGTGGCTATTACCTCTCTTAGGAGAATGAGTGAGATTCAAGCTTTCACTATACAACAACCATTTTTATAATTACACCGTAATAAAGTGGTTCTGAGAACATATCCTAAATTCCTTCCAAAAGTAATTTAAACCAATCTGTAGAGTTGCCGGTGTTTTTCCAAAACCCAGACTCTGTGGCAGAAAGAGCTCTACACACCCAAGACGTTAAAAGAGCCCTTCTCTATTAGAACCAAATCATTTGTAGCTTTCTCTCCACCACATAAAGGCAACCCCATCTCTAAAGCTGGAGTTGCAAGGTGGCTATCAAAAAGCAAAGCGTACATTAACAATTCCTCCTAGAGCGCACTCCACATGCAACCTAGAAGCCTCTATGGCTTTCTTAGGGAACATTACCCATGAAGACATATGCAAGGCAGCGACATGGTCTACAACACATACTTTCACTAAACACTACTGTGTTGATGTGCAAGCCAAGCAGCAAGCTGCCATAGGCCAAACTGTCCTCAAAACTCTGTTTCAAACTACTGCAACAGATACAGGCGACCACCGCTAAGGGAGACACCGCTATTTAATCTATGCTTAGTGTGAGATCTGCAGCTCATATGCCTCGAATGGAAAATGCTACTTACCAGTATGCATCTGTTCTTGGCATCTAGAGCTGCAGAGTCTCACACGCCCACCCGCCTCCCCGGGACCTGTATCTGTTCCAGTTCCGTCTTAATTAGATATACACGCTTGGACATCTCTTTTTTCTTTCTACTAACTCCATCATTTCACATCATGGCGAAAAACAATCTAAGGATGGAGCCGATGCCCATGCGCACTATCGTCCAAAGGAGGAGTCACCTATCTTGTGACTACAAAGACTTCTTCCAAGATGACAACAACATACAATCATCCGAGCCCAACACCAGGTGGTGATCTAATGCTTAGTGTGAGACTCTACTTGCCAAAAACAGATGCATACTGGTAAGTAGCATTTTCCTTATACAGCGCACATATGCCCTAGGGTGTCTTGGTGCTATCTGAACCGGATCACAAACTGTAACGCCCTAATTATTAAAAAGCCATAATAATTATTGTATCATTTAGCCGCGTATGACTTGCCTGCATTGCAGTTTATGACAAAATATCTCAAGAGTGCACTGCATCACCACACATTAAATTCTTCATCTCACATTGTAAACTCAAAGCAATTCTTTTATGTTTTGTTTCTTCACTGTAGGTCTCTTTTATGTTTTAGTTAGAACTCTCATGGCCACCCTATTGTGCTATCCCTTTCTAGATCAGGACAGCCTAACCATTAAGTGGCTTCCCTGATCTCCCAAGACTGGGACTCCACTTCTTGTATGAAAGGTAGAATGCTGTGTGTAATACTGTGATTATTACTAGTATGACATTATTATCTGTTGCAAAATATGAAAGGGCTATGTACAATTCCTAAATAGCGAGTCGCAATCAATTTGCGGTCGCAAAACACTCGCTAATAACCACTCTCTTCAAGAGGGTGATAATGCTGTTGCAATTTGGAAGGGGTCCCCAGGAGATGACTTCCACTTTGTGACTGCCTCTAAAAATATTTTTTAAGGGCAGGCAGTGGTCCCAAGGACCACTACCTGCCCTTAAAAAATGAAACGAAAACTTTTCATTTTTTTTTTTTTTTTAATGCATCTCGTTTTCCTTTAAGAAAAACGGGCTGCTTTAAAAAAAAAACAGCTTTATTTAAAAGCAGTCCCAGACATGGTGGTCTGCTGAGCCCAGCTGGCCACCATACCTGGGAGGGCCTGTCATTCCCAATGGGCTCGCAAATCGCGAGAGGCTCATTAATATTAGTGAGCCTCGCAATTTGTGACCCCATTGGGAATCGCAAACAGTGTTAAACACACTGTTGTACATGGCATATTGCACCTTGCAAATTGCGACTCGCAAATGAGTCTCAATTTTGCGAAGCACAATTTGGTGGTCGTGCATCTGGCCCCTGAACTGGTATGGGTTTGTGCTGAAGCATCAACTTTTTGACCTTGGGAACTATTCCAACCACTAGGAAGCAATTTGAGCTGGGGCTGGGATCCTCAACCTGAGAGCATTAGGCACCGACAACATAGAAAATCTACTTCAGTAACAGGTGCCATATATACTGATTACAATAAACATATGTATATTTATATAACCTAGTTTTTTTTTTGTTGTCAAAGGCAAAAAACAATAAGATAACACAAGTCCTATGTTCATACTTTCAGGCGTGGTTACGTTTTTGGTTACCAAATTCCTACTGCAGGAAGGCTGGAAGAAGTAGCTTGTCAAGGCTTCAAATCTTTAAAGTGAGGTCCCACTGAAGCCCTTTTCTTCTCAGTAAAAAGCTTTCAGCAGAATCAGCCTGGAAATCTTGCCTCCTGAGACTGTGGCCTTCCTGGGCAGCCTCAGTATTTTGTCTCCATCCTCTGGAGGTGTAAGAATTATTAACTGCCAGATTTCCTCAACTCTATAGAAAATTCCTCTTGTCCTGTAGGTGCTAAAGGCAGGCTGTCAGTCACCAGGTCTCATCCAGCCAGGGTTCGTGCAGGGCTCATCCTGTCTTCAATAGTCAGCTAGCCCTTCTTGGAATCAGAAGCCCTCTTTGTGTCCTTGCAATAATAGGTGAGCCAATTAATCCTTGAAGACCTGTTCCAGTCCCTGGTTTCCAGCAGAAGTCAGGAATACTTGGCCCACTTTTCTTCTTCCTTTTATATGGGTGTTTCTGCTTGCCCTGCGGGGTTCCGCAGGGATCCTCTCCCAGCCCCACTCTATTTAATATATATGTCACTGATCTGGTTCCTCTGGTCGAATCCTTTGAGTTCTCTCTTAAATCCTATGCGGATGATACGCAAATTGTGTTATCAGCCTCCAACGATGCCAAACACAAGTGTCTTCGCATCCACGATTGCATGAAATCTATCTATGGCTGGATGAACAAACACTGCCTTAAGCTTAATGCTGGAAAAACCGAGGTGATTTTACTCAGCAATAATCCCAACTTCTGGACTGCTCCTTGCTGGCCAGCTGTCATGGGCCCCCTTCCTGCTCCCACCAGGAAAACCAAGAGTTTAGGTGTCTTGATTGACAATCGTTTACTCCTAGGCAATTAAATCAATGCGTTGGTCTCCTCTTCTAATAATACCTTGAGAACTCTTAAAAAAAATATTAATCCTTCTGCCTATCTCAGTCAGGAAATCATTTTTTTCCACTCTGGTATTGTCCAAGATCAACTACTGCAAAGGCCTCTACATTAACCTACAAGCTCAATATCTGAACAAATTGCAAATTCTTCAAAATTCAGCAGCCAGACTTATATTGGATTTGCCTAGGCACCACTCTGTTTCTTCTGCTCTTAAGAATCTTCACTGGCTTCGAGTCAAAAACAAAATCAAGTTTAAGGCTCTCTGTCTGACATATGCAGCCCTCCACGACTCAGGACCTTCCTTTCTGAAGAAAGCCTTATCATGGTACTTTCTAACAAGAAACCGAAGATCAGCAGGCTCCTTCAGAATAAATCCCATCTGATTAAAAAAAGATCTAAATGGGGTGGTAGCAGCTTTGCAGTCAGAGCAGCCACATCCTGGAATTGCCTTCCACTGAATCTTAGGTCAGCTCCTTCCCTGCCCCAGTTAAGGAAACTTTTGAAAACTTGGCTCTTCAATCAGTAGGTCGTCTCTTCTGCATATCGTTGCTTATAAATTCAGCGCAAAGACACCTTTGGGTATACGCTGCGCTTTAAAAATGGCTTAACATAACATAACGTTGAGTCCAATTTTTTCATGTCTAGTGTTCCTAGGTCCAGAAGTATTCAGAGCAGATGGTGGTGAGGTGCCAGATGAATCCTTAGCATTAGCCAGTGTTAGGATCACTGGTTACAGTTCTTTTTTGTAATCTCAAACGAAGATCTGTAAAAGCTTTGCTTTGTGTTGTCAGCTCTGACTGTGCTCCTCCCAAACAGCTGATCATTGTTAAGCGGCCACTGTGACCACCACGTCTGCTTACCTGTTGCTTGAGGCCGAGCCATTCTGCTGAAGAGGAAGATCACTAACAGCCAGCCAGGGATGCATATGAGTCTCTGGAGTGGGGCTATGAGTCTGATCATTCAATATCAGTTTTCCACTAGACAGCACAAAGTACAATTTTATAAAGCTGCTTTTCCACTGAAGTTATCAAAAATATAAGTGCACCATTAAATTACATTTGATTTTTAAATTAAATAGAAAATAACTTGTAATGACCACACTAGAATTTTCCCAACCCAAGAAATGAAAAAAGTTATTTTTATTTATGACAACGCCTGTTAATGGATAATTTAGATTTACTTACATAGTGACAAATAAAGTTTTACAAATGTTCACTGTGAAGGCTGTTATCAAATATCGAACATGGCCCACTTTTATACATTAGGCACCCAGCCCTATGAGCTTACTGGGCACGCTCTACAGATGACTTGCTAATCTGTAAAAGTATTTTTCTACTTGGCAAAGTCAATTTTCTATGTCATGTGTCACTGCAATTCTTTTAAACAGTAGCCCAGATGGAACATAAGTGCGCAGTTTGGTGCATACATTTTTTTTTGTCACTGCAGCCAAGATATGACATTTACAGGCATATGCATCAACATTCGGTAATACACGTCGGTAATAGCGAAAAATAACGAATCGCAATTAAGGACATGCAAACCGCGATGCATCAAACAAATCGGTAAAAGTTACCGAATCAGTAAAAATCGCTATTAAATAGCGAAAGTTCACCCGCTTGAGTAGCAAATACCGAGTTAGCTAATACCGAATCGGTATTAGTGAATCCGGAACTAGCGATTTCGGTAATAGCGAAAACGGGCAAATTACGCGACGCTTCGGATGCGGGCCGATGACATCACAACCAGGAAGTAGGACAGCCACGCTGCATTCTGTGTTCGGAGTTGCACTGAGGAGGAGGCAGAGCACAGGAGCTGAGGACTAAGAGTGAACCTGTAGCAAGCAGGACAAGGCAAGCAGGATAAGATGGAGAAGGAGGCCCCCCAGCAGGGAAAGGACACACTCCGAAAGCGCAAAAGGAAGTTTTCTGATAAGGAGCTGGAAATCCTCATCGAGTGTGTGACCAGAAATAATGATAGACTGTTTGGCAAATTGTCCCTGAAGGTGCCAGAGGCAGAAAAGCGCAAGATGTGGCTGCGCATCAAGGACAAGGTAAATGCCTGCGGAGTCACCCACCGCAGCATCGACGACCTAAAAAAACGGTGGTATGACCTAAGGAAGAGGGCCAAGGAGAAGATTGCGCAGAGGGTCAAGGATGCTGATGGCACAGGAGGGGGCACATCCAACGTGACGCCAAACACTGTCCTGGAGGATCTAGTGGAGTCCACCATAGAACGGGAAGCTGTTGTGGGGGTCACACGTCTGGACATCTCTGGTGCTGCGGAAGGAGGACAAGGTAAGAAGCATGGCAGCGTAACAATGCAGCGTGTAGTAAGTCCCTGCCCAATCCCCCATGCCAGACCCAGTGCCCATGTAGTGTTGCCCTAAACACATACCCTCACCAAAGTGTTGCACCATGGGAGTTGTAGTCCATACATGAAAGGGTGCATGCCAGAGCACAGAGATTAATACAGCAGCTAAGGGCCAATTGTCAGACTGAAAATGTTATTTATTGTGAGATGCCACTGCTATTTCCACATAATATACCATGATTATAACTATGCACTGTTTCACACACAGATGCATTCCCCTACGATTCAGACAACAGTGCCCGCCTCGTCATCTCTGAGACGCCAGTGTTGTCAGAAGCCGAGTGCTCACATAGAGCTGAAGACATGTCCTCCCCTTCACCACCACGGCGGTCGACACCTCCACCATCCCTGCAGTCCAAGGCACCACCACCAGCACCAACCTCGCAGTCCAAGACACCACCACCACCAACACCAACCTCGCAGTCCAAGACACCACCACCACCAACCTCGCAGTCCAAGACACCACCACCACCAACACAACCACCACCAGTGCGGGCCACTCCCCAGAGCTGATGTTCCCTCCCTGCCCCTGATGGAATCTGATCACAGTTCAGCACCCCCAAATGTTCCACGCCAGGCTGTCGTCACTCCAACCAGCCAAACATCATCACGACAGCGCATCAGGCAGAGGGCTATGACCCCGGCTCGTGGTGCTGCAAGACCAGTCGATCTGTCGGAGGGTACGGAGTTGTGGAGACCCGGATGCTGCGTGTCCAGCGCCTGCAGGGGAGACACATGGGTGCCATGAAACTCTCCATGACCAAGCTATGCAGTAAACTTAGCAAGATGACAGACGCTATGCGTGAGCACACCACTGCCGTAGCTGCCGGCAACAATGACATAAAGCTGTGCCTGCAAGAACTCACACGTGCCGTAGTGGCAGGCCAACAGAGTGAGTGGCGTCGCCACAGGCAGATCATGCTGGCAGTGACTTCAACCAACAAGGCCATCGATAAGCTCTGCAACGGCACGGCTGTGCTGTCCCGCAGGTCCGTGTCCCTGCAAGTGGACCTAGGTCATTACTGTGGGGATGTGGCAAAGGCCCTTGAGAGGGTGACCACCGCAGTGGAGCAAATGCAGCCTGGGTCAGCCAGTGTCAGCATGCTGGGGGCGGAAGAGGGTAGTGAGGCAGCCTCCAGTGTCAGCAGCGTCTCCCTATCGGACACCAGCGGGAGGAGGCGCAGTGGCCGCAATGCAACTGCCACAGACTCCCATCGAGTAGAAGCCGAGGAGTCACAGGACAAGAGACTGGGGGTACGCGGCAAACGCAAGTGAACATGTGACTAAGTTACACTGTCCTTGGTGACGTAACCATGGCCAGACTTAAGTGCCGCACGCATCACCCGTTCTGAGGACGTGCAATTTAAGTTTGACTTTAACTGCAGCAGCAGCATGTTTTTGTTTTGTTTCTCTGCACCACTCAGGTGTCCATGCCCATTAAACCCTTGCAAATCGAGCCCTGTTGTCAAGTCTCTCTCTTACCTGTCTCAGAAATGATTCCGTGTGATGTATGTCCACCTCCGTTGCCCTTCAGCTGTGTTGGGCACATGCGCCTGTCGGTGTTGGGGGGGTGGTTGCTGTGCACGCAGTTCATCCTCTCCATCCACCTCTATGGGTATCCCCCTGCGTGTGGCGATGTTGTGCAGGATGGCGCACACAGCAATGATCTGGCAGCAGGTCACTGGGTCGTACTGCAAGGCACCTCCAGTCTTGTGCAGTATACGGAAGTGGCTCTTGAAGATGCCGAATGTACGCTCAACCACATTCCTTGTGCTGATGTGTGCTCTGTTGTAGCGCTGCTCTTGTGGTGTCGCTGGGTTCAGGTAGGGAGTGAGTAGATATTCACGCAATGCGTATGCGCTGTCACCTGCAGGATGGGGAGAGAATGGACATCAGCATGATTGAACATATACATGTGGGGATGGAGTGGGTGGAGAGTACGATGATGCATCAATATGTACCTAGTAGGTGTCCCTCTCCAAATTCACCGTTGATCAGGCGCCTGTGGAGGCCACAGTGACGGAATATATAAGCGTCGTGTGTGCTCCCGGGGAATTGGGCTACAAGGTCCGTAATGATGTACTTGGCATTGCACACCACCTGCACATTTATAGAGTGATATGACTTCCGGTTGCGGAAAATGTATTCGGTGGCTGATGGAGGACAGATGGGGACATGCGTGCAGTCAACACACCCTATGACATGGGGGAATTGTGCCACCTGGTAGAATTCCCGTTTGGTGCGGGTCAGCTGCTGGGGGGTTGTGGGGAAGGTGATGTGGCGATTAATTAATGTCAGCATGGCCTCTAGGAACCGGTGGAAGAAGCGTGATAAAGCGCTTTGCGACACGCCTCCAGTTTCAGCTATTACCCCCTGGAAGCTTCCAGACGCAAGCAGGTGCAGGCAGCATAGGACCTGCACATGGGCTGGTATGGCGTGGGTCCTACGGGTCTCGTGCTGCAGTAATGGTACCAGGTCTGCTATTAGGCGCATTATCATGGCACGGTTCAGTCTATACTTGTCGTACACCTGTTCCTCGGTCTGCCCCAGCAAAGTGATGCGCATCCTGAAGATCCTGTCCTGGATCATCCTCCTGCGCTGGCCCTGGGCGTTGATCCTCCTCCTCCTAGCAAGCACGTACAGGGCAGCCATTTTGGAAGACATGTTGGGTTTCCCAGGGCTTTTTTGAAGGGTTACTGATTGAGAGCACCTGCAGTAGGGGGTTGTAATTTTTTTTTCTGTCCTTCCGTTTACTTTACCTCCTGATTGTGATTCCCCTTAATTTGCTCATGCTAAATAGCGATTTTTGGGTTTTTCTGTATTAGCGAATTTTCATGCATACCATTGCGATTCGTTATTACCGATTCGGTATTTCCGATGGCCGCTTTGGGGGTCGGTAATTCCGATTGTCTGTTTTGCGATTCGGTATTTTACCGCGGGGGGTTATTGGCGATTCTTTATTTTTTAGCGATTCATTGTTTGATGCATAGCATTTTCTGGTTTTGCGTTCGGTAGCGGCCTGTTTTACCGATTCGCAGTTTTACCGGGAGGTATTTCCGTTGATGCATCTGCCAGTAAATGTTCATACCACTAAAATAACCCAATTGGGTCAAGCCAATTTTGCAGGCAAAATGTATCTCCCTTAGGAGATTGAGAGTCACTTAAAGGCCTATGACAATGAAGAATGAAAACTAGACTCCTTGGGGCAGTTGAAAAAACACGGAGGCCGAGGAAAGGCGCTGAGCTGGCTTAAATAGTCATGATTCCACTCATATTTTCTTCCTTATTCCACTCAACCCCCTGGCACTAGGAACATTCCCTCTTCCCCAAGCATTTTCAGTATTTGAAAAAAGCAAATGTAGAAATTGAGGCTGATGCCCTCATTGCTGGTGACCTAGACCTTGGAGACGCCAAAGGGCTGCTCAGGTGAATGTTTGTCAGAGCAGCTCCAAATGTAGAAAGTCTTTTCATGATGTCTCTTATTTCCCATTCCCTTCTTCCTCACCATATTACTCTGTGATGTGTATCTACTTTGAAAAAATATCCTGAGCCTATTTTAGCCTTTTAATGTCAGTGTTGCTTTTTTCTTAATAGGTTCTGGGATTTAGTGTGCCCTGAGAGATCGTACATTGTTGCTGGTACTGGAAACCACTCCTCACCAGTATCATACTACAAAAAGATCATTGATGGCACAGAGGTTGTCCAGGTAACTTGTTATCATTTCTTCTCTTGCAGCAATGCATGTCTAACACTTAAGACTAAGAGAGGCTTTATGCTTTGTTAGTACAATCCAGGTTTTAGTACTTTTTGTAGAACTAACTCGAAATTGCATGTTAAATTTGTGCATTGTTTAAGCTTTCAGAGTTCTTACTAGGAAGGCTACAGGTGACATCCATGAACCTCCCTGAGAAGGCCTTTCTTATGCCAATTGTTACGACTTGTGAGGGGGTATTTGCTCCTTTTTATTTTATCTCCCCCCGAACCAACCTACACATCTCGATAGGGCAAGCCACACAGGGAGAAGTGTGAGCATCATTCTAGCAGAAACCACTTGATTGCTGTATCACGAGTTGTATCTAGGGAGAGACTTTGTTTTCCTGTTTAAATCATTTGTTCTTTGTTCTTGTGCTCCTTGTAAATAATATAGCCTACTTCACCTCAGCTATCTTTAAGTCCCCCAGACGTTTTCATTGCGCTATTACTTTATTTAGAACATATTGAGTTGAACTAAACATCTGCATCCATCAATTCTAAGACTGCTTTGAGAGAAAATTTTAAAATGTACTTCAGCTACCATAAAGTAGTGTAGGAAATATTGTAGTTTGAATTTTTGGTACAACAAGAGAAGATTATGTTTCAACAAACAAAAACTGCAATAATGCCCTACATATACTCATATGGTCAGAGAGCTAGAAGGAGCTCCTTTTGTGGAGAACCTGTTAGTCAATTTTAAGAAACATGTAGTAGGTCGCTATAAAGAGAATAATGAGATTCTTGCTTGTTTTAAAGATATTAAATCAAATTGCAGGGGTATTGGGAAGGGGGACGTCAAGATTTGCTGTGAGACAACTACGAAAATGGAAGCACGCTCGATTCAAAACAAAAAAATGTTTAAGAAGTATTGTCCGGGTAACATGGGCAAAACATTTAAAAGAAGCCTGGGAGGTTGGGATCAAAAAGTATAGCGATTGGGGTAGAACTCCTATCAAGATAATGGCATGTCTAATGATCAGTATTATAGTCAGCTTTGTTGTAGGGTGATATCAATTAAATAAAAAATGTGATGGATGGAAGTGCTTGAGTAACTCTGAATCACTGTCTCACTAAGGTCATTTGAATAGCTGTTAATGGCATGGTATGCCAGCTGTAGTTCCCCAGTAGACTGTAGATGTATGTTGCACCTTGGTAACAAGACCCAGTTAGACGGAGAATTGTCTGGTCTTGCTTGTGTTCCAGCCTGGGGGAGATAACATTTAACAGATCAGACTGTAGGGCCCATTTTATTGTTGGTTTGTAAAGGTTGCAGGTGGGAGATCCTTCCGCAGAAAATGTGTGCTACTTGGAAAAAAAATAACAGAGCACTTGATCATTAGTTCAGAAAATATTTTGTGCTGGAGGCTAGGCGACAATGGAAAGCATCACATTGGGTAAATCTATTCAACTGAGAACCACTTCATAGTATGGTGCACTGACTATGAAGAGTATTTCCAGCGTTTTTGTTTTTTTCCAGTGTCGTCATTAAATCCCCTTCAGATCCCTCCACTAGCCGGATATTAACAGAGCAAGTCCAAGAACTTATCTTTTGTGCCCAATAAACATCAGCATCTCAGACACCTTTTCAGTATGGTTTTTGTACCAATAATATATCAAAAATAAAGATGAATTGCAAAAATCATTTTCTGTTTTCAATTGGAGGTCGCATATATGAATAGTGTCTCTTCTTTAAGGTGGTTCCACTTTAAGGTCACAAGCCCAGTTACCACAAAGCTGCATAGCAGCGCAGTACCTCACTTCTACTTTCCACTGGGCCTGAGTAGAACCCTGAACACTGAGGCTGTTCACTAGACATTCTTCTTCACTTGGAGGTTTGTTTTTGATGCATTTTTCCTTAGGTCCTTCTTTGTTTGAACATTAAGAGAAGGTGTATCTCTTCTCATACTGAAAAGACACCCTAGTTTAAAAACCAAAACTTGTGGAAGGTAGAAAGATTGCAGGTACAATCAGTATGTAAGATGTATTTTTTTCCTGTCGGAACACTGTGATGTGGGCAGACACTGCAGGGGGATATGTGTTAGAGAACTTTGAAAGAAAGAAAATTAGGCTCTGGCAGACCTAAATTGGCCTCCTTTCTCTTGGAACGGACATTGCTTCTGGCAGCTACTTGGTGGGTGCCTTGGGCGAAACCATTAAAAGGAAGTGAGAAAAACTAACTGAAAACTGATTCATATCCTTCGTCAGTTTCCTCCGAGACTTCCTTTGATACCCGGCATGGTCCCTCTGAGGTGGAAACCTAAGCCATCATCTTGTTCCGGTTTCAATGTTGAGGAGGATGCCTTCTGCATCAATGGATTCTTCAACATCACTTTCAAAGCTGCTCAAAGTCAATAAGATGCATGATGCTGAATACAACAATTTCATTATACTCTCACTTTGAGCTCCAGTACCTCCTGCTATCATATGTGACACTCTTGAGTAACAGACGTTTGACCTACCTGCCCTAGTGCTCTTCCCAATTTACTGGGCAGATGCCTGATCCCAGACAAAACCGAAAACACATGCCTTAACCAACCTCAGCCCCCAGGTTATCTTAGGAGTAGGTCATTCACTCACAGCAGCTCTTGGTTCAATCTCTAATTCACATTTTGATGATCAGCAATCCTTCTCTCCGACAAACAGTGTTACGCTATCCACATTTTGTCAGTAGGTTTTCAGATCAGGAAGCCAGCACACTCAATATTTTATCTATTTGTTCAAACACCAGTCGCTTTAACTTACGGTTGCACTTAAAAAGAACAAGTACTGATATCAGGTACACCATAGACCATTCCTCTTCACAAAGACTGCATTTAAGAAACAAAAGGTCTATTAAGTGCTCCAGCCATGCTTGGCTCAAGCTGTTGAGCGGTAAGGCATATATAGCTGAACACTTTGTGAGTAGTTGGGAAACCTGAAGCACCCCCTTCCATCAGACACAAGGTGCTAAAGTTGTTGGTAGAGGGACATGTGTTCTCTCAGCCTGCGAGGAGGGCTTCAGCAGACCTGCAGTGAGAGGAAAAGTCGTCTTTATATATTCAGAAGACCAAATCGCCTACTGAACTATTCAAAGTGATCCATCTGCTATTCGCTCTGCCTGCCCTATTATACAACAATAGCTCGCAGGATTTTTGTGCTAGGATGGCCAAATTCTTCCACGCTATAATTTGTGAGATCCACTCCTCTCTGGAAAACCTCAACTTTGAACTCCCTAGCAAGGCCCAAAAGAATAATTCTCCACTTCATAGTGCTCCCAATATTGAAAAGAGAGATACTGGCCTGGCTGCCTTCCTCCCTCTGTTTTATGTACAGACCGATCAGCTCCTAGGAGAAACTACACCGGGCTCCCCACTGGACCCATGCTCCCCGAAGCTTATGAAGCTCGTAAGGGAACTTATTTTTCCCATGTAAGGGCAGGTCTTAATAGGGTCATTTCCTCTGGATGCTACCCTTCTAGCTGGAAAACAACCATGGTTAAGCCTCTCTTAAAGAAGACAAACTTAGACCCATCGAAACCTAAAAACTATCGGCCCGTTACCTTGCTACCTGTTCCCATAAAGATCTTGGAGAAACATAGAAACATTTAAACACTCAGTTAAGCACCTTCTTGGAGCAACAGCACCTGCTCGACTCCTCTCTATATGGTTTCAGGAGTGGCCACGGCCCTGATACTGCGTTAATAGCAGCAGTAAACAACATACGCACCCACGTAGATGCCGGGTACACCTCTTTGCTGATACTGCTGGACCTATCTGCGGCCTTCAATACCATCTTCTCAACAAGGCTGACTGTCCGTTTCAGGGAAATTGGGGTATCAGACTCCGCCTTGGAGCTCCTGGCCTCATTTCTGACAGACAGATCACAGAAGGTAAAGATGTACCAATTTTACTCTGATCTCATATCTACTTTCTGTGGAGTCCCACAGGGCTCTTCTCTGAGTCCCACCTTGTTTGATATATATGTTTCCCCACTGGCTAAGGAGATTAGATCCTTTGGGTTGGATGTATTATCCTTTGCTGATATCACAAAAATAATCATGTCCATAACAAAAAATATAGAGGCCTCTGAAACTAATTTTAACAGCTGCATGCAGGATGTTGCTTTCAGGATGGCAAACAGCTTTCTCAACAAAATATATGGACTTACTCATGGTGGCCAGAAAGGCTTGAATCATGTCCTTGCCCTGTTGCCTCGGCAAAGAATCTCGGTGTCATAGTTGACAATGTGCTATCTTTTGATCTACAGGTCAACAGAACTGTTTCATCTTGTTTCTGGGTTATTAGGACCTTGAGGAAGATCTTCCCATTTCTTTCTCTCTCGTGACGAAAACATGCAGCTGTTGCCCTGATTCTGGCCAGATTGGACCATAGAAATGATCTTTATCTGGACATTAACAAGGGATCTATTCATAAGCTGGAGCTTGTCTGGAATGCCTCAGCAAGACTGATTTTGGACAATCCCAAATTTCATTCGATCTCCGCTGCTATTCAAAAACTGCATTGGCTTGCGACCGAGAAGCGAATATTGTTTAAGTCTCTATGTATTGTTCCTAGGGCACTTCATAATGTACGTCCAGAAGGAATCAAACACCTCTGCCAATGATACATCCCTCCTAGACAGTTGAGATCGGCCAACAAAAATTGTCTGGTTGTGCCCAGATTTAGGAGGGTAAGGTGGGGAGGAAGAGCCTTTGCTGTAGCTGCATCTAAAGTCTGGAGCACCCAACCTACATCAATCTCCTGTCTTGAATTACACCCTCTCTTCTGCAATTTTTTAAAGACCTTGCTCTTTGCCCTCTGATTTCTTGAGAGGACAAAAACCTCCTTCCTCCTACCGGTGTTTCCGCTCTTAGCGCCTTGACGCCTTTGGGCATTTGTTTGCGCTCTACAAGTTGATCATTCATTTATTCATTCATTCAGAGGTATTTCATGTGATTTTCTTAACACTTCAAGCACATCAAATGTAATAGATTTTTGGAGCACAATAAATAAGTATAAAAATTCAGCCAAACACACTGTGGTTGGTACAATTGGGGCAAATAATCATTTCTTTAAACCACTTGAGGATAAGACGCCAAGCACAACAAAGCTATCAAAAGGGTAACACCCACCATAAGAGTCCAGTGAGTGACCTATTGCACCTTATTCATTTACAGTATGAAATGTCCGTCATGTGCAGTGATGGGTCACTGGAACAAGTACTAAATGTAAAACAAAAAGACAGGTTTCCATGAGAATGACAGTTTTGTAAGTTTATGATATGTTCTGTAAATGGGATTTGTAAATAGTTTATTTATAAGATAAGTTCTGTATGCTGGTCTTGCAAATAAATATGTCCCACCATTCAGAAAGGGGATTGGATTCCCTGTGAACAGTTGATTTCCAGGTTCCTGCTTTTACATTTCAGTATGGCAGTCACACAAAGATTTTCTTGAGAATGCATACCTGGGGCTTGTGCATGCTGTTTGAGTTCATTCTTTCTTCCTGAAATCAGGCCCAAGGGGCTACTCCAAGTTCAAGGCAATCCTAACTGCTCATTTTAGGAAGCAATGCTAGATAAATATCTGCTAACGTGAAAATGCTCTAGTTGAAACTGTACAGAAATATTTCAGGTGCACAGCTCAACTTCTCCACCAGCTTGGACTCGGTGACATGGGCGAAAGCTTCTCTGACCCCTTCAAAGAAAGAGTCATTTTTAAGACCCACTCTGGACATAGAAGCATTAAAGTTCTTTTAACTATGATTAGTAGGAGACACTGCTTCCACAATAATAATAATAATCTGGGAATTAAAAAAGTTCAGTAAATACTGGGCACCAGGGCTTCCTGCATCTTCCACATTCCCTGATCACCATGAAACCGCTGAAGGAATGGATCGATGTGCAGTGGCTTCGAGCCTCAAGAGCATGGATCACATGAATGTAATGATGCAGTGATAAAAGTGTGCAAGTCAAAAAGTTAGCAAACGTTTCTAATCCTACTTCAGAAAGGGACTTTCTTACTTTTTTGAAGAAAAACATTGACATTTTGTCTAAGCACCAACGCAAAATGGGACTTTGTCCCTTTTTGAGAAGAAAAACACTCCCTCCGTAGGTCGCTACTGAAACTGTAGTCACCGCTATGGAACCAAGGCTGGATAGCTGAAACAGGTTGGTCCTGGTAGTCCTTGGAGCTCTGGAGAATTTTTTTGGAAAACCTTTATTAATACTTCAACCAGTTACAAGTATGGGCCTACAACCACCAGGGCTGGCCGCTAATCAATGTCATCGCAACAAAGCAATTAGAACCAGACTCGGCCTCCCGGGAGGCGAATATAGCATAACTTCAATTAAAACTGGCAGCAGATCATACTATACGAATACCAGGATACTAAAGGCTCCATTTTATAATATAAAGATAGAAGGATCAGGTGCCATACAATATCACAAAGGCGCATAAAGGGCGGGCAAAACAATAGGAGGTCCACAATTAGTTCGATCTCATTCAATACAGTGGTGCTAAGGCATACAATTCAGGATAAACAAGCATACAATTACTGTTCGCACCAGTTAAGCGCCCGCCCGATGGTACTAAGGTACCGTGAAAGTATAGGCACAGATAAAAAGTCGACAGTTGACAAAAGAATAGACCCACTACGCTGACCCGAAAAAGGAAGAAACAAAAGAAAAAGCGAGGAAAGATAAGAAGAAAAAAGGCCATAGAAACAAATGGTAAAAACAAAAGTCCCCTGCCGCTCTCTCCGGTCCGCTGTTGTTCAACTAGGACCCGGCTAGACCAACACTTGAGACCCCGGCTTCCAGACTGGGTTAGGCCTCAAATCCTCGACATTACTCCACTCCATGATGTCGGAAAAATCTCGGGATTGCTCCATCAGACTGCAGAGTAGTTCATGCACCCGGATATGGGGCGGGAAATCAGGATAGACGACAGGATCTTTGAGCGAAAGACGGAGGTCGGCGGAGCCGGGAGGCTATGCGGCCATCTTGCTTGCTGTCGTAGCTCCTCCCCCGCTCTGGAGAATTTTTGCTGAAAATATTCTAAGTCCCAAACCAGAACAGAATTTTGTCTTTTTTGGGAGGTGCGGAGGAAGCTGAAATTCAGTCTGACATTAAGGATTTGCCGGTTGGATACTCCTTAAGGTGGATTTAGCTGAAGCTCTGAAGGACTGGTTTTCAAACTTTCTTCTGGTGCCTAAACAATCACAGGAGATACTTCTGAGGCACCCAGGTCCTCAAGATAAAGCATTTAAAGGCACTTGGCTTGTCGGATGGAGCCCACCAGCAGGGTCCATTAGGCCTCTTGCAGTTTGTTGTGTTGCAGTAGGAACACAGGAGGTCAGTCAGTAGACCCTTTGAGCCCACTTTTCTGTCCTTGGTGCAGGTACTGCCCTACAGGTTTCCTCACATGATACCAGCTAGTGGTTGGGGTTGACTCTTGGCCCTTCCCTAACCAATGGGGTAAAAGATCCAGAGGGTATCCCTATCCACAAATATAGAAGTTCCTGTTTGGTCTACTGCAAACTGTCCCACAGTGCACCTTATTCTCAAAGTCCAAGATAGGGAAACAGTTCTCTCCTTATGAACAGCGTGTATGCCAACCAAGGGGCATGGCCAGGGAAATGGGCAGTTCTTTTCTCTGTGGTCACCTAAACCCTGTTCTGGGGTAGCTTTCCTCCAACTAGATTTGATGCCAGCCTGACTATGAGGACAAAGGCTGAGACTTTACAGGTGTCACCTGACGTTTACTTGTGACAAGGTCCCCTCTGAAGTTCACTATGTACCTGGGCCATTTCAGCTGGTCTTCCTGCCAGTGGAAGAAAACACCTCCCCACTCCCAGGTCATTGTTTCTGCGCCAGGAGCAAATTTCACACATTATTATTGACAATTGCTGGAAAGCTAATGTAAATTAGCTTCCAGGATCTTCAGTCACTGAGAAGGTGACTTTCTAAAGGTTACTTTCCTATTTACCTATAATAAATCCAAATTCACTAATGAAAAGGGCTTTAAATAAATATTAAACAGAATGGTTCAATATGGTTTAATCAGTTTTCTAGTGGTCCAAAACACGAAATATATTTTTTAAATATTTTAATATCTACTATAGTGTTCGTTATCGGACAGCCAGGGCCTGCCACCATGAACATAGCTTCTGGGGCTTTGTCACTGTTGGGACATGGTAACTTTACATTTCCACATGTCCAACGTTTACATACCATGCACCCTGCCTTGTGGGCTACTAGCCTGCATAGGGCGTGATGTAAGAATGTTTAAATGGGAGGTTTTGTATTATCAAAAAGGGTTATTTTGAAAATCAAGCTACACTGGTAGACCTGAGTCCATGTTTCCATTCCACACTACTGGTCAACAAAGTAAGTGCTGTAGTCCACAGATGGCATTTAGCATTCCATTCCAGGGATGTATTTCTGTACCATAAACTATGGCTCTATAGGAAAGTTAAATATGCCAATCAGGGATTCAACAATTTGTACTTGTTTTTGAGGTCAGAGCACATACACTACGCACTGGACAGCAGTTCCCCTATGTACAGAGTCTAAGAACAAGGAATTAAATTCAGCAAAAAAATGGGGGTGCCCATGCAAAAAGGGGCATTTTCTTACAGTGGAGCGAGCTATTGAGATAATTTACGTTGGCTCTAAACGCTTGCTGTTGTCACTTACATCTCTGAAAAGTTAGGCTGTGCAGAGACCGATTTATTAACACCAGACAATGCAGTATGCACAGGCTGTTAGTCCAGGTTTCTAGAGCTGAGATTAGAGAGGAATGCTCTGTTAATTCTCTGGTTAAGAAGACCTCTTTATCCCACTTTATGTGGTCCTCATAGCTGAACTGATAATTGGATAGCCCAAAACCAGGATGACTATATAGCCTCCATCAGGCATCACCTCTGGTGATTCTCAGCCCTCTACTCTGATCAGACCAACAATATTAGATACTGTTCTAAGATAGGGCCTCCCTACTGGACTGCATGATTGTCAGCAATAATCTGGCATTGTTTTGCTTGACATCTGCCTTTTAGGTCTTCATGTTGCATGTAGGACATAAGAAAGGTGAAAAGAGTATCCACAATAAAGTGCTACTAATTAAGTTGAGGAGGTTCTGTAGAAAGTGCATGCAGAAAGGGCGCAATCCTTGTCTGCTGCATTTGTATGTCTGGTCATCAGTATTTTTCCTTAAAGCTCCAAGAATTCTTTTGAAAACCATATTCCATTGTTTCTGCTCACCTGTAATCAAGGGGTCTTTACAACGTTTTCTGTACTATCAGGAGGCAATCTTTGCGCTTCCTTTCAAACTCATCTGTATCTGTCTTTGAAATTACGAGTTTGATTGCAATAATTGAAACTAGAGTAGTTCGTGAGATAGAAGCTATTTACCTTGAATAGACATACTCAACTGCCTTTTCTTCCAAAGCAAATTTCTGACATCCACTTGAATCAGGCAGTCCATTTGCCTAAATGTTTTTCTTATTCCACAGGTCCAACATAGCAACCTGTGCATTTATTAAATTTAATGTGATGTTAGCAAGCTCTCTATCCAGATTCTCAAAACCCTGGATTGAGAATAATTAAAGATCTTTTCATACTCTTTAGTAGTAGCTACTGAACGAAAGAAGTCAAACTTTTCTGCATCTTCAAGTCCAGCTGTAATAAACACTGTTAAATATTAGATGCAGTAGGAAAGAAGGTGGGAAGCGCTGCTTCTATGCAGTGACATAAAGCAAATTCAGATGAACTGGTGAGTCTTTATGGATATCACTAATGGGAGGAAATCAAATATTTTATATAACATTTCCCTGCAGTACAGAAGGTAAATGGTTTCTAACACTTGTCACTCGATCAGCTGCCATGTCTAGCAGACTGCCCTGGGCAGGGCTAGTACCACATACACATGCGTGGCTGGCCATTTCTGGATTTCATCTGGAGGTGCAGTGTAATATTATCAACCTCCCTCCCATTTGTAGCAGAACAGTGTTTTGGTTCACTGGTGGAAGGTCCCCTAAAAATGGTGACAAATTCTGCTTACGAACACCCAGAGCAATCGGTGCATTGTTGACACTAGGGAATCTCTTAACCAGAGAAGAATATAAGGAAGACAACCCTATGCGCCCACACGATACACACAACAGCAAGGCATTTCTTAGTTGCAATCAGCATTGTAGTGGCAACTTGGAGCACAGCCAAAGCAATCCTTTTCTGCCAGAGGATGGGGTAAAGACCTAGACTCAAGAGGTTCTGGCCACTCTGATACATGACTGCACCCCCATTAAACTTACAATGGCAGCCAATCACTCCAGACAAGTGAGTGTTGTGAGAAAATGGGGTTCTGTTGCACTACCCTCCACCACCTTTTTGTCTGGCTTTTGATGCAACTTTGACTGTAGAGTACTGGGTCCCTGCTGTCCAGGTTCCCAGTACCAGTGTTCTTTCCCTAAAATTGATCCACAATTGGCCCTTCATGCCCCCTGTAAGACCCTGGTAAAAGGTTCATGGATACCTAGGTACTCCTCACCTAGGACATGCAGACTGCCACTGCAGCATGTGTGGCTTGGTGCAGACAAAACAACTAATTCAACATGGCACACTGCCCAAGATATAGAGAAGTCTACCTTCTAGCAGGCCTTACAAGCCCTAAGGCAGGGTGCACTAGATCACAGGTGTGGGCATATCTGCATGACCAAATATGCCCCTACAGTATTAGGATATATTCCTTATATTGTAAGTGCCAGGGTAGCCATAGAGAGTACATGGACAGAGAACTTGACAAGTCTAGTTCCACAGCACCATGATGGCTTCACTGATGCCAGTGTGGGATTTATAGAACCTTGTACTCAGAGGGATCCTCAGAGGTGCCCCCTGAAGACCTACAGACCCTTGTGTGGTCACTGACTGGCTTAGGCAGCCTGCCACACACAGACATGTTTCTGGATCTTTGGGTGGAGAGCCTCTTCTCTCTGGGACCAGAAACAATGCACATCCTGGGCACAGGCGTCACACCTCCTCCCCCAGGATGGGCCAGTGCTTAAAGGGAAGCTTGAAAGGCCTGCTGTCTTTGTAAAGCGACCCCCAGCCTCTGCTGCTAGCAGCAGATAGCTGGCCCCGGTTTACACTCCCACTTTGGGCGGTAAAACTGATGGAAAAACTTAGAAAAGCTAAGAGGTGTGCCCACCTTTGCTAACTCAACCTCTAAGGTGGAGGATGCGAGTTAAGCACACTTTTAAAACCCCTCCATCTTGAAGAGGAAGGCTCCTCCAGTCAGGGCTCGGTCTATTTCCCCTCCCACACGAGGGTGGCATAATAATGGGTGCAGTCACCCCAGGTAAGGTGCCCGTTGGCCATATCTACTCCTCCCCTAAAGCGCCCCATAAAATGTAGTATTTAGGAGGCTCCCCCAAACCTAGAAGGCAGATCTGCGATGACCTAAGAAGGAAGAAGACATCCCCGCATAGAAGACTAAAGATGACGACTGCCTTGGCCCCAGCCCTACTGGGCTGTCTGCAGCTTCTGCGAACCTGCGACCTGTCTTGCAGACATTGGCCTCTGAAAACACTGGGAGAACTGCTGCCTTTGAAAAAGACCCCAACCTCCCGTGAGCAGCAGGCCTTTGCAGGAAAAATCTACTCCAAGGACCCCGGATCCAGGCATATCCTCTTCTCCTGCCCACTCTGCACCCACGGCCCTAGTCTGAATGGCACACCGGTGCAGTGAAGTTGCCCCAACGATCCTGATCTTGAGTCAAGTGTTGGCTGACCACTCCTGAGCTCCACGGCGGTGCCTGCAGTGTGAATCCAGAGGCTTTCCCTGACTGTGACTGGCTCCAGTAAGAAGGCTCCGACGTTGCAAGGCCCCCCTGCACCCGAAGCCCATGGGTCTTGGTGAGCTGAACTGATTGTGCCCAACGACCCCCTACATCTCTACATACCTCTGCTGTCATTGGTCTCCATCCTGCTACCTCGGGTGCCATGCCTTCAGCTTCAGAAGAATTTCAATTGAAAAGCATTAGGCGCCTGACGCTGAAATTGCACCCTGCACCCGGCCGCCCCAGTGTTGCTGGTGGTGTAGGTTTGGTGCTGCTTTGTGGACCCCCTGTGCTGATCCTAACCCCCAAAGCTTGGCCCCTGGAACCGATCCACTTACCTACAAGCAGTGTGACTCCAGGCACCCCCAGTCTCCATTGAAACGCATTGGGCCGAACTCTGATTTTGACCTCTGCACCCAACTGCCACTATGCCGCTGGTGGTGAAATTTTGGTACACACCTGACCCCTGGCCCTTGCTGACGTTTGGCTCGGAAGACTGGATTTGTAAGTACAGTACTAACCTGATTATCTGCGATATTGTTTTCCCCATTGGATAACAGTGAACTGTTCTGAAAATATTCTAAGTGTCGATTTTTTAAACTGAAAAGTATTTTTATCTAAAAATGTACTTATCGGGGGTATGGCCAAGATGGCGAGTGGCTAAGACGTGTTTTTCTCGTCTCCCCGCTCTCTGTCGTGGCTACAGCCAGCATATCAATCGCCTAGGGTACCTGTTGCTTGGCAGGGGTGAAGAAGCAGACAGCTAGAGACAAAACCAGAGCGGGATTGCCACCTGGATTGACAGACAGCCGGCGAAGACGACAGGCCCGACAACATGAAATGGCGACAGTGGCTTGAAGCAGTTTGCAGGCATCCAGGGACACTACACTGTAGAGAGATGGGTGCAGAAGTCACTACCCGCAGCTGAAGTGGTTTTGACCAGATACTGACGCTGGAGCTTGGTGGAGCTTGTAGAGACCCCGCCTGGAGAAAGAGGTGAGCGGAGAGAGAAAGCAAAGACGCATGGCCTGATCCCTGATCCCTGATGCAGCCACTTCTCAGCACCGAAGCGATACAAGGGACCTGCTCTGATTTTTGCGCTGGCCCCACCGCCTGGAGAAAGAGGCGAGCGGAGAGAGAAAGCAAAGATGCATGGCCTGATTCCTGATGCAGCCACTTCTCAGCACCGAAGCAATACAAGGGACCTGCTCTGATTTTTGCACTGGCCCCACTAGGAGATAGATGGTGAGTCGGTCCCCGGGTCGTTTCGCAAGCTGCATTGCTGGAGGAGGTGACCTGGCACCTGGAGGAATTGCAGGCCAGGATGGGGCGCTTAGTGATGACCCTCAAGAGAGACCGCATACGAGCTGAACACAGGGGGCAGACCAGCAGGTCTTGGAGCCCTGACCCAGGCCTCTTACAGAGACAGTACACACATGTAATAGCAAAGAGTATCTTTGCTTGTTAGTCCCTCCTTAGTACCGCCTTGTCTTTATTTGTAACCTCCCATGAGGACTCACCCTTTTACTTTGGTTGTTACACAGTACGTCTTATTTAGTCTGTAAGCACTATTTTGCTTTCCTGCAACATTCAGCGCGCCATGCACACTTTCACGGGGCACTTTTACAAAAAAAAGCACTTGTTTGTCAACTTGACAAACAAATGCTTTGTTTGGTAAAAGCGCCACATACCGTACTTTTACTTTAATAGTAGCTACAGACCTTTCTTTAGACATGGCTCGTCTAAAGAAAGGGATGTGGCCTCTATTAACGTGAAAGCGCAGCATGGTGCACTTGTAAACAATAAGCATTTGCAATGCAATAAGTCTTGTATTTAAGAAACTTTGACCTGCTGGTATTGAAAATGACAATGCCTTTTATTACTGCAGGTTTTTTAAACACATAAATAGAAGGCATTGTCATTTACAATGCCAGTAGCTCAAAATCTCGCAATTGCGAGACCTATTGCATTGCAAATGCTTGTTTAAATATCCCTCAGGTTTACCACTGCTCATATATGATCATTATCCCCAAGGGGTGTTTCCTTAGTCAGGACTCCTTCCCATAAAGTATTTAGCTATTGCCTTCCAGGCCCTTACCACTAACCACTTCTTTTCCAGTAGTCTCTCCAACCTCCCCTTCCTGTAGAGTGCAGCCAGTAGGTTCGAGATCACAGCATTTTCCGAACTGTTGTAAGTGAAGGTTCATCTTGCGGAGCTAAGGCCCACTGATTAATCACTGTCTGCGTGCAGCTCAGTAATACGTGGTACGGCTTCCAGAGCAATGCCCTTATCATATTTGCTTCTAGCTAAGTTCTTTGTCGGTGTTCATGGTGGTGCTTCTTCACATGGGAGGAATCTAACTATGTGGTTTGGTCTCTGAAAATCAATTTCTGGTACTGGGTAGGCCTTTTTTTGGAGCACATATTCAAACTTTGGTAATGTGATCAGTTTGAATGTGTTTTCACAAGTGATACTTTTCTTCTTTGTTTACATCTTCACCTAAACTCATGGAGAAGGCAGTAGACATTATGATTAAATAATTCAATGGGTTCTTTGGCTTTGCAAATACCCGGGTGTTTAAAGCATTTCTGATTTACCTTTGCTAGACATCTGGTGAGTCTAATCATGGTTTCTGGGGTCAGTGGGTATATTGCTGAACTCCCCTGTTAATCCAGACTACTTCCCAACCAGTTTAGAATGTCAGGAAACCAGGATGTAAATGTGGTTGGTGTAAGGAACATGTTATTGAGTTAGCACTAGGCAGCACACTGTACAGTTGTTTTTAACTTACTTTACATTTTTAGAAACAAAAATAGTGATTTGTACATAATCACCCAAAATTTTGCTCATGTACAGAACAAGTCTCCAGGTTCCAAGATCAGCAACTTGCAAGTCTAGTAGACCCATCAGAATTCTAAACTTAATAAGCGTATGATAATGTCCATTGTAAAATATGTGTGACAGTGGGTTTTTAGTGGTATCCATATCATTTATGGTATCTGATTGTACATGTTATAGCCATGCCCTGCTGTAGTACAGTAGTGATCTGGTGTGGAAGAGGCGAGAATGCATGCACATGTTGTTGCATCAGGGAAGGACCGTAATATTATTGGCGTAGAAGTAAACCCCATTGAAGTATCACGTTTGATTTTTGTGTCATGAGTTGCTGTCAACTGGTCTCGTTTTACAGTCTGTTCGCCGACACAACAGCCATGTTCTTTAGGGTGAAGCTCGTGCTGTTAGAAATAAGCTATCTGATTGTTTTTTGCCTTCTTGTACAGGAAATTCAAAGCAAACCAAAACCCGGACCCACAGATGATACTCCTCGAAGGGGCCCTGAGTCTCTGCCTGTTGGTCATCATGATATCATCACTGACATTGCCACCTTCCAGACAACACAAGGTTTCATAGTGACGGCCTCCAGAGATGGAATCGTGAAGGTGTGGAAGTGATCCTTGCGCTGCATGCACTCTGAAGTTTGACCGAAAGGTCCTCGGTATTACACAAAACTTTGCAACAAGCTGAATCCATGGAGAACACAAAGGCGAACTGCTCACAAAAAGCAAGGATGCTGGACTGTTGCTGGAAGGACCTTTCCTCATTCCCAATATTCCCTGGAAACTGCTTGTCTGCTTTAATAGGGTTATCAACACAAAAGCAGAAGCTAGTCAATTCTCTTGTTTGTTTTGGAGAATGTGCTTATAACATCGAGGCATTACTAGTTCCAACTTGGTGTTGATATATTCAGCCCTGCTGAAAAGAGCACTTTATTATTGGATTTCCTGGTCCAGAAAGATTAGCTACCAAACTTATTCAGAACTTGTGTTGAATATGCCAAGCTTGCACAACGACAAAGAAAGTTGTAAATTTGTGTTGCTGATATAAATGATTCCTTTTGTGGTTTGTCTGAAATTGAAGCTCTGAGTGTGTGTTACTAATGTGAAAATGCACTGTCTGCTAGGATAAGGGTTGATTCCAAAATATATGTGTAATTTCTCTCTTAATGGCTTATTTTTTTCAAAGAGAACAAAAAATACCATTTAATAAATTGAGGCTTTTTGCGCTCATGTCCACCTGATATATTAAGGAAAATATATTAAACTCAGGCAGTTTAACTCTTAAAGGTGGTCTTATCTCATTTCTTAATTTCTTATGTGCAGTTATCATAAGAGCCAGCATGCCAGGAGGACGATTTTAAAACATCTAAAAATATGTTAGGACTCTTTTCAAGTTTTAATTACCAAAAGTTGACCTAGTAACTCTTTTGACGTACACAAATGGCAGTTTGTAAATTGTGTATTATAATGACATTTTAAAGGCATTTTTTTGTTGTTATTTATGAAATTATAATGCGTTACTGAAATCAAGTACATAGCCATCAGCGTCATAAATGAAATATTCATAGAATCAAATCATACAATCGTGAGAGTGCAGCAAATGCCTAATACAAGGTAGTATTGTGCATCAGTACATCAGTGAGTAGAGCTGACATCCATGGCAATGTCACTGGCCATCAAATTGCTTACAGAGTTAAAAATGCACATTCTATTTCCATACCCCAAAGAGCAATCAAACTAAACAGATGCTACTGTCCATGCCGCTCTGTCTCCAATAAATATGAACACAGAGGAGACGAAATGTCTCTGGGACGAGAAGTGAGGGGTACGGTAGATTCATAAATGTCCATTGTGTCCGTACAGTAAATGCAATCCTCCACCCTGCCTTTCTCAGAGGGGGACGGTCCTTACCCCTTCTTATAGCAACCCTTCTTTCACAAGAAGGATAGCTAAAGCTGTGAATGTACACAGATGCTTGGGAATGACTTCAACATGGCCTAACAAGGCTTGAATGGGGGAAGGATTCATTGGATCAACGATATTCGAGACAGGATAGTAAATATGCTTCCCTAGAACTCGCGTGGTCAGGACCATGCCAGGTGAAAGCATGACATTGGCAACTAAAGCATGTGGAGCGGGTTGCAAGTCCTATAGCATGGAGACCAACTGGGGGGGTGGGGGAAGGGGGGTGTAGTTTACTCTATGTAGGAACAAAGGGCCCGATGTAGGTAAATCTAATTTACCACTTCTAAAATACCGAATCATACCGATTCGGTAATTTTACCGAATTTTATTTTTGGTGTGGGGCAAGGGTATGTTCATAAATAAATAATGTAGCTGGGGTAGAAATATTATCTTTATAACCACAATGCATCCCACTAGTTAGATTATATCAGGACGGTGGTCCAGAGCTCAGCTAGATGTTTTATTCTCTAAACTACCAGGCCATAATTTGCTTGGATCACCGAAGACAGGTATGGTGAACCATTATTCTTGTATATCTTGTTGGATCATCAACCATAATAATGGAAACTCGACAGTGAGTTTGCACATTCCCGATAAAAGAGGGATCACCTGGCATTTACTCCAATTTACAGTTGTGAGTATCTACCAAATCGTATTCTCTTTCTCATGATAGGGCAGAGATAAAGGGTGGGATATTTGACGTGAAGAACAATATTGTTTGCATAGAGGAAGATAAGATAGATCTTCTTTGCAGTGTGCGGGCCACGCTTGTGATGCTTTTCTTTTGAAATACTAATGAGAGGTTCAGTTGCAATAGCGGTGACAGGGCATCCCTGCTGCATACCATGTGACACTGGAATTGGGGAGGATATGTAACCAATGATTCATAGCATAAGCCACAGTTACAGTTTACAGCAACCGCATCTAACCTAAAAGCCCCTCACAGTGCTAAAAAGTGTTTCAAACATATATACCCAGGATAGAGAGTCAAAAGGTTTCTGAGCATCCAGACATACTACAGCAAATGGAAGTTCAGGGTCTATCTGTTTAGAACTTGCAAAGATTACCTGACGTTGATCTGCTATGTCTGAAGCCTGATTGATCAGAGACCATACCTCTCATATATCTCTTATAGCTATTATTTTAGCAAGTGTTTTAGTGTCAAGATTGATTCATGACAACGCATGATAGGATGAGCAATCTTCCGCAGGTTTCCCTAACTTCAGCAATATTGTGATTACCTCTTCTCTTAGGGATGGAAAAACTCTACTCAACTCTCAGGCTTCGCCATAAATGTTTAAAAGCTTGAGCACAAAAATAGATGATCATTCCTTATAAAATTCAAAGATTAATACATCAAAGCTAGGTGCTGTCCCCCTGATTAGGGATTTCATCGCTTCACTCGCTTCTACTTTGTGAGGCATATTGAGGGGTTCATTCTCATGCACTTTAAACCAAGAACGGAAGATATCGATATGATACTTGGTTACTCATCCGGTTGATAAAGCGCGTTATGTTATGAGGAAAAGATTGACAAGATATCTTCTGCCTTTGTACAGTCAGGATATCCCTAGAGTCCCATGAATCAGTCTAGCAAGTATGCGTCCAGGATGTTCGACGTCGCCATAGCACCTGGCTCTAGCCAGGAACTTAACTTCTCATTTTTCTTCATCCCTTAACTTAAGAGAATGCAACCTGAATCTGGGTGAGGATGGTGAAGCCATGTGTCTGCATGGTCATCTTTTAACCCCTTCAGCTCTCGTTCCAGAGTGTGAAGTGTACCCTGTATTGCTCACAGTAAACCTGATGGTTTAGAAATGCAGAAGCCGCAAATATAAACTTTGAAAGCCTCCCATTGTGTAGAATTGCTATTAACAGAGCACCCATTGAGTGCAAATAATTTGTGTATATACCCTGCCGGATCTCCTCCTTAACGACTCCTTCTGATAGTGCAGCATATGTGCACATCCAAGGGCAGTAAGTACTTGGTGAGGGCGTCATTGTCAAAGTTAGGGAGACCGGAGAATGCTTCGAAACAGTCTGTGGAAGCATATGTGCCTCAGTACAGTTCTCACATACATCTCTGACCATCTGCCAGAAATCAATACGCCAACGTGCATTATGGACTGTGGAATAAAACACAAGAGTGCGCACGATGCGTAGGACAACCTGTTTTATGATTATGTAAGATGGCATTGAAGACCCTCCCTCACTCCCTCCGCCTCCCCCCCCCCCCCCCCCCCAATAAAAGTAGTGCTGGGCAACAAAAGACACATAATGGTATTTTAGAATGAGATGGTATCAATGTTAGTACCGTACACATTGCCTGGCTGATGAAGGGTAATACCCAGAAACCGGTTCCAGGATGCTAATTTCTGGTCCAGGTAGGACTTGGCTTGGCAGTTCGGTCTGGACTGTTCCCATGAGGCACAGGGTCAAGACTGATTTGCATATGGCTGGGTCTAAACTGGAGAGGCATGGTGAGCAAAAGAACAATACATTTAACCCAGATCTCTTGAATGGGGGTGAATGTATGATTTATTCAGCATTCCGTCCATCATTTGTTGGCTTAGCACTTTTCACCCTAAGTGGGATGGAAATGCTCAGACGTGGGTCCCTTGCTCACTGTGCCACTGGATTAAAGTTAGCCTGGCTGCTGAAGGGTAATACCCAGAAACTGGTGCCAGGAAGCTTGTTTCCGGTCCAGGGAGGACTTGGCTTGGCAGTTCGATTGGACTCGTCCCATGAGGCACAGAGTCAAGACTGATTTGAATATGACTGTGTCCAAACTGGGGTGGCAAGGTGAGCAAAAGAACGATGGATTTAACCCAGGTTTCTTGACTGCGGTGAATGTAGGATTTATTCAGCATTTTGTCTATCATTTTGGCGTAGCACTTTTCACCCTAAGTGGGATGGGTATGCCCAGACGTGGGCCCTTGCTCACTGTGCCACTGAATTCAAGCTATCCTGGCTGATGAAGGGTAATACCCAGAAACCGGTCCCAGGAGGCCTGTTTCTGGTCCAAGGAGAACTTGGCTTGGCAGTTCGGTCGGGACTGTACCCATAAGGCACAGGGTCAAGACTGATTTGCACATGGCTGGTTCTAAACTGGGGTGGCATGGTGAGCAAAATAACAATAGATTTAACCTAGATCTCTTGACAGGGGGTGAATGTATGATTTATTCAGCATTCCGTCCATCATTTGTTGGTGTTGCAATGCAGACAGAAGCACATCATTTCAAGCACGCACGCAACTATGCCCGGGTCAAAAGAAAGAAAACATTGCACTTTAACCCATGCATTTCCTAAAATATTTGAGAATGGAAAAGTTTACGTGCATGGGGGGAGCGAAGGAAAGGGATGAGGAAAAGAGCTGCGCAAAAACACATCCACGACAGCAAATACAAATTAAAAAAAAGACTTTAACTGATTTTTCACCTACCGATTCCTAACAGTTACATGCTTTTTCTATGCTTCTCGACTTCTCTCACTTACATTCCATAAACCACTGCCTACTGGCATTTTCTTTTCCATCCACCCCTGTTCATTTTTGAGCCAGTTAACCTACCCTTCAACAAGACAAAAGGAGTGGTGCGAATCGCCCACAAAAGGTGTTTCACCTCTTACATCCAGTCCAAACCATTAACCAAAGATAATTCTATATTTTCTTTAATTGGTCTGTTACACTGCTTCACAAGACTATTACTTCTAGGATGATATTGAGAAGTGGTGACATGCTTAATTCAGAAATCTCTGAGGAAACCTTCAAACTCAGGGGAAACAAACTGTGGTCCACTGTCAGTAACAATCTTGTCAGGAACACCATCTCTGACTACTACATTTTGCAACATGTACTCAATAGCACTAGATATGACACTGCTTATATGTGATTTCTGGCCACCAGGGGTAATAATCTATGACCACAATGCCAAACTTTACCTGATCGCTAACTACTTCTAGAGGACCAATTATATTGACAGGTAATTTGGACCCCACTTTGTCAGGTACAGGAACAGAACTCGCAGAACTCTGTATACTCCCTTGGGTTTTGTCAGTTGATACACAAAACCTACGCTGCCTGACAAACTGTTTACATCCCTATCCATTTGAGGGCACCAGTACAATTTCCTCTCTCTCCTTTTCATAGCACGCATTCCAATGTGGTCTTTGGTGGCTAGATCTCCAACCTTCGATCTTAAAGAATCAGGGATAACTGAACGATCTCACCTATGAAGAAATCCCTTGACTATGGATAATTCAAGGTCCTGTTTGCCGATAAGCGTACAAAATTGCATCAGAATTGGATTTTGGCATTGTCTATTACGACCCCAAGGGTAGTTCCCTGCTCCATTGCCAATGACCACTATGATTCTGCAATAGCTTCATTAGTAGCATCCAACAGCTCACTGACCGCAATCTCTAAAACGTCCTTAGAAACAATGACTTCCTCCTGACTAAGCACCAATGGCAATCTTGAAAGACAGTCAGCCATTATATTGTTTATACCTGGAATGTTCTCCATACGGTAATGAAACTCCTGCAATCTTTACTGCCACTTGGCTATCCTGGATGTGGCTCTACTGCACCCTTAAAAAGTCGACCAAAGGCTTGTGATCCACTCGCACCACAAACTCAAAAATACTGCTAGAGACTATTCACGTTTACCAACAAGCCAAAGCTTCCCCTTCAACTACTGAGAATGAAGACTCAGCACCTCGAAGACTAGGACTTGCAAACGCAATGGCTTCATCCTTGCCATTTTTCCTCTGCTGCATCACCGCCCCTAATCCATACTGATCAGCATTAGTGACCACAATGCTAGGGTCTTTTGGATCGAATAGTTTGAGCAGAATAGCAGTATCTATAACTTTCCTAATAAGGTTGCGTTCTGGGATGCACACATAGCTCCAAAGAATCTTCCTACCTTTATCAGTAACATACACATAACATGCTTCCTTTCAGCACATCTAAGTATAAACCTTGATTAAAACTCCATCAAACCTATGAATGACTGTAACTGATCTTGTCCTTGTGCTATGGGAGCATCAACAATAGCCCTAACAGGATTCTCTTTGGATTCCACTCCACATGCAGATAACTTGTGTCCTAAATAATGCACACATGCTACTCCAAATGTACATTTCTCTCGCGTCAAAGTTGCACCTTTTTCCTCTAGTACAGTGAACACATACGCCAATCATCACCAACCTACGTTATTTCGTTGTGTATGTCTGGCCCTAGCAGCCTTGTAGTGACTCCTTATGCAATTATTGTATGTTCATACCAGTAGTCTTTAACTGATGGAATTTTTGTCATGACCGTGCACACAAACCTCATGTTGGTATTGCTACTCCAATGTGGCATTCTTCCTGACACTGCATGATACTGTATGGTAACCTTTCCTTTTCAGGTCAATTTTTTCTAAAACTCGGGGCTGAACAGCTTTTTGTTTCATTAAATTGAATGACCTCACAAATTCAAATGCCCTACACTTAATTCTGATTGGTGAAAAAGTTTTTGAGACTTGACCACACCAAGCTCTGGTATTTCCAGGCTTGGTTTTCATCTGCTCGCCACAAGATGTACCATTTCTGGGGGCATCAGTACCAACTTATCCACAAGTCTCAACCACTTTGGTACATGTTCACCATATATATCACAGCTTTTCAAGTTTTAACCTTTAACTTTTGATCTCTAACTGTAGTGCAACCTTGCAGCATGGCCTTTTGTTTGAACCGCTATTCCATCTGACGCAAAACACTGGTTTTCCTGTATAGGCATTCCAGTGAGTCCATTGATTGTGGTACAAAATGTTATTAATTGCTTGCTTTCCTCACCCTTTGACTGCTAATTGGGTTTATAAATTGGCCTTTTCAGTAGGCTACCTCCATGCAGATAGCAATTATTTGGGAAGATAAGCCGCCTTCTACTTCATTAGGACCCCAGGACATTCCACCTCTATTCCTAGATTCATAGTCTATGTTCTCCTACATAGTTGCTTTTTTATTTACTTTGTCTTTGACACCCGTCATGATGATGATCCTGTTAAATAATACTCTGAGGGTTGGAACTGAAATATTTTCCTTGATATGGACTGCTCATGCAAATTCACTCTTGCTAATTCAACAAGTCATGCGCAACCATCTATTGTGTTGTTTTTATTCAATTTGTAGTCATACCCACTTTTTCTTGCACTTGTGAAATTCACGAGCACTGCACTATTTCAACACTCACATTTGCTGCACCCCGTTTTTCTTATTTTAAATGTTAACATATTTTTTCAATGTATTGAAGAATCTGTGTTCTCTATTTTCTGGTTAAATATGTGAAACCTAAACAGAACATTGACAAGTGTCCTGTATGGTTGTATGACGTATTCATACATGCTTTTACAATGCATAAGTTTACAATGTGGGCATTACAATCAAAGCGTCGTTACCACGCGTTCCATTACAACGCAAGTTGTTACAACGACTTGCCTTAGGGAAGCGCTGGAATTTGGCATAGTATATTTTACTATTCCAACTCCAGTCTGTGCAATGGTAGGGAAGGTGTTGGATTGAAAATCCAACAATGAGTCCCCTCGAACAAGTAGTTGTAATGACATGCGTTGTAATGGAACGCTTGGTAACAATGCGTTTGTTGTAGTGCCTTTGTTGTTATGGCACTGCGTAGTGCTGTCAGCGTTGTAAACGCTGTTTCCCGTCCTGTATTACCTTATTTATGATCTTTTATTATAGTGAGTGTATCTGATTTATATCTCAATGTAATTACACACTACTCTCTCAAGGGAACCACTGTCGTTTTTTGACCTCAGGTTTAAACCTTTGACCCTGATGCTGCCTGAGGACACAGGTCTTCTTGAAAGGTCAGCAGTCTCCCAAAAACAGATACTATGGGTTTTCATCAAATGTTACACATGATGAGATTTTCTTTTAATATTTTAGCATTATAGATTTTAGATGGGAACTAATGTAGTACAGGATATCCCTTCATGGCAACATTTCCCTGAAATCAGTTTCTAAAACTTTGGGCTAAATCCTAACCCCATTGGTTACTGAATATAATAAGGAGGCGAAATAGAAAGAGGCTGGATTGTCATGTGAGAAACATGGACACATGCTCTAACTGGTGAGCTGTAGCTGTGCTTTCTGGTTCGTTATAAGTAATTAAAGTGCAGAATTGTCATCTTAGAGATTCGATAGGTATCCTTACGTAGCTTTTTGCACCCTGAAGTCAGATCAGTATTATCCCTGTGAAAGAGGAGGCGGAAAATAAATAATCAAATCATTGGCATTTATTCTGTACAAATACGTTGCAAACATTAAGAATGACATGCTACTCTATCACATTGGTATTTGTAGTCAAGAAAGGTGTTTGAGGTCATGTGCTGCTCCCGCCTGAGTCTTGGCTTCCTCTGCTGTACTGTGTGATCTTCAGCAGGCTGCTTGTTGTTTCTCATCGTTTCTTGAAGCCCGGAAGATGCACTCGATTAACAATTGAAATTGTCTATGTTTGGAGGAAGTACCTCTACTGAACAACGTATGATGCAGTATTCACGTGGCGATATAAAAGTTCAGAGGCCTGATAACATGGCGAATCAATCGCTGAGACCCTGCGCTGTCCTCAAACTAATCAGAACTCTGTCGAAATCAAACCTATATCTATAAATCAAACGATTCCCACCCACGTGTTTGAAAATTTACATTTGGAACAAGGTTATCCTTGTGTAACGTCCACACTTCAAGTTTCCATTTCATACATTTAACTAAAAAAAAAGTGCAGGTTTATTTTCATATCAGTCCTTTTCGTATTAAAGGTCGTTTTTTCCAAGTTTCGTCTGTACTTTTCCAATTGTTGTTGGATGGGTGTAATTTA